>NW_023503293.1:1210506-1810506 GCF_014529535.1 Bradysia coprophila | reverse complement strand
CAATCTAAAACAGTCGTGTTGATGTTTTCAACGATCGAGTGGTACACGTTAACGCAGAATATACAGAAGAGATCATGTAAATGGCCTGAATATGCTTAATGTATTCGGCCATTTACATGGCCTCTGCTGCAATCTACTATTTATCTGTAGCTAAAATAATAAATTTGCTGAAAAAAAAAATGGATGTCAAACATTATTTACCATGTCCAGGCACATTTTCAACTTTTCTTGAGAATTTCGTAAATTATCAACTTCAGTCAAAAGACTTTTCTCGACGTTATCATGAACTTTATTGATTCCTTGTCGACTTTCTCTGTGATACAGACATTCCTGAGCTATGTGCAGAGGCGGATCAAGATCCTGCAGAGCTTTATTCGTCTTTCGACGAGTGTCCGACAACAACGCATACTCGGACAATAGTTTTTCCAATTCGGTATTCAATTCGTTCCGCCAGAATGTTAAATCCGTTAACCGTTCGCCCAGCCTACGGCCGGCATCCCGTTGAGATTGCGAAGTTTTCTCATCTGTTTGCCGCATTAATCTAACGGCATCATTTCGCAAACGTTCGGATTGGTTCCTGTTGCAAATAGGGGGTTTTGTTAAAACGACATTATAAAGTCATGATACAGTCAGAGGCAGTGAATTTTCAGCATTAATTTGCTTCAGCTGTTTTTCAGCTTATCCACACATCCAATCAAAACTGCTTATATTCGTTTATACGGTTGAAGCTGCTACACATACGTGCGTGGTAGTCGTAAAACGCTATAAAGACGTATAAACAGTTTTGATGGGTTGTGTGGATCAGCTGAAAAACAGCTGAACGAAATTAATGCTGAAAATTCACTGCCTCTAACTGTACGAATAACTCTGCCCCACAACGCATACAAAACTGATATGAGTGCAAAAGAAATACAAGATTTTGTAAGACAATTTCGTGCGTTTATTCTCTAAAAATCTTGCATCCCTTCCACAATAAGTTTTTTATGCCTTTTTGAAACGCAAGCAAAAGTGCTATTAACGACAGCTGCCAAAGAGAGTACTGCTTTGTATGAAAAAAGTGTCCTAATTTTTTTACAATGCCAAAATTTGTTCGATACACTGTCCAGTTTCAGTACTCATGTTTGAAGTGCGTTTTCGGGTAGAACTGGCCATAGTTTTACAGTTAAGAATTTTTACCTGTTTATATCGGACTCGGTAAATGTAGCCATATTCGAATTAAACCATTCCGACGGAGTATATCGAGTGTACAGAGCAGCACGAGCAGCACTAGAGTTAGTATTTTCTGTCGAAAGGACAGAAATTTTATACGAAAAAATTTGACTATAACCATAGCACTCTAGCTCCAAGCATGAACACTTAAATATGAGATGTCAAATTTTACGCAAAATTATATGTGGTTCACACAAAGAAAACATGACTCAATACCCTCTCTAGACTGTTATGACGGGGAAATCTTCTTTTGTACGAACTTGCGGGAAGTGTCAATGAAGTAGAACTTCTTTTGTGTAAGCGTTTGAACGTTCTAGCAAGTTCTTTGTTTAAATCAAATTTCAAAGTTCCTTCAAAAAACATTTTCCCAGTGGTAATGTTCTCTAGCAATTATAAACTTCGTTTTGACGTAGTCACAATATAGCCTTATTTGGACAAGTATGACACTGGCACAAGCCATATCTACAACACAAAAAGAAACACAAATTTTAAACTTTATTTTATTTTGGCTCACCAAAATGATGACCCAACACAAAAAAGGTCATCACAAACACAAACTATATACTTTCTCACACCAAAACAGTGACAAAAGACATAATTTATTTTTAAAAGTGTGAAAGTTTCTATGACAGTGTACACTGTACGTTTTTTCCACACTATTTTTCCTAGTTTACCTAGTTTGCTAGAGAGGGTATTGCTTGCTTCTTTACAAAGAAAAGATGCATATGATAACTATGATTACAGCAGACTCCAAATTTTTTCCATGTTAATGGCTGGAGGTGCTATGATATGACACGCTTAAAATTTGTATTATTCTTTATTAAACATCTCCAGCTAATTAACAATGCGAAATGTACTGAAATGGCGAATGTACCTGAGTGATAGGATCGAGCTGCAGCAGTAGGATTTCGTTCGAATCCATTTACCAAGTTTGGAAATATAATTGGTTGATGGGACAGATCTGCAGAATCAAATTAAAGTGATAGCTTTCGTGATAGTGGAATGAGTAGATCGGTCAAAATACAGTATTACTGCTTCAGCAGCAGTGCTGTGGTATGACGAAATCTTTCTACATTTTTTGAGCCTGTGGCTAAGCCTAATTTTTGTATAAATAAAACAAGTTAAAAACTTACTATTTGAAGCTAAGCCAGGATCAAGTAATTCATTTGTAACGCATTGTTCAGGTAAAGGGTTATGAGTTGGCCATGGATGCGGATAGGGAATCTGCAGAATAAAAAGTGTTTTTGTTATTCCGTTTTCGTTGCGACATATATAAGACAACAAACTTCATAAAAACTGCTGGATCGAACTGCTTGAGGCTCGGTAACTTGCTTCCAGTCAAGAGTTGGTTGCGATGTGGTAACGCTTTTCGGCTAGTAAATGGAATTGAAGAAACGATTAATGAATTGCTCTAATCGTTTGACAACAGATGAAATGAAATTGTAGGCTAGGCAAGTGATGTTTAGGTAATTATGTTTCTGTTCTCGTTAGAATTGTGTATTTCTTAACCGCCACTGGTGGTCAGCTAGAGCTACGCGTTTATGAGTCTCGAAACATTTCTAGATGAGGTGCAGTGGAACAACCTATGACGTCATTCATACGGTTTCTTTCGAAGGAAATATAACTCTAAAATTTCATTTGCACCTGACCAATCAAATTAGTTACATAAGATTCCAAGAATTGACGGTATTCGGATTGTTTGCCATAGATATCACCATAAATGTTCCATTTATCTATCAAGCTGTCTTTTACTAAGCGACGATCAAATGCTCGATTTTCAATGAACGATGAGGCGTTCCACTTCATATTCAATTCAAATCTTCTTCTTCGTCTTTTACCAGGAAAAAAAAACTTTAAGCGTTAGGTGTGTATACTATGTATGTGCGGGAGAATTATTTGAAATGTTTTTGAACCTCAATGAGCAAATCTTACGAAAAGCGATACACTTGACTGTTGAAGCACTTTTTTTAAACTTTTTGCCGGAATAAATGGATATGGATACATTTTCAGTAATCCATTTGCTGTTAGAAATTCCCACTATTTTCAGAGGTAGACCACTTTGCCCCGTTAAAGTATGTTCGTCTAATGGAATTTTCATTCCCGTCGCACAAATAAATGGTATATATTGAACAAACATTCCCGTTGCATGGCAGTTCACATTTTTCCGTATATAGGTTAATGATTTGCGTGTTCTATAAAAGGAAGTACTTAAAATGGGAACATTCCGATGAAAGATTGTCTTGTTTTAATGTGGTTTTATGGATTTCAGTTTAACTTGTTGCGATAGGTGCAAAGCGAAACCCCTATTAACCGTAAGCATAATGTGGGAAAGGTTAAGTCAGTGTGATCTGAAGCAGAATTTAATTCATTGATTGGACATCACACTTTATATTACGATATGAACTTGGGTTGTTCAATTGATTCCAACTTCCAACAGTAAATGTATAGTTGAATTTTGGATATCCAGCCAAGCAGACTACATCGTCCGATAATTCTGGAAAAATTCAAACAGCAACGATCCGATCTTGTGCCCAACCAACGCACTTCATGCAAAAGTGGTACTCTAAATAGGGTACTGAAACTTGACAGTGCTCCATACAAAATTTTACACTGTAAAAAGAGTGAGGATAAAATTTCATACAAAAAGTACTCTATTTGACAGCTGTCATAAATAGCACTTTTGCTTGAAGTGCGTTGGCCCAACTTCTGATATGTTGCTTACTGGACACATCTCGATAAAAATCAAACATTTATAAATTAACCCAAATCGACGCACTTCAAGCATGATTGGTACCCTAACCCTAAAAAATGTTGGTACTGTAAAAAATATGAAAGTATACTCTATAGGTATGGTCTAATGTCAAAATTTGTATGAAGGGGAGGAAAGAGCGATTTCCTATAAACAAACTCACCTTTTAATGAAAAGAAAGGTGATTTTTTTAAAATATGAAATTGCTATTTCCCCCAGTTTGTATGGACATATCACACCTGGTTTGTACTTTCATTGACTACAATCACTCATACCTGCAGTGCATAGCGGTCTGTACCACCTTACTGACAAGCCGAAAACGAACGATAGCATCCACAAAGCTCAACGCTTTTGCGAACATTTCGTCAACAATATTTTTTTGGTTATGACTGACGTTTGGATGACGTTTTGACAGATCAAATAACCTTGGCACAGACTTATAGACTGTTATGATCAGAGCTGGAAAACAGAAGACTAGTTAATTATAACTTGCCTTGGGGTATTTCTTTCTCTTTCATCACAATACTCTACTGTCTTACGTTACGAAACTTGACAGCTGCAATGTAAACTTTTCTATATAGTGTTCAAGTAAGAGAGATGGCGAAACGACAACTTATTGTTCCATCTCGGGGTCTGCTGTCAGATTCTTTTGTTATATCGAAAACAGCAGACCCCGAGTTGATTTTCCATCTCGCTCTACTTAAACACCGTATAGATTATTGTCAATGTCGTTTTCGTTTGAGACGTCAAATTCACTGTCCACCTCAAAGCTCGAAAAATTTATTCGAAACTTTTATTTTGTGTAAGGTTAGCTGGATGAAATTATAGTGAAAGTATACAGCCTTGGATGAAATTGACACTTACCAAAGCACCAAGCAGGGTAATAGAAAAAAATAAAGTAGTACTTTAATCGAAGTATGCGAATATTTCCATGCCTTTTTTTCATAATGTCATTGCAAAATTACCATTAAGGCTGCTAATTGTATTATTGGTATCAAAATACTACTCTATTTGACGTGAAAAAACCTCTATTACCCTGCTAGGTGCTTTGCACTTACTTTACATATATTTGTGAAGAAATCATTATTTGAGAACACAGTGTTCTACGAGAGACAACTGACAAGTTTAAATTCGCTAACGCAGGGCCCCTGCAGGGGTATCTGTCGAAGTTGTTGTTTATTTGAGGAATTTGATACAGCAGCAGCAAATTGGTCAAAACTGGTCTATCTCTCAAATGATCTATGATCTATAAAGTGCTATCATTGAGGGAAATGTCAAATATTTTTGAATGGATAATAAATCGAAGTTTAAAGTTCATATTTTCGAAGTAAAATTTGTATATGTTTATCTCTCATTTTGACACTTCAATCAAGACCAGTTAAGTGTAACTGAGCCAAAATCTCAAATGAAGTTTTGAAAGCCGACACAATTAAAACAAGAAACAGAAAATGTGACTGACAGATACGCGTACAATAACACTAAAATGGGTAATTTTGTGTGTGCAGAATCGTAATGAACGATAGTATTTGTCACAACAATCGCCCATATACATTTCCCATCAATAAAGCAAAACAGCGACTGTGATGTGGGATTGGAATTGGGCTCATAACCAGATCTACATTTTTCTCCATTCGGCCAAAAATGAGCCATCATGGCTTCATGCTGAAAAATCGATTTAAAGAATGTCTTGGCCAGAAATATGTCAGTAAGTTTTATGATTCTTTAATTTTCTCGGTGTTCCCAGAGCGTTTCGAAAACACCCTCGAAATGAGATTTCCAATTTTTTTTTTCGCCTAGGTGAACAAATAACTATTGACACCACTGGTTTCACTTTTATCAATATCAAGTTGAACACAATCTACGCGAGCACATTTCAATCGTTAACTAGCAACGAAAACTCAAAGTGAAGTTAGGGGTTTTAATCTTTAACAAAATTTTAGGTCAATTATTAAGCAAGCCTTAGTGGAAAGCTTCCAGCTGCACTGTTTCTATACGAAAATAAAATTTCAGAATTTTCTTCCCCGACTAGGGCCTTACATTCGGTGGTTGATAGTCAACCATTGTAAACTTGCTTGTAGCGTAAACTTTTCAACTTACAACTATTGGTATTGGTACGCTTGATTTAAGATGCTCCTGCTTAAAACTAACACCACGTCCAAATGGAAATGGATCCAATTTCAGCAAATGTGCATCTTCCGATTGCCAGCACATCATTGTAAGTAAAGTAGAAAAGAAAAATTGGCACAACCGAATCTAATTAAACTAATCGCACATTCACTTCAGGCGTTCAAGTTTGCTGAACATAAATCATAAACCGAACTGATGCAATGGTAGAAGATATCTGAAAGAAATACCATGAATGATGAAAAGCATAAGTATTTCCACAAAATTTCAGTGTTTATGGCTTTGCTGAACATTTTGATAAAAATAGATTTCGCATGATATATATTTCGGGTTAAAATTATTTTATTTTTCTGAACAGTTCATATTGAACAAACTTTATGACAAGCATAAAAAGTGATGGTAAAAATGGTAATGTGGCCCAATTCGATTTGTGTTTTCGACAAAGCTTTCAATTGGAATTGTAGTGCAATTCTTGTTACACTGCTGGAATAAGAAAATTGCTTTCGTATAATTGAATCAGCCACAAAATCCTTAACATGAGTAAAAAGTGACGCAATTTTCATCCAAAAAAAGACCGGAATCTTTTTCAGTGACGCATTCTACGCAAAAATTTTAGCAGCAAAAATTTGACCTACGGAAAGAGAATTTTACCAAAGTAAAAAAGAAGTTTTTTGATCGAAATAATTTTTACTTTACTAGTGAGGTAATGTGGCTATTCCCTCACTAGTGAAAACATTTTCCCTCGCTCGTATCATAATATTCTATTATACGAAAATGATATTTGCACACCCCTCCGCAACAATATTTGAATTGCCAATAGTATATTATGCATTAGTACATAAATTCAAACCGTCAATAAAAACATTTTAGACAGAGGTGTACAGATATATCGAGATAAACAGATTTTCCCTAGAGAGATAATGCGAGGTTATCGTTCTAGGCAGATAAAGTATTTTATCGCATACGCGGTGTGATTCCCCGAAAAAATTATTCACCTAGGATATATAAACAAACATTATACTTCTGTAAATTGTCAAAGTGTCATTCGCATATCTTGTTGTCTCGTTTTCGCTTATGTGATAAAATAGTTATTTACGTATCTGTTGTGGACGGTATATTTTAGGCAATTTCGCGAGTTGTAGCCCGAACGAAGTGAGGGCGACAAGCGAAAGTGCCTAAAATAAACCGTCCACAACAGATGCGTATACAACTTTTCATGCCGAGGGCCCAAATTACGAGAAAAATTCCGTAATTTTTGCCCAAGGCATGAAAAAGAATTTTCATGCTTCGGGGCCGAAAATGAGGGCAATTTTTCGAATTTTATCGGGTTTCCGGCCCTCTGCATGAAAACTCACATGTGCACCTGTTTGGGACGGTTGATTTAAGGCACTTTCGCTTGTAAGCCTCACTTCGTTCGGCCTACAATCCGCGAAATTGCCTAAAATCAATCGTCCAAAACAGGTACACAAATGACTAATGCACGTATGACAAGCCGTCTCGGCAAGCCTCGACCGCATTGTCATACGTGCATAATATTTATTAAAACGACACTCACCAAGGTATTGCCAAGGTATTATAAAGAAGATATTCGCACACTGTATGAGAATTTGGTTGATTTGAAGTATCATTATGAGGATGGTTGAAGTTGAAAGCAAAAATATCACATTTAGACCTATAACCACGACAGAGTAAAATTAACCAGGCAGGAGCGCTACTTTGACCTGAATAATGTAGTAGCCCAACATTTTTGCGAATAAAATTTTTCAATTTTTGTCAGTGTTCATTTGAGTTCATTTTCATACAGTATCTAACAAGAAAATTTTCATACAGTGTATTAGGTCCCTTATTTACGTTTCCAAAATGCACTGCTCCTGCCTGGTTTATTTTACTCTGCCGTGCTATAACACTTCTTTGTAGTTTAGACTTCTTTAAGTTGAAGTCGCTGAATAATCAATATTGATCAATGTATAATTGGGCTTCGGCCTGTTCGTTGGAACTATAAATAAATAAATAAATAAATACTATCAATAGATCGAAAGGTTGACAATGAATTGATTTCCGGAGAAGAATATTTGATTTGATCGGAAAATTTTCGGTTATCAATCTGGTTTTGTTGTCCTACCTACTGTGGTTGGTAACAAAGACAATAAAGCAGTGCACATTTACCCATCGACTTTGATCGGATACCAATTTCTATTTCAGTTTCCATAATCGAATTACTACTCTAATGGAATAGAAAACGGTAAAATTGCACCAATTGGACGACAAGTTGAAGAAGTTCATAAGTTGATGGTTAAGACGTATCCGTTTGCAATTGGTGCAACGACAAAGTAGAAATATCTATGTAACTCAAACATCAGTCCAAGAGACTTCATCCTCATACAAACTTAAGAAGGTTTACAAATGTTGTAGGGAAGGATTTCGGTTGGATCCTAACACAAATTGTGTAAGGAAGGACTTTCGTTGGATTTTATTGAATTCATACTTTTATAAATCGTGATATTATATTCATAAAGCGCTTAGTTAAGTTTTCAAATGATTTGGGTAAGGTGTTCGATTCGATCTTACTAAATTCGTCCTTTGACAAAATGCCACAAGGGACTGTCCAAAAACGACGTCCCCTTTCCAGTGCTCCCTAAATGTACCGGCAATCAATCATCAATACATCGAAAAAATACGTTATATAGGTTTGTTCCAAGGTCATTTCGAAATGTCAAATTTCATCCACAGAAGGCAACTTAACCTCAACTTTCAGTTTGACGAAAATTCTAACGAAAAATCTACAAAGAAATTGGTTGACGTTTAGGTTGTGTACATCTCTGTGGATGAAATCATCGTCGTTCGTGTTGTCAAAGTTCGGGTTTACAGTTATTTGAAACAAACCTATTGAGTCCAATGAAAGTATAAAGCAGGCATGGTCTGCTCATACAAACCGGAGGACATAGCGATTTCATATAAACAAGCTCACCTTTCATGAGAGGTGAAACTTTTTATATGAAATCGCTATGTCCTCCGCTCCATACAAAGTCTGACATTCGACCATACCTTGTGTTGCCGTTCATTGATTTAGTCAACTGCATTGTTCTTATCAAAAGTATTGGCACCACTGAAAAGTGAGCATCGTTTAAGGACCTTGATGAAATACTATTTTCTCCATAATTTGCGAATAGCTAAGAAGAGACTATTCGCACATTGTGCGATTAGCCTGTTCATAAGACTTTGGCTATTCGCACGTTGTGTTGTGTATTCACGTTATAAAACGACTATTAGCACAATGGGCGAATAGTCCCTACCTTTTTTATTCTCATTCAAAGGTGAAATGCACCAGAATCAGCGAGTCTTACATTTAAAATTTAATCGTCTTCTCTATGAATATTGTCACGCGTTTGTCGATAATTTATCAATCACTTGTCCACTATAATGTTCTTTGTCTCCTGTCAACATATTTTATAATTTCACGCTATTTCTGGCGGTAATTTCATTCGATAAAGTTATATTACGTGCAAGTTGTGTTATTATTGTACGGTGTCAATCACTTTATTATTGTTTAAAATGTTCAGTTGGACAAGAATAAAAAAAAAACTAGATCGCATGTTGTAATTGTAAATGCTTACGATTCTTAAAAATGTACATCTTTTCTTTTAAATGTATAATTTCTAAATACGATGCGTAAGAGAATATTGTTTTAAAAAAAAGGAAAAGAAAATATTTAATGATCAAAATTATAATTACATATTAAAGCAGATGGTTATAGCTAGGGAATTTATAAATTTAGTCTAGAAAACAGATGGTTTTTAATGTTGTAGTATGCAACATCAATAGAAACATGCATAAGTACTTAATTAAAACTAATAAACTAATCTGTAAAGTACATCAATTTATTTTATTGAAGAATCGGATTCAACGATGAATATTCGAGTGAGTGAAACGTTTGCATAGCTAAATTTGTTCGTGATCATGTTATGTTGATTAACAAAAACGTTATTCCTGCAATTTTGATTTAAACGCATTCAATTAAATTGTTTACACTATTGAACGTTTTTCAGCACAGACACATCGTATACCGACAATTTCACAGCATATTCTCATGTTCCAACAATAACATCCACACACGAAAAAAAGCAATATAAAATTGGTTGTTACCTTGTTGTTTGTGTGTTTTTTTTCTTCTCTTCAGATTCGTCCACTTTGTCGATGAAGATATTTGATAATTTTCCCCTTTAATTTATGATGAATTCAAAGAAACCACGATATTGTTTGGTTTATAACCCAATCGATTAAATTAATGTACAACGCGTTATAATCATCATCAAGTCTTACGTTTTGTTACGTTATAGCATATAATTGAAACCAATTATATGCCCTTTTCAGATCGCTTAAACGTTCACAAAATAAAATAAAAAATGAATAATGAACTTAACTACACATCCACTAGCAATTTACATAAATAATCGGTTTATTTTGAAGATAATTATACCTATCGATTAATGATTGGTCTAATTTAAGACAACGCAACTTTAATTAAAATTTCACTCATTTGAGTAAATATTTTAGCAATTTGCAACACATGACTTGCTTTCGATCTTTCTTTTCTTTCGTTAATTTAACCACATTTTGATGAAAGGCTGACAATTATTTTTATTGCTTTCAAACATATGTTATGAAGTCTTTCACCAAAGTGAAACACCGAAGGTAATGTCAAGGTAGATAATGTGGAGGAAAAAAAGGTGTCATTAGCATCCAACTTATATGCCACTATATCTACCTTGGATAATTCAAACTATTAGCGGATCAGAGAAATTTCAGATCCCGATGTTGCCATAAATTAAGATTGGCTCACCTAGTTTGTGTATATTACGTAGGTGGAAGCACGGGGTTTCAGGGGGTTTCGAACATTTAGTTTTTTCATGTTGCAGATATTGCAGTGTCAAATTCTGTCCAACATGTGACATATTTGCAAGGTATTGGCCTTTTTCACAAAGTATAATCAGCGTAACCTTCGTAAAAGGAATCTTGAATCTGACAAGAGCACGTGTGCCAACGTGTAAAAAACAAATGTTCAAAACCCCCTGCTGAACCGTGGCGATCCTCTTGTCAAACGGACAGTACAAAAACAAATTCCATCATTTATCATTGTACTTCTTGTCACTAATGTTGTTACACCTGCTAAGTTTGTATGGTATCGAATTCACCTACCTTTGTCACTTTGTCACAGTGCACAACATAATGAAACTAAGTTCACCTAAAAGTAGGAATCATTCCTTTGCATTTACATTTGGGACAAAATGTCCGTATACGGTCGATTCAGTCAATATAGTCAGTCCCTTATAATAACCAAAAATAGAGAAACGGGTATGCCACGTTAAGGGCCTTACTTATGTTATTGCTTGTTAATTATTGTTTTGGCTTGCCATGCCTAAATTAATTTTTAATACTCTAAAGAAAGATATGGGTTCAATTTTCAAGCCTTCCGAACCAGAAAAACATCTCATTAGCCCAATATTCCACATTCCCCGGAGTCAGAGCAAGCCTACTACTTCACTCACCTTCGGCTCGAACAGCAACACTTGCTAAAAACAACATAAGCAGGTATACATAATATACCATAGCACTGCCTCTAGCATTAACATAGAAAATATTTGGAAGCTGATTGTATCACAAACGACATTTCACAACGCAGGCGAGAAAATAAAAAAAAGTCATATTTCCCCACCTCAGCTGAAACTTCGGGAGCCTTTGTAGTGAAAAACGTTGATCTCAGGAAAAAGTAGTAAATTTCATTTACTATGCTGGTGCATGTAATAAGGCTATTACATATATAGGCAATAACCTTTACATCACTCGCATAGTAAAACGTCGTACTACACACGGAAAATAAAGTGATATCTCGTATCACGATGAGTAAAAGTACCTCGGGCTGCCGCCCTCGGATACTTTTTCTCATCTGGATACGAGATATCACTTTACTTCCCTTGCATAGTAATGTACTATTTCTCTGTTGAAACAACACACTCGAAATGAAATTTCCTTCTTTTTTCCCCTTGGTGAACAAAAAACAATTATTTCCCTCGGACAGGATGAGTCATGCTTTCTTCGTCCGAATTGAATCACGAAACACATTCAAGCGCACAAATGTATCAAAATTTGGAAGTTTTTCGACGTCTGAAATCTGAGTGTTAATGCTAGAAGCAGTGTGGTGAATATACTATAAATTATGGATGATTTAATAAGACTACATTGTTCCATCGACACCGGGACGTTATATCATCATCATTTCTAATGAAAATCTAATCAATTTTACACCATAATCGTCTCCAGTTCCCATATTCTGGTCTCTTGAAGTAATGGAATCGTCAGTGACATAGATTACCTCCATTTCGAAACGGATAAGATGGTTCGAAGATGTGGATTAAGAGATTAAAATTAACATATTGGTTTAGAATTACATATGCATATGCAGTGTAAGTTGGAAACACTTTATATCTGTGAACAATATCGATGATATTTTTATCCGTGCAATGTGTCTTCTTTCCATTATATAAATTTCTATATTACGACTAAGTTGGTGGCATAGATGAGGATAAAATTTCACACAGATCCACTTTTTTTCTTCTTCCAATATTGCATTATAAGTCTCGGCTTGAAGAGAGTTTGAAGAAAAATTAATTGATTCTCATAAATTATTCATTCCTCTGATAGGAATTCCAAACAATCGATTAAATGTGATGATAATGTGGTTAGACTTAAGACATAAATTTCATGCTTTATATGTTGTGAAAAATGCTCGAAGGGATATTTTACTTACCGATATAAACATCCGATACTTTTGATGTTTTATGTAGGCACTCTGCCACATACATTTATATGTATATGCAAGTGGTCGAATGATCTGATTACATTATGTTTCTCAACGGTTAAAGTATTTAATATTTAAGTAAATATTATATCGATTGGTTCGATTAGTTCAATGACCCATTTTCGTCGATATATTTCTTTTTTTTATTTTTATTTTAACTGAAAACCAATTGAATACTCTTCAATTGTAAACAAATAGATAATATTCGAAAAAAAAAAGAAAACTAATTTTAGATTTATTTTGCATTTTATGTTTACCACTCTTAGCGCACAATATCCGCCGTAGGTAGATAATAATAATAAATTAAATCACGTAATTTCTAACGAAGAACTCGTGTGCTGCTTAATTGGAATCGCGGAAGAAAAGAGTCTCGACATTGAACAGTCTTTTCACTGTAAAAAAATGAAACCCGATTTGTACAATGAAATAATAAACTTGTTGAATGTTTACAAGAGTATCGCGTTTGAATAACGTATTTTCTTATTACTTTTTTTTAATATTAATTAATAACAAACACAGAACAAGTAATACAATTCGTCATTGCATGTCAAATAAATAAGTCACGTCTTTTTTCTACTAAGAATGTCTTACCCTACTCTACACATCCAACATTAGCAATTTTTTCCTTCTAAAATTCAAAAGTTGTCATATTTTATCTAGAAACTGCAAACTTTGACACCAAGTTGCGTCTGGTTAAATGGAGTTTTACCACCTGAATGGTTTGGTATACGGATGGTTTTATGATATGTAGAAATCAGCTGGTTCCAGGCTGTACTGTAAAACGCAAACCGTAGAATTATTCGTCACTCTTGAAACATATTCTTCGATCTTTCTAGCAGAAATTAGAGCCATATGTAGAATGCCTTCACCATAATGTAAAACAGAACAGATCTCACTGTATCATATTTCTCTGTTCAGACAGCCAAGCAGTCCTACCAGCACTATCTTCGTTCAAATTCACATCAGCTTTAGCTGTCGAAGCCTGGATATCGCTGAATAGCTGATCACAACTACCCAGAGTTGACCTAAAATGGGTGCCAGGCCACTTAAACATCAAAGGAAACGAAAAAATCAGACTCCTTAATTAGAACCGGAGCAATAAGCACACCTATTGGTCCAGAACATATGATGGGTAAGCCACTTACTTACTTAGGTGAGCACAACCTGTTATTGGTTTTGGCCTCCAATCCGAGCTATTCCGCGCCAACGCTCTCCAATCGCTCACTCTTAGTGCTTTAAGATCCGACTCAACTGCATCTTTCCATCTCGTTTTTGGTCTTCATGGTTCGCGGGTTCCATCGAGACTTGTATTTAGTAGTTTCAGGGGCACACACGGTTTCTCATCCATTCTTTGTGCATGACGGAGCTAGTCACCTTATGCGATTAATTTTGATGAATTTGACTATATCTAGCTCGTTGGAAATATGTGGTAATTTGCATGAATGACTTAGTGAAATTACAGAAATTTCTCCAGTTACACGAGCCATACATAGTCGTGTTGGGTGTCATTAGAATGGTAATTGCATGTATACTTCAGGGGGAAATAGGGTCTTATTGGGTTTAGATTCATTCACACTGAGATATGTGCAGTTAAAGTTTTCAACCGAAAAAGACTGAAAATGTACACTTTTCTAACAGAAATTTCTTGATGGACACGAATACACCTTTCTGGGCACATATAAAAAAGTCTACTGGAAATTGCGTCCGATTTTGGTCGACTGAGAGAAGCTGGGAATCACTGAAAAAACCTTCCTAGTTGTAGGTTAGCGATGAATTGAATCAAAATAAGATTATTGTGATTAATGTGATTATTCAGGAATGGAGTTGAACACCGAGAAGTGTGAGGTGTTTTTTGTGAATGCATCAGTAGAAGAGGAGGATGAAATGTATAGGGAAATATCGGGTCTTTTACCAGGCATTCTTAAAGTAGATAAAGTTTCTTTTGAGCTGCTTGGAGCTCCTGTTTTCGAAGAAGGTGTCCATGGTATGTTTTCGACTAAAGTTGAAAACGTTGAGCTGTTATCGAATCGTTTACAGCTTTTGGACGTTCATCCTGCTTTATGTGTTTTTAAGAGTTCTCTTTCAGCTCCTAGGTTTAATTATCTACTACGTACTTGTAAGTCGTTCTTAGTACCCGAGGTGTTAAACAAGGTAGATGAGATGTTTCGTACTACGCTTGAAATTGTTACGAACACGAAGCTTGGAGTGGTTCCCTGGAAGCAGGCATCTCTTCCTCTTTCGTTCGGAGGTCTAGGGATTAGGAAATCCTCGGAGTTGGCCTATCCGGCGTATTTGTCGTCTGTCCATCAGTCTTCGAAGTTATCGGATGAGATCCTCAGCAAGTTTGGTTTGAAAGTGCTGAATAGGCATGGGCGATAATGAAAATGATTATCGATAATTATCAATTATCGATAATCGATAATTATCGACTTTTTTTATCGAAAATTATCAAAAAAATATCGACAATCGATAATTATTGATATTTTGGTAATTATCAAGATATCGATAATTCGATATAAAGATATTTCGGTCCGAAAATCCGATATTTATCGATATATTCCGATATATCGGTATATTTTCATGAATTTTCAGATAAATATCAAAATATCGATATTTTGATAATTATCGAATTTCGATATTTTGATAATTATCGATAATTATTAAATTATCGATAACGATATGATTAATCGATTATCGATAATTTCTTTCGATTGATATTATCGATAATTTTGAACGCCTCCCATCCCTAGTGCTGAACGGTGACGTTTTATCAGTTTTGCAAAGTCCTCCTTCTGAATACTCTTTGCTGAGCGAAAAATCTAAGAGTATTCAAAAGGAATGGGACTTGGTGGGTGTGCGAAAGGTTTTTGACGAGTTATTGGCTTCTAGTTCTCCAGTGGACCGTGCTAGGTTACTTGCATCATCAACGAAAGAGTCTTCAAAGTGGTTGCAAGTTATACCTTCAAGTAATCTGGGGTTACTTTTAGACAATAACGCAAAAGCTGTGCAATTGAAAAGGCAGAGAATTTTTTGCTCCAAGAAAAAATTTATAAATTTTTAACCGAACTTGGCTATAAAAGTATAGCCATTCGTTATGGGAAACACTTCTGGTGGACATACGAATGATGAGGAACGTTTTTGCATTTGTATGTTCGACATAGATAATAACTGCGACAATAAGAATGCGAAATGGATTTTCTGCGAAGGCTGCAAATGGTGGTCCCATACTACTTGTGCTCTGATATCAGACGATGAATATAATACAATTATGAGCAATGGTACAGCTTGGTTTTGTGAATCCTATCAGTGTCAAGTAAAGCGAAAGGACCTCAACGATAATCCTACGAAGCTGAACACCACTTCAGAAGTAACTTGTTTAGAATGTGGTTTTATTGCTAAAAACGATCGAGGCTTAAAAATACATCAACGCAAACATGGTCTTAAAAATAAAGAAGAAGCTGAAAATCACAGTATTTACCACGAAAAATTATCACAAAATCATCTCCGTCTCGTTCTTTAGTATTTCCATCTCCTCCGACGAACGAACTCAGTCTACAAGTTAGCGAAGATGATGTGAAACTTTCAATAATGTCATTTGGCAGTGGTTCATCAGCAGGAATGGACGGTTTTTATCCGCAATATTTTAAAGACTTAATTTCAATTTCAGCCGCTGACGCAGGAAAAGAGTCTCTTTCAGTTATAACGGAACTTACCAATTTTATCCTTCGTGGTAAAGTAAATGATGCAATTTGTCAATACGCCTTCGGTGCTTCTCTCTGTGCACTTATGAAGAAAGATGGAGGAATCCGCCCAATCGCAATGGGCCTATCGATCAGACGATTAGTTTCAAAAGTCGCTTGTTTACACGTTAACGAAAAGGCTCACGAATTTCTGTATCCTCTTCAGTTGGGAGTTGGTACCAGGCAAGGTTGTGAAGCTGCGGTACACGCGACTAGAAGCTTTTTATCAATTAACGCTGGCAAGTTTAAGGTCCTTTTAAAGATAGATTTTAGAAATGCTTTTAATTCAATTGAGCGAGATGCTATGTTGAATGAGGTAAAAGAAGTGTTTCCTTCTCTGTATCCTTATCTTTGGCAATGCTACAGAAATTCTTCGCTTTTATTTTTCGGTGAACATACAATATTGTCTCAGATAGGTACTCAGCAAGGAGACCCTTTAGGTCCTCTTTTGTTTTCATTAACCATACACAAGTTAATTAAACGTTTAAAAAGTGAACTGAACGTCTGGTACCTCGATGACGGAACCGTATGCGATGATCCGGAAATAGTATACCACGATCTCGAAACAGTGATCAGTGAAGCGGATAAAATTGGTCTTAAGATAAATCCTTCGAAATGTGAATTGTTCTTCTGTTCAGGCTCAGTTGACGAAGAAATTGTTTCGAAATTCAATGATCTTTGTCCTGGCATTCGCATTGTAACTAAGGAGGATTTGAATCTGCTCGGTGCGCCAATTTTCGAAGAAGGTTTTTTCAAATTTGCGGGAAAAGTATTGAGTAAATTGAGGGTTATGTTTGAACGCTTAAAAATTTTGAATTCACATACGTCATTATACCTTTTACGTAACTGTTTTGCTATTCCGAAATTAACTTATTTAGTGAGAACGTCTCCTGCTTGGAAATTTGCTGATTTCCTTTCAGCTTATGATGGCGAAGTCAAAGAACTTTTGGAAACGATTCTGAATGTTGATTTAGATAACAAACAGTGGACACAAGCTACTTTGCCTATTAACTTTGGTGGTCTCGGAATAAGAAGACTACAGGACATTTCCTTACCGGCTTTCCTCAGCTCTTCATTTGGTGTTAAGGGCCTCGTCTCTCGTATCGTAAATTCTCACGACGAGGCCTTTTCCATTAGATTCGATGAAGCTTTAGAGAAATGGAAAGGTTTCAATGTTCATGTACCTTCTTTGAAGTCCTCACAAAAGGCTTGGGATCTTATCAACATTCAACGAATAATCAAAACGAATTTAAAATTTACCTCTAAGGTTGATTTAGCACGTTTTCAGGCTTTACAATGTAAAGAATCTAACGCCTGGCTACATTCAATTCCTTCTTCGAATATTGGAACTTTCATGGACAATAATTCTCTCAGAATTTGCATTGGGTTGCGTCTAGGATGTAACATATGTTCAGTACATCATTGCATATGCGGATCTCTGGTGTCTCCAAAAGGCTTACACGGCCTCAGCTGCCAGAAAAGCGCCGGAAGATATCAACGTCACGCAGAGCTTAATGATATAATTAGTCGTGCTCTTTTATCATTGCATGTTCCTAACAAATTAGAACCAATAGGTTTATCTAGAAATGACGGTAAAAGACCAGATGGCGTGACGTTAACACCTTGGTTCAAAGGAAAACCCCTCGTTTGGGACGCTACTTGTGTAGACACCTTTGCCGACTCTTATCTATCGAAAACAACTAAAAAGGCTGGAGAACTCGCTAATACTGCAGCATTTAACAAACATAAACATTATTCTAATTTAACTTCTAGTAATAATTATATTCTACTAGCTTTCGCGGTAGAAACCATGGGCCCATGGAGTACAGAATCAAAAAATTTCATAGAAAAAATTGGATCAAAATTACAAGAGATTAGCGGAGATAAAAAATCAAAATCATATCTGATACAAAAAATTTCTATGGCCATACAACGATACAACGCCAGTTGCATAATGGGAACCATCTCCGCAGAAAAGCCTTTGGAAGAAATTTTTTATTTGTAATTTGTTATCTGTACTTTAAAAAGATACAAGGTTTTACAGGTCGGAATGACGGCTAAGCCTGACCACCTTTCCTTGTCAAATAAATCAATAAACACTTCAAAAAAATGAAAAAAAAAAAAAAAATTTCATTTATTAATTTCGTTTTTATAAGAAATATCAGTTTTCTACGTATCTGTTGTGGACGATAGATTTTAGACAATTTTGCTTGTTGTATAAATGTGAAATTGCCTCAGATCAATCGACCAAAACCACGATCACAACATTGTACACTTCGTCCTCGTCAACTTCATGTCTTCATGCTACTGGCACAAAATTCTTATTTAACCAATCTTTACACTCGGAAACACTAATTTTCCCATCCTTGTTAGCGTCCGCCTCTTTCACAAATTTTTCGTAAGAAATATTCCTCAGTTTGGGATCGTGGTATCTAATCGTTTTCATTCCAAACTCAAATTCCTCTTTCGAAACGTACCCATCGTTATTCCGATCAAAGTTTTTCAAATATTCGTTCATCAGTAGACGGGAGTCATGCTGCGCTTCAATATATTTCATCAGTTGAGTCAACTCGAATCGTCCGCCCAATATCTTGTCCGAATATTCAACATACTGTTGATAAGTTTCCATCGGTTTGATGTAGTTAATTGCCTGAAGAAAAGGTATGAGTTCCTTGGAAGTAATAGATTCTTCGTAAGAGGGCATGGTACGGAAAACTTTCCTGAATTGCTCAATTTCTTCTGTGGAATAGCCAGTACTTGAGCTAAACTTCTTGGATATGGTATATAGAAGTTTCCATTGTGATTCAACCGTTGGTGGATTTAATTTTCGAACTACCGTGGCAACGAACGACATTTTTAATGCAATATTTGAATGGAACTGTTGGTTGGAACTGAATATCATTCGTTTTTATTTTACAAGAAATTATTTTTTTGAACATTCAAATAAACTGGTCCATCGAAATTTCAATAAAGAATTCATCTAATGCGATCTAAAACATTTATATAATTTTATACAACCAACCAGTTTCTTTAACAGACGATAACAGACGATGCAATCACTAGTACGAATCCTGAGATAGTTATTTATCTACCTAGTATCTTCGGGATAACAGTCTGCTATTCTGTGGCGAAAAATACGCTATATGTGATTAGATGCTTTGAACAATATGTTCTTATCGACATTTTTGTCGCATACGAATAACGACTTGTTCCCTTGACTTGAAGTCATGGGTCTTACAACGGAAAATACACCGTACGTAACACCACAATAATTTAAAATGTATGGAAATGGGATTAAAAACGTTAAATGTATACTTAGGGAGGTCCAGGGCCTACCAAAAGGCGCATCAGGAGAACACGCAGATGCAGATACACGGGTGACACACACAAAATTTGACAGTTTCATACGTTTTCGTATTAGATGGATTCTTAAATTTAATAAATTTAATAAAAATGACGATCTACGTGACCTCCCCAAGTATACAGCCTTGATCTTGAAATGTAACACTTTTCTGCTCTGTGCTAACATGATAATTTGAGTAAATCTCAATCGATTTTTCTTTATTTTTACTCGATAAAGGATTAAAAACCTCAGGTCAAGTTCGATAATGGTTGGTATGTGTCCATCTGGGAGCAGTTGTCAAAACAAGTATTTTCTACTCTTTGTTAACCAGAATTAGTCCTTCTCAACTGATTTAAAAAAAAAAGTTAGATGAACTATATAATTCCTGACGTTAGGTTCCAAGATGGATTATGAAGTTATGTTTTTGTGGATTTTGATAACATTTAGCTGAAATAATAACTCATGGCCAATAGAAAAACTATTGAGAAGTTCAGACACTCATGGGATCTAACCCACCCAACGGGTGAGACCTAGTTTATTTAGTGGGACAAAAACCTAAAAACCATTCAATACCAAAACTGTCAAGTTTGTGGGTCCAGAAATTATGTAAAATCGGTTGTAAACGAAAATGTGATACTTCCTCAATTTTTTTAAGTGTGAAACAAATACAAAGTTAAAAGTCTCAAGGATATTACAAATTTGGGCGTAGCAAACCTGCCGCTCGCCGATTTTGTGATCATCATCAACTTTTTAATAACTAGGTAGTTTTGGGCGGGTCATGTCCCTTGACTGACAATTTTTTCAATATATTTTTGATCAATTTCATTGTTGAACTTCCGAAGCACCACTGATACAAATGCCTATATTTGATCACAATTTATTTTTACATATGCTGTATTCCTTCAAATAAACCTTCGAACGTAGGATAGAATGATCTTTAAGTTCTCATTTTTCTTATAAATTTGTACCAAGATTTTCAATCAACCGTAAATCGTAAAAAAACTCGTGTGAATTATGCAAACTTCCCACTCGTGTGAGCTATCTATTATTCTGTTTGATTGCCACTTTGTCAAATTTAATCAGAGTAGATGCGAAGTTTTGCGAATGTGGAACGATGAAAAAAGTGAAGAATAGGTACGAACAAAACGCCTTTTTGTTACATTTTGTAAAGGGATGAATTCCCTAGGAACGAACAGACCGCTTTCTCATTACATTTCATAGAAGGCTGAATTCCCTAAGAACGTACAAAACGCCTTCTCGTTACATTTTGTAAAAACATGAGTTCCCTAGGAACGGACAAAACGTCTTCTAATTACATTTCATAGAAGGATGAATTCCCTAGGAACGAACCGCCGTTGCTTTAGATTTCTAAAATCGACAAAGTGTGAAGGAAAGACAAAAAATCGTTTTACCTTAGAGGTGCCAGCGACATGTACCACATTTCTATCGGTATTTTATTATTTTTTATCGGTACTATTTTTATCGGTTAAATTGAATTTTTCTATCTGTCGAATATGTCTCGCTTCGCTCTGGCCACAAACTTCACACTCGCATCGGAGTTGTAAAATATTTTGTTTGATTGTTTGAATTATGAATTTAAAGAAAATATTCAGAAATTAATTGAGAATGCCGACAAAGAATGGTGGTTACCTTTAACGTTTTCATAAAATTTCCATCAAATTTGTTAGTCAACTATCAACTTGTTAGCAGTTCACTAACAAGAGATGTTTACCGGTTAGAGGCTGGTGAAATTTTTCTTCTTACTTGTTTCATGCACATTATCGGAAACAAACTTAAGATGATTTGCTCACACTACCAAACAATAGTTGATTACATTGGATGCTGCGGAGGTAGTTCATTACATGAGGGATCAATTTTGTGATACGAGCCGAACTCACAAGTGTGGTTTTAAGCAACAAGCTTAACCGTTTCCAAAGCGAGTTGCTTAAAACCACACGAGTGAGTTCGCGAGTTCACAAAATTGATTCCGAGTGTAATGGACTACCAAGCAGCATCCAATGTATGCTGTTTTATTGCCTATTCACCCGGAATATTGTTGTTACGAGTACATTTTTCCACGCAAGGACCTGACAGTTCAAAACCAAAAGTGTTCAAGAAGACGCAAGAAGACACTTCTTCATAACATTAATCCCGAAAGCATCACTGGCAACACTACTGTTTTGATAACATGCTGACAAACTACTTCGACTGTTTTGTTTTTGTGAAGTGCTAGATTCATATTTTGCGTAATATTTGTCGATTTTGGTGGTGTTACAATAAATTTTGCTGTGAAGTGAAGTGAATACATGATAATAAAGACAAATGTGTTGATTGTTTTTGAAAATAAGTGAAAAATGCAAAAATTAAAATTGTTTGGCCATATGTGTTCGTCGAAGTTGAAATAATTGAAATTATGGCTATTATCGCGAGTATTGTTTCGATTTCAGTGCTAAAGAATATTTCATGTGATACATTTTTGCTGATAAGTATTGAAATTCTGCTGGTATGTAATGAATTTTCATATGAATATTCCTTCACTTGTGATGTAATGAAAAAGTTCCCACATGTAACGATCGCTTTCCGCTGGTGGGAAATGTACGTGTAACAACAATATTCCGGGTGGATAGGCAATAAAATCAAATTTCATCAAAGTAATCTTTTTCTATTGAGGCTATAATCAACAGTGTAAAATTCTGGGATAGCTTCCAGATCTTTCGTCCCTGATAGCCCATCTTCGAACTTAGCCTCGGTATTTTAATTCCACACTTGTAAAAAAAAGATTCATTTAAATAGGTTAAAAATTACTCAAGTTATCGTGACCTCAACAATTTTTTGTTACCCACATTTAACGTTTTTCATACCATTTCATACATTTTCAATCACAGTGAATTTTTTTGTTACCCAAATATTTCGGTATTTATTTTCTGGTGTAAGACCGTGACTTTCGGTCAAGGGAATAACAAAAAAAACTTGTTGCTTGAGAAGTGTTTACCAGACTCTTAAAATTTTATGGGGCCATCTAATTTGAATACTTGAAATTCCAGATTCACTTACTCGTCGAATAAGAAATTTTTCTGGAAATCCAGCAAAAATTTCGTGGTAACAAGTTGTGTTTACAATTATACTCCAACCTCACTACTCCAATATTATCCATCTACGAACTTAAATACGGGTAAAAATTACATAAGTTATCACGATAAGGAAAATTATGGTCACACGATAAATGAATGTCTCTTTTATTTAGAAAACAGCAGCCATCACATGCTTCATTTTACTCAAATTTAATTTAATTTTCTGCAGAAACAAAAAGAGCTATGAGTTGCTGGCCGCAATGAATGTACAGACCAGGTATGGTCTGTTCATACAAACCGGAGGACATAGCGATTTCATATAGACAAACTCAACTCCCATGAGAGGTGAGTTTGTTTATATGAAATCGCTTATATTAATTTTTTTTAGGTTCGAAGACCTTCGAAGTTCTTCTTTCCCCCACTCCGTTACTGAGTCCACCGACAATTGAATCCACATCATCGGAATCCAGCAGTTACTGAACTACTTTGTCGATGGAGATTTTCTTGGTCGTTCGATAATAAATGTCGCTTCCTACGCTTCCTCCAAAAATTATTTACTGGAATTCAAGGCGATTAAATTCATTTATCCAAATTAGTCTCGCAAACGACTCAAAATTTCAATCCATTCCACCCTTACGCCATGCGTGGTTGCATATTTTCGTAGGTAATCGATGAATTGAAATATTTTTTGCGGATGATTACTCAGTACTCGCCGGTACACGTGTACGATTATTGAATGTACAGTTAATGGGCGTCCTCCTCGGTTGATTCTTTGTTTCTCTTCTTTGACTACATGCCAGAAACTTAAATCAATCCTCTGCGCTGATCTTGTCACAATTTCCTTGGAATGCTTGTACCATGATGTGTCGATATTTTCAACTGTGTCGACTGATTGGTTTTCTAACCCAAAACTTGACGACCTTCCGTTGTCGACGTGTCGGCTAACAACGGATGAACCAAACCGGCTGACGCTACCCTTGATATTAGTATGAACTCCATGATGACCTCTGAATTCTTTTTAACTTCCATGCAAGAAGTTTCCACGTAAAAGAAGCCTTTGATTCACCACGGATGTACGTTGAGTTGCTTGTTGAATCCACCACACGATTATTATGTCTCTCTCGACCAGTCTATAATTGTATGCACCGATGGCTTGTAACGGTTGATGTTTCTGCGGGCCAAAATCGTTTGGAAATTTCCACTTTAGTTCCAATGGCTTTTGCGCCAAATCCGACCAAAATAATAGAAACGAATATTTCGATTAACCGAAACCAGAATTTCTCTTTGTGTGTATCAGACCCGTTATGTCTTGTCGTCTTTATGCAATGAAATAATTCACTTTTACGTGACGGACGATTGAAATTTCAATTTTTAAGCAAATGTTCTCGTAATTCTTGCGATATTTAACCCACGTCGGGTAATTGACTTTATAACTTTACTATAATTTAACATTCATGTCCAAAAATACTAGGGGTCCCCAATATAATGCCGTTGGCATTATGATAAAAGACGAGTCGGTGTAATTGTTTGATCTATTTATTTGAGCCTGTTAATTGATCGAGTGCTGGTGGTAGACTGACTACTTCTCATTACATAATCTGACGACGTTTGATATAATACATATGTTTACGGGTCACTACAGAGAGAAAAAATCAACCTTCCTGGTATTATAATTGATAACTCGCTTACAGAATTTTGAAAATGTCTCCGTTTCTTGGAAGATATGTTTGTAGAAATTGTTTTGGACTATGTGAGCAATTCATTTTCTACTAAACTAGCGTAATTATGTTAATTTCAGTTAATTAGGGTGGCTCGATTTAAAAATATTTAATCTTTTATCCAAAAAGCACATAGTGTTCCATGACCGTCAGAGCCCTGAAAATTTTCTAGAATTGAGTAGTGAGTTATTTACTTGTAAGCAACGCATGAGTGCTACTCTAAATTGACTCCTGAAATAGAGTCAAAGAAATTTTCACATTGTAAAAAATTTAGTAAACAATTTTCATGCAAAGTAGTACATTATTTGGCAGCTGTCACTACGATCACTCATGCTTGCAGTGCGTTGGTTCAAGGGATCTTTCAAACAGTTATAGTGTGGAAACATTTTTTGGTGAGTACAACGCCACGAAATGTCGGTAAAGGTCGAAAGAATATTTTACTATTACGCCAAATTTGGAAAAATCAGTTTCGCAACCTTTTAGGTACTTAAAGGTATTACTGTTACCAATAGCAAACAAACTTTTTTTCGATGCTGTCAAAATACCTCCTTATTCCTTTGCTTGTAGAATCATACACTGTTGACTGATTTCTAATTTTACATGGAGTTAGGTTGCTAGAGGGGGTATTGCTGTTACTGTAACACAAATCGGAAAATCTTTACGAACTTTGACAATAGGTGAATGTTTTTGTTTCTGAAGTAGCTTGTAGTAAAAGTGGTTGAACTCATCTTATCACCGATACTTTACATGCTATTACAGTGTCACTAGGGCCATTTTTCTTTGTAAGTGTTGCCTTAACTCATCCTACTAGCAAGGATGTCACCCTCACCCACCCACTACCAATTTCATTACCAACTGTTCTAACTCCTAAGGTATTTGGTAGAGTACCGAAAGCGGGATTTCAACGACATTGCATTCCCTGCTCGTGATACCATGCGATTATTATTTAACAATATAGAGATTTTAATTACTGGCCTTCAAACTTTCTACGTAATGCCATTCTGAAACTTTATCGTCTTCATGCAATTAAATGTACAATACACCGAAAAATGTATCTTTCATTTAATAGTATTTTCTTCCAAGGCATATACATTATAACTACCATAAGAAATATTCTTTCCACTTATTTTCTAGATGGGCTGGCATTACTTAAATGTAATTTATCTGGCGGCGACAATAATTCCATAAGATTCAATTGAACATAATTTAAAATATTTTCACTTGGCATTCAAATTGCAATATGGTACTGTTCGTATTTATAAAGGTAAAATATTCGAGTCTTCTAGACCATTTTGATAGCTAATACTTGTAATAAAGAGGCGATTCGTTAGTGAACACATTGTGTGTTGAAAAATATAAATTTTACATTTGGTTAGGCATATATATAAATGTGATAGTTTATGTATCTGCGTGCTCTGGACAATAAATTTTATAAAAAGATTTCATTTTGCATTCCTATGCAAAACAAAAACGGACGTACTCGTTAGTATTGTAGTATGGCAAAATGATCTTAAATAATGTTGTCGTCGAATTAATGAAAATACGATTACGAGTGTTAATAAATCAAAATTTAAATTAAAGTGACGATTGTTCTTGTCAAACCTCCGTTACCTATGACTATTATTATGGGTGTGCGAGGGATAAAGGATCGAGACTGACGTAGTCCACAATTTCTATATTTCTAAAGTCGAAAGTGGCTTATTACACACTGAGGGAAAACAAGAAAATTTAGAAAATCCATTACAAAATACTAAGTCTCGTTTTCTTGTGTTTATTGACCTCGGATTCGCCTCGGATCAACAAAGTTCACACGAAAACTCTACTTTTTTACTTACTCATCTAGTGCAAAGTACTTTATTAGGTGTAATTAGGAGATATGTAATTATGACACGAAGCCGCAAATATGGTAAAAATTGAGATATTTTGATCAAGTTGTCCATGAAAAGATTGCCCTATGAAAGGACAGAAGACCGACTTGCCGAAAGCGTCAATCAGTAACAGTACTGAGAAATATTGCTCAAATCCACGTCCTATTTGTGGAAATGTTGTAATCCCTGCAAGGATTATATTCCCAAAATCATAAATTATTAGTAAGATAACGAATTTCTTTGACAAAATGGCAGACAGCCGCCATATTGGATTTTATTGAATGTGAAATATCTTGGTAAAAATGAGAATGAAGTAGTTGGTGTCAACAGGGAAGGGGATGAATGATATTTAGATAATTGATGTCAATGGGGAAGAGGACGGGATTTTTTCCTCACTAACAGATTTTACGGCCAATAACAAGTGGAGTCTGGACCACCGGTTTAACGTGACTTCCGAACCACGACTCAAAGCATGCAAAGCAACTTTGTGGAACGTTTGGCGCTTCATTGATATCTCGTCTAAATGTATACTAGACATGTGCACACAAGCAAATTCATTGTATTTGATTTATGTCATTAGAATCATTCAGTGTGTACATCCTTGTAGCCACCAAACACACTGCAAATACCTAAATTATGAAGCTAGAAAAATTCCATGTGGACCATGTATGACACGGGAATCGAATCCGGATCAGTTATGTGTTGGGTATATTAAATGCATCCCATTTATGGACATATGTGAGCCTTATTTATTAAATATGAATTCGTGATGGTCTGTAAACAATTCGCAATTTAATGAAAGACGGGGATAAGTCTAGATGGAGAGATTTTAAAGATGGCGTACAAGTAGCTCTATTATGTGTACACCAACACCGGTCCCTCCTTATGTTTTTTGTTGCGATTATTGTGTAACTAAAGTTTTACGCGTTGAATCTAGATGTGTTCTCTGAATAAATTAAATGAAAAAGTATATCGAAACCAACGACTTAGTGATATTTATATAATCTCGTCCATTTAAACAATGTTCATTTTATGATCAAAAGAAAAATTTAATTACATTTTGCGCCACGGAGCTCTCACATCTGAAATAAATCTGACAAGGAACAGAATTTCAATTTAAAGCGAAAATAATGTTAAAAGAATCAAATTGAATAAATTTCATTTTATTCCGACCGAATTGAACACACATGTAAGTGAAAAATCAAGCATTACTAATCCTCTACGGTTTGTAAACAGAAAATAAAAACGAAGAATAATATTTTCCATTAAATGTATTCCTCCCGTACAGAGCATATCACGGAGAATTTACCCATATCTACATATGTAAGCATGCACTGCATCTATATATGTATATCTGATCCATCATATTTATGATTCATTAATCATACAATCGATTGTATCCATTTTGTAACCATAATCATTCCAATGTTCACTGAAATTTTCTTGGAAAAAAACCTTTTACATTGCTGCAGCGCAACATGCCTAATCCTTGTTCGCATTATCGAAATGAAAAATCTTAAATTGGGCACTTTATCTTCCATGAGTGCATGAAGTTACATGAGCAACAAACCATTGCATCTAGAAGGCTCACTTCGTGCTGCGGGCTCGAAAATCGTAAATCAAATTATTTTTCTATTAAATTGATTGGTTGTTGTCACATCGAAATGTTTCTTTTATTGATTCAATTACGTTAATAACCTTTTTTGATAAAAAGCATCCGAAGTGTGGTTGTTTATATTATGGTCGCAGTACTTCCCATTTTTTTTAGTCGCCGATATTCTTGTTGGTATCACATTGATATTTTTGTTTATATTTTGTTCAATTAATTTTACATTAATTTATATTTTATGATAAATGGGGGCCAATGTGACAATTATTAATTTATTTATTTATTCCGCTTCGTTCTCATTAACAAGAACAAGACTCTTGACAAATTGTGTAAATGTTTCGAAGCAGAGATCCTAATTTATAGAAAAATTGATAGAAAAATTTAATTTTTAATGGGTAATGTGAATGGGTCGATACAATTGAGGCATTTTATTATACAAAACATTAGAAGGACATTTTTTGAACTCTTTCGCATTACTTTGTCTCCATCAATATTTCCAATAGTTCCCTAAAATTCCACAAAATTCAAGAAAGTTTCCTAGAATTCCCATAATTTCCTAAGGTTCCAGAATGGAAGGAATAAATTGAGATTTGAATATTTGCTGCGAAAATTCATATTTATTTCATTGCCACAGACGATTTTTCGGCTCTACATCGGTTTGAACCTTGGCTACTCGGCTGTAAAAATAAAGCATAATTACCATTTAGTTACAGTTGTTTGTAGTAATATTTAGCTGTATTGACAATCCTATAATCCAATACAATGCCTATTATTTGTTGTTTTATGCAGCTAAATATTGTGGTATACATAGTTTGTCATAACTGTAACTTTAGACTGGAGTTTCACCATTGCTTTGGACAAATTCCATGCGAGTCATTATAAAGAGAACTTCAAATGAAGACTGAGAATTTCAAGATGATATGAGTTGACAGTCCGGGTTCTTAATTCAGAATTTTGATTCTTAAAAATTCTAGAAATGTTCTCAAAATTTTCAAAAATACTTAAAAAATTCATAAAATTCTTATTCTCTTGACTGAAAGTTATGGATCTTACGGATGATTAACACGCACTAAAATATTTGTCACACTTTGTTCATTTCTTCATTACACGATAACATGAGTAATTCTCAACGAATTTCCAAAAACTTTTCTTTAATCGACGAGTTCGAAGAAAGTGTTTCGACGGACGGAAAGTATCGGAGTAATGATCTAGGAGTTATTCTGAAAACAATTTTTTGAGTGATTTCGCGATAGTTGTTCGTAGAAAAAAAATTAAACGAGTGTGAATTTTGCGGTCAGAGCGAAGCGAGGACCGTGATTGTGATTTACCCGAGTTTCATTTTTGTTTAAGACGCGATCCTTTGAACGCCTTTTATAGCAGGTAAGTCGTAGCATCGTGAAAATTTAAGACATATCTCGCTTTGTTTGTTCTGAAAATTTGTTTTAAATAAAATATGAGGAATGAGCAATTTCTGACAGAGCAAGACAGTTTAATGATATTTTTGTAACAATCGCAAACATTGATTGAAAAAACCAGATAGTCAAGAGACCTGACCCACCCAAGAGGTGGGACCTAGTTTTTTCTTGAGAATTTTAAGAAATATAAAAAAAAATTGGTAAAACTAAGAATTGTGAAAATTTTTAGGAATTAAAATTCCGAATAATAAGCCATGTTTACAATGGCAAACTTTCCATTGCAAACACACTTCGTGATTCCTTCTTGTGTGTTAAATGTGACACTAAATATCAAAACAATACTTCTAAGCTGTGCTTACTACATACAGAAAATTTTTACTGATGACAAACATTGATTTGGATAGAAATTCCCACAGATTCTTTAAAGGAAAATATTTAAGAAAAAAAGGTAACATTCGAATTTTATGTATTTTCTTTTATCATTTTATAAATATTTCTTAGACATCGTCTTCTTCGTAAAAATGTATTTAAATTCTTAAAAGAAATATTGTTTCTTTCACAAGAGTTTATTTTAGCGGATATAAAGTCAGTATGCGGCGTATAACCTTTACTGAATCTCAATCAAAATATTCCTAACTGCAGTTTAAACACTCAAAATGAGAAACATTTAAACTAACAAATTCTTCAAGTGTAAATATAAACATATATCGAATGTCTTGCATCTATCTTTGTTGTAATCTATCTCAGCACGAGCATATAAATGCAACCACTTTAAATATATTAAGTACGAAAGACTGTACGGGCAAAACTTAAAGGAAATCGAGAAGTCTTGGAAATTGTTGTAAAGAGATATCTACACACTCAAACTGCGGTTGTTTTTTTTATTTTTACATTTTACCATACGAAGTGATATTTGAAATCTCCGGAATATCTTTAGGTCGTTCAGAAAAGAAAAAAGATACCGGGCTGGTTAGGTGTTAGGTTAGTAGAAATGTTTTTTTTTTTGTTTTCTTCTACAGTTGATGATAGGTGCATCGAATGAGTGTCGAGAATTGAATGAACTTAATAACAACTTAGAATTTGTATTATTTCGGTACGCTCTAACGACATGACACACAGTAATTTTTCTTACAAAATTTTTAAAATTTTAATGTATCGCGTGAACAGCAACAATTTGTTGCAGTTATTGCAAAGTGTTCGATGATTGATATCATCCGTCAAACTTAAACTGTTTCTGTATACATTTTAGCTTTCAATTTTTCATAGAAGGGGAACAAGAAAAATTGAAGAAATCAGCAATGTTAGTTTCATTGCTTAATATGCTTGTTTAAGCTTGTAAAAATAAAGTAGGTATAAGTTTCTTACAAAATAATATGACTCGTATATACTTTAAGGGCGCATCATCAACGACGAGAAACTCGTAAATTTTAGATAAAAAGTTGAAAAGTCCAGTTTTCGTGTGAAGTTTGTTCATCCGAGGCGAAGCCGAGTTTTGTAATGCTTTTGAAACTTAAACGAATTTTCTTGTTTTCCCCAGGTGTCTAGTGTGTAATGAGCCACTTTTATCTCTTTCCTGTCATTCGCTTTAGGAAAATTAATATTGTTTTCTAAAATCTACCGTCCACAATGGATACGTAAATAACTATATCATTTTACGTATGCATGTGTTAGAGTAAGGAATTTTGTGTTTTAATCGATAGAAATTCCTAGTTTAAGGCAAACTGTAAATGAATTTTCCAAACGAGCTCATTCATCTGTCTATGCCCAAGTGCCCCCTATCCAAAGATGCGCTTGTGATTGTTTCTTAAAGACAACTCCCCACAGAAAATAAAAAATGTGTTAGCGTTAGCGTGTTTCTATAATGTAGCATATACTGTAATGTAAATGGCATTCACCCGCTACACCATCGCCTAAAATTTAGACGGTGTACATTACAAGTCGACTTTATAACTAGGTTCCACGTTTTGGGTGGGTCGGTTCCCTTGACTTACTGGTTTTCTCAATCAATTTTTGCTATTGTTACAAACATATCAACTTTAAAACAGTTTTAGTTTTTCATAAACTGCACGTTCTTTTTATTTGATTCAAAACAAATTTATAGAATAAACAAAGAGAACTATAATCTAACGGGACGGGTAAGCTGATATTGATATATATCAACTATACGTCAAGGGTGAACTTGCACGATTTTGTTACTGAAATTTAAAAAAAAGGAGACAGTAAGTTGATGACAGGGTAAGCAAATATTCGTAGCATGGACTTTGTGTCTGTGAGATTGTGAAAAACTGATTTCGAAAATATGAGAATTTCTCACTTCGTGTGCCAGATGTCCCGACACTCTTACATTTTCAAACGATTGTAAGTCCTATTGTCTGCTATAAAAGGAGTTGAAAAGATTTTTTTGCTAATGCCCTTGAACAAAAATGAAACTCGTTTGGATTATGGCCGCAAAGTTTAAAATCGTTTAATTTTTTATACAAAAAAAACTACCACGAAATCACTCACAAAAGCCCTCGGATACTTTTACTCGTCTGGATACGAGATATCAAATTACTTTCCTGGTATAGTAATCTGCTATTATTTTACGAGCGAGGTAAACGATTTTCCCTAGGTAGGTAATGGGGTAACCTATTGAGAGAAACATTTTAGAGTGTTTATCATCCGTGAGACCCATGACTTTCAGTCAAGGGAACAAGAACATACAATTTTTCTACAAGGTTCACTAACTTAATGTCATCAAAGACAAAAAAAAGGTTGAAAAACTTTTTAAGCTTTTGTTGTAATCAGACATTCACGATTCATTAATTTTAATCACTAAAAACTATTGCAGAAATTGCGAAAATAAATATGAAACAAATCTTTCGCTACATAAAGTGTAGTTAAAGGAACGTAGAGCTAAATTACTTTATAACACAGAACAACAAGAAACCTTTTTGCAACAACAAAATAAAAAAATCTTACAAATTATTCTTACTTAGGGAAACTGAGACAAAAACTATACATCAAGTTCATCTTGGACGATTTTAATTGTTTTTATATTGTTTATACTTCTTTTTATAAGAATGAATATCAGTCAAAACCAACTGAACAGGGAAATGTGACGCAGGTCCCTGTGTATTCTTACAAAACAACGGATATCATTTTAGGTGACGCAATTTATCACCTGAACACAAAAATGAGGATTTTCTGCCCTTTGCATGAAACATTACATATGTACCTGTCTTAGACGATTGATTTAAAGCACTTTCGCTTGTAACCCTCGTAAACAAATAACTATTAGTAACGAAGATGAATCTGAAAAACTTGGTAATGAAGGAAACCAAATTTTTAAAACGAGCAAAACTAAAACAAAACACTTTGTGATTTATGTGTCACCCAAACCACAATGATCTTTTATTCTCAGTAACTTTGTTGTTCAAAATTCACAGTAAGGGTACGTTGTATAAATGTGGAACATTAGTTTTAAGTAAAATATCAATTTCGTGTAACTTTATATGTACGACAGATGTTTCGCTCATCATACGTATGTGTAACTGTAATATGTAACACCAATGTGTCCAGAAATTTTATATGTTGATCATTTTGTGATATAAATTGGAACGCGAAGGGCAATGAAAGTCTGATCAAATGCACCCATGGGTCACGAAGCAGCCTATGTGACTGCGGAAGTAAAATTAAATGTAATGATCGGTGTTATGCTTTCTACAACTCAATATCGTTTCATGACAGATCGTGATGGTCTTTCTCTAGCAATAAAAAATACCGACTAAGGGGCATGGATACATGGCTACATGGCGTTTCGGATGGTTTTTTCATTGATATCTTTTTACAAAGATCCTTTTTAAGTGACAACAACCACAACAAATGTGTTGGATTCAGAAAAAAAGATTTGTTTGGATCAGGACCAGTTCTGTGAAAAGTCAACCGTTGTCAAATCGCTATAAACTAGTCTCTTATACATCTTACTCGCTGCTCATGATCAAAACATTGTGGTATAAACTCAAAAGGAGATACATCCGAAGCAGCTAAAGCTGCTTAACCATCCTCCTAGGTTTTCTTTATGGGACAGATAAATTGCTTGTGAAAACTTTTATACAGACTACAGGATATTCTTGTATTACTGACTCAGTGCAAAAACTTCAGTCTGTATAATCTGCTGGAATCAAAGATTGCGTTTGAACATTTATTCAAAATTAATCCTCCTAATCTAGTTTTTGTATAGGACCTTTAATAATTTTACATAATAAGAAATTCATTCTATCATCCCGACGACGATCATCTCGGTAGGTGAATTATTTGTATTAGAATGAGCAATTATACCCTCTCCATAATTTACGCCTCTAACGACTTTTCACATCATGACTCCGCTGAACATTCAAAATAACATGAAAATGGACAAAAAATCACGAAGATTTTAACTCTTTCTTCGAAATAAGTTTTACAATAATAGCCGAAGCGCATCGGTACTACCTTGGATTAGCCTATTTAAATTTTCAATAAATAATGGGAAACGTTTAATTGGTAATCATTTATTTAAGATCCGTTCAAAAGTCGCAAAAGATTTTTAAAGACGTAAATTGAATAAATTCGGTTTAACCGTGAACAACCATCAACTTTATTAATTTGTAAAAGGATCAATTCACTTTTCCCAAAGAAAATGTTTCACTTTAACATTTCTTAAAAGTAAAATAGATAGCGCAAAAAAAAAACAATCACAATCGTCACGTGACAACAATCCCACGACATCGATGTTCAGCAAATTACCGGAAAAAATTGATATTTTTTCCATATGAAAGTTTGCAATGTTCGATAAATCCAAATCAGTTTCCATTTGCATGTGAAGGTTCGAACATGAACTTTTTAAAATTTTAGCGCTCACAAAAAGCGTACCATTTTCGACACCTTTTGATCTAGTACGTTTAGCACTACCATTTTGACGTACATACATCAATCAGAAACATTGTTGATGTTTACAAACCACAAAATGGTTCTTTGATGCAATTGGAATTTTGTAAAAGTTGAATCGAAAATCGAATATTTTAATATAAAATGTTTAGTGTTTGATGATCAAATGTTGTGCAATCGATAGGCCTTATCTTTTCGCAGGTAATTTAATTCGTAAACATGCACTGATCCAAATTTTTATTTTCGAAAAATTGTTTTAGGAAAATGATCCAGCATCAACTACATTAGATTAGATTATTGCGGTCCGAACTTTAGAAAACAGATTCTTTTTCTTTGAATCGATGCGTTATGACGATATTGTCTCCGTAAACACGAAATTCAAGCGACGCAAAGATCTCAACTGTGAAATAAAATTTTGGTGCCACACCTTGAGGCTCTGGAAACATCGAGTGACCTAAAATCTAAAATCGGTCCAATGACCTCGGACATAAAAATTTTGTTCTAGGACCCCCCTCAACTTTCATTTTTGAACATTTGTCCCGAAGAAACCAAATCTCTACGACGCCATCTTGTGGCCGTACCAACATCAAAGTTGGTACCCTGAATTGACACATTTTGCATCTTTTGTCGAAAACGCTTCCGCCGATTTTTTTAATATATACCTCAATCGATAGGTATTTTCAGCGGCTATCAACCATGGAAATTGCACAAAAATTCTATGTACCGTTTTTGAGAAAATTGAGAAAAACCACCCAAAAAACCACTTTTTGGTAATTTGCGGTGGCTCACATGCATGTGGCCGCTCTCAAATGTTTTTATTCGGAAGCGCCGACCTCGAAAACCCTTTAGACACAAATTTCACTACAATCCATTGTATTTACGCGAAATGGCAGCCATTTTTCGTTTCAAAAATTCCGACTTTGAAGCCACCTAGCGGCCAAGCGACGCATAAAATTTTTTTTTGACCTACATTTCCTGAATCAGCATCAAAAGCTCTACCGAAATCAACCGTAAAATCGTTAGGTCCGAGGTACGGCCTCAGTCCTAACCTAGGTCCGAACTCAACTTTTTCCCATCTCGCCACCCCACAAAACACGCCTATCTACTTTTTAGATTTTTAGAAAGTACGATGCCCTGCGGGCATCGTGTAATAGATGCCGGGACAGTCATGTATTAAGGCGCAGCGCTGCGCGCTGCGCTTGCAACAAGTCTATTTATTGAATGCATTTAATGTGGTCTTCCATTTTTCAAAAAGGATTTTTGTAAGAAGATATAAAAAAAACCGAAATACAGTAATTAAAAAACGCTCTAATGTAGGCTTAACAACAAAGCATCCATTCCACTCCTATTAAAAATACGATGCTTTACTGAAAATTTTCATAAACTGCTGACTTTCGTTATAGTTGGTCACACTGCATCAAACGAATCGTTTTTTTTTAAAGTTAACACATTGTGGTCGTTATAGCGGTTTTAGATTTCAACCAAATTGATTTTTGTAAAAACGATTTGATGAGAAACGCCCAAATGTAGGCAACGATTTCAGAGAAGCATTCATTCCTATTAACCAAAAGTTGATAGCACATTACGTGTGCTTCTAAATGTTGGCTTTGGCGAATGGGATGAATGGAAGAGCTGCTCTCCCACTCGTCAAAATTAAATTCTGGAAGCACAAACGAAACGAACAGTGCTTGACGTGACCAGGCAACGTAAATCCATGTTTCATATGAGCAACGCAGCATTTACATTGGCTCTAACACGTAAAATTCAATTAAAAACATCGTACCCTGGAAGCATTTACTATATTTGAACTGAAGTCGCTTGAACATGTGACAAAGTTTTGCACAATACTATTATGTATGTTGTGTATATAATATTAATGTAAGCAAACAGGCAGGCAAGCACACAAACTATCGTTTTCCCAATCCACTCCACACAAATACCCGTGTTAATCTACTATTTCGTATTGTTCAGACAGTTTATAGAAAGTATATAATACGGGAGCGGAGCATAGAATAATAAAAAACAAACAAACAAATCTTTTGTAAATTTATCAGTAAACTACTAAAAGTTAATGACGCACCAAACAAAATAAAAATAAGTCGCGACCGTTATATCAAACGGATCAGACCGTAAAATTATCTACAAATATTTTAAATAAGGGTCGCACCAACTATATGTTGATGATAAATGTGAAAACAGTTTTTTATTCTACATCGAAAAGGTGGACCGATAGAACACAATGAACCGTCTGATTTATATATATTTTTCCATTTTTTTTTGCATTGCATTTCTCGGTACACATAATTTTGAACAATGTCATTTGAGTGTTATTTGGGTTAAATTCTCTACGCAATAAACAAAGAGTTGATCTATTTTTACGAACTGGTGCCTAAGCACACATCAAATAAATTATAACTATTTCAACTAGGATGGAAATGGAGAAGTTTTTTTTTTCTAAATCACATTTATATGACTATAATTAGAGTCACTTTACTTCCAACGAACATCGACCTGTGCCTGTGATTAAAAATGTTACACAATTATTTATATAATTTTATATTCTTATTTCTAGTTACATATGTAGACAAGACCGTTGATGAAAATAAGTTTCCTTAGAATAGAGCATGATTCAGTGTGCAGAGTTGTCTATAATTAGTTTTAAGTAAGGTTGAAATGCAAGTACATAAAGAAGTGTAAAAAAAAGAAAGGAAAACCAATTTAGACAAATTGAGCGTACGCAAAACTGACAGCTTAAGTTGTTCGGTCTTTGTCACTCGAGATTGTGTTAAAACGGATCTTAGTCATAAATTATTATTTTTTTGTGGCATCTACAATAACCTTTCAGTCCAACATTAGACAGATGAATTGTTGTCATTAGATCTAAAAACGACGAACTATCGATTTTCTGGCAATTGATAACTCTTGAAAATCTTTAATTCGCAACAGTTAACAGCTGAGATTAATTTCTAAAAACGTTTATCAATCTGTTCAATTTGTTAAACTGGATTAATTCATGAACACTCGGTGTTCCTCAGATTCAAGCAAGTGCTTACTTCATTTATAGACTCTCAAATCTTATGATTTTAAAATTAATTCGCTGGCCGGGAACATGAGGGGTGTTGAGGGTGCGGCATATTAATCGGAATTTTGAAATCTTTAATCCTTAAAAACTGTAACAGATTCTAAAAAATTCTGAAAATTAATGAATTATGAAAAATTCCTGAATAAAAGTCTAAAATTCTAAAAATCTAGAGAATTTTCGAAAAAAAAATCCGAATAATAACCCCTGCTGGAAATGCTTATCTGACCCTGCCAAAGATTGCAGAAATACGTGTGAAATTACATCTCTTGGAAATGTCTTAATTGTAACACTTCATAGTATGTTACATTTGATGCTGTAAATGTAATTCGTTAGTCTTAATTTCCAATCATGAAAAAAACACTCAGCTTTCTCTCCGTTTACACTCAAACAGTAAAAAAGAGTCGTGGTATAGCTAAGCGGAGGCAAAATGTAGTGGTTTTTTTGTAAGTGGAAATCAAGCCTTACAGTGCGTTAATGGTCAACTTGCGCATTGGGCAGGTAGAAAAACTATTTAAAATTCAATATCATCAATACGATCGGAATAAATAATTAATTCACAATTAATTGGTGACAGTATTCTGTCTTCTGAAATTTGAACTCACCTCGAAGAGATACATTTGTCTATATTTATGGCGTTACTTGTGACTCAATTAGGAGACATAGAAAAAGTCGTCTGTTAACTATTTTTATGAGTCCATTCTTCATTGTAAGTACAGAGAATAGAATACGATATGCACTTCATACAGTTGAATCCAGAATTATTTTTTTTAGTGTTTAGAATACGAGAGCATTTCTATAAAAACCATAAAAACTTCTTATGTAAACCTGGTATGTAAGTAAACAAAAAGTCTGTGGAAAGTATCAGTTTCAATAATAATTATTACTTCTATTCTTGGGTCTCTATTGACGTTAACACTTCAACGGTTCACATTAAAATTTCGAATTTTTTCTCATCCAAGATTTTGTGTGTATTTTTTATTAGAAATTAAACTAACATAATGGCTCTCGCGTGTATCTTTATTAATTAAATTTCTCACGTAAATATTGGATGTTTGGAAAAACGAATATAATGAACTGGAGCTAATTAAACATTGTTAGCGTTTTTCTTAAAGGTCAATTAATTGGAAATTGACACGTGCATGTAAGTTGTTAGTTGTTAGGATAAAATAGTAAGTAGAGACTAGCGCCCTCAATAGAATTATCAGCTACATTTATTTGGTCAATTTGTAAACTTTTCAACTATTTATCCCTGGTTTTTGTTAAACAAAAGAGGAGATCCGCACTTGATTTGCAATTCTCTTTCGGATGGATTCTCGGTGGATTCTCTTTTGTCTGCCATCAAGTGAGATTTGTCTCATTCGATCCGTTAGGAAGTTACTTGTTTCATGATGTTGAAAATGTTCTTTATTTCTGTTTGCTGAATTTGACCCTCATCCAGGATATCGTGGCCAAGGACTCTCCTTCATTGCCCAGTGATATCTGGATATCCTTCCTCGATTTATTAAAAAAAAAAGTTTGTTCAATGATGCTTGGGGCCATTCATTAGGGGTCCTGTGGTATTTTTACAATATTCTAAATCTCTCCATTACTTGAAGTTCTTAAACGCAGCCTTAAACACTTCTCAAACCAGTTTGAAATTCATTATTTTCAACGTGAAACACTTTTGTTCCTCGTGAAACTCTTTTTTGCTTGTGCAATTCCTTTTTTCTTCGATTGCATGCCTTTGCTGCAAATCCATTGAAACTCTTCCGCAATGTTCTTTCTACTTACGACCATAGAATTGACATCTCGACCGAATCTTTTGATATTCATGACCGACTGTTTCATTCATAATTGTTTCTCCAAACAAAGTATAATCTGAAAATAATGCAGTGGTTGTGTGTCATTATGAAGCTTTTATCACAAATAATTCATATTTTTCTTTCATCTACTACTATACTGTTGTATGTCTCTTCTCTACCGAACGTTTTATTTCTTGTTCTCTGTTTATCCCGGCAAATCGTAACAAAAACTCTCTGTTGTTGTTTGGTATAGTAAAAATACAACTTCTTTACACTATAGTGACGACCATTCTGTAATATAAAAACACTTCCTTACTACCGATATACGTAAATGTACGATTCTCTCTCATTCTCTCAATACGTTTAAATAGTTATTTATGTACCAAGTACATATTTATCAGGCGGGATGGATTGCGGATTGGCAATCTGCCATCTATTGTACTAAACCAAAAAAAGACTGTAAAATGTTAAACTGTATTTGCTGTTAAAATGAGAGACAAGTTTCACAATTGTTGTTGTACTTGAGAAAATCTGTTACCCACTCCAAACTTATTTATTTATTTAGCAGCAGTCAAGTTAGGAAATCACCATGGAAATATTCCCAAAGCTATAGGGAGCTGTTTGTAAACAAAACCTCAAATGAAACAGATTGTTGTATGATTCTATTGTATTTATAGACATTTGGCGATAAAATAACTAATGTCAATAGAGCGCAAAGAATGAAGTACTGAAAAATAATGTGCCACACATGCCAAAGAAGGTTTCCTATTTCCTACAGAGAAATGTCCTTCGGAAGCTCAATCTTAAATGTAATAGATTTGTGAATAATTCTTTTAATTTTGTGATAAAATTACTAATGTAACAGAGCTCTATTTTGTTGTAACCCAACTTCAAAGAGAAGTTATTTCACAAGAAATTAGAGGGCAAAGTATAAAGTCCTGAAAAAATGGTGTAACGGTTCTACTGGCCAACCAACATTACCAATAAATATTTAAACTTATAGTAAGTGTCAGCAGCTGCTTTGAAGTGAACTTTTTTGAAAGAATTCCAATATTTTTTGGGGTAAATAATACCATGATGCTGCGCATTCAGGTATTATCGCACATTTAGTACACACAATATTCCCCTGTCATAACGGAGCAAATTAATGATATTTTCTAATGATATTCAATTGACGTACAGAAAGTTGAGGATTCCGTCCCGGTATTGCAAAAAAAAACCTTTTATGCTTCATATCCAAATCCATTTAACAATTTCATTCAATTATCTCTCATTCTATGCTACGGTCTCACATGTGTGATGCAGCACTCTTTTACGATGAACCGTACAATATGCTATGCTATATGTTTTGAGCCATGTACTTCAAAAATGTTTTCACATCAGTTTAGTATGCCGACTACATTTGCACAGAGTGGGTAGAGTTTTTCACGTTTTGGTATTTATGGAGAATTGTTTCGAGTATTTTTTTTGTAATTATTTATGTGTCGCGAAGATGAACTTTTGTATATGGTGAAAATGTAGGCGAGAAATTTATCTATTTTGTTTTTATTAGTTTATAGGCAACGATTACTTGTAAGATTCTGCTGTGGATTTATATGTGAATTTAATTCGATTTTTTTGTTTGCATTTGGCTGAATTCGTGGTGTATTAGATTCTAAGGCGACACGACCAGATATTTTACGTATTTTATAGAATGAAAACAGTTTTGTTTTTGAGGAGAATGAGTGATGTGCTTCATAAAATTTTATTAACCCATAAGGAATCGAAACGGTTTGAATAAAATCGAAACGGATTAACACAAAATGCCTTGGAATTGTCTTTGTTCGAGCAAGGATAAACGACGACCTGAAATCAGTGCACCAATTTTGAATGTAAGTTTTATTGTACGTTTTAGTGATGGTTCAAATATATTCTCGAATCCGATATCAATATGATATTGCGACAAGATTCCTTGTTTGGCTGAAATAAAATGCTTCGACAATTAATCGAGAATGGTGATGGCCTCTTTTAATGGTATTTAACTCTTAAAGAGCCGAATAGTTATTTTCGATTGACAATAAATTTCATTTTTAGTTTCGTTTTTATGGCCATTTAGGATTTAGTTTTTATGTTTCCATCTGTTCATGCCACACAATTTTCATATCAATCTTCGACCTAATGGAATTTAGATGAACCAGCATCTACATTGAATGTATTTTACCTATTTGAATATTTTTTATTTATTTATTTACTTCTTGGTATGTATGTATATACGAAGGATCGTACTCTAGGGAAAATGATGTATCCCGAAATTGATGTGAGCGAGTGTCTATTTGATTATCAAGTTACAAATCGAAACTAAGTGATGTAGAATATTTTGTAAGTTAGTACTGAGGAGACGGATTTTATTCAGAAAAACAACAGCATTTTACCATTTTGATAAAATGTCCGTACAATCTAAAGTTTCCTGTGAAAATCATAAATTGTCTGTTCGAGTGAAACTTGACAACATACAAGGTTTCGTTTTCTTACCCTTAGGCCAGTCGTTTCATTTGTATTCACAGCATACACACCCATTGTTGCCATTACAATATTGCAGACCGGATTGAGTAAAATCAGTTTCGAAGGATTTAAGTTGACATTATACCAAATGATACAGTTGGTTCATAGTAACTAAAATGTAACTATAAACTTTCACAGCCACACTTGAAGACATTTCTTTCAAAGCTTTTACGTTAAGAGAGAGTAGAATAGAAAGATATGCAATATTTCATCGTCAATTTATGTGAATCAAAGTTCAAATGTTCTTACAAAGCAACATTTCAATTGGATCGGTTACCGAAAAAAGTCTTCCACTGTCCACTGAAAATTGATTATAAATCCGAACTACCAGGAAAACAGTTCAATCATTCATCACAACGCAAGCGAGAAAATGGTCATTTTCTCATCTCAGCTGAAACTTCGGCAGCTTTTGTTGCAAAAAACGTTGTGTTGACCTCGAGGTTGTCACCCGAAATTTCCAACTTTTTCTTCGACTATTTCGACGAAATTTTGATGCACAAACTTTGAATGCAGATAATTTCTCCGTGGATACTATATGTATACTAAACTATACTTAACTATCAGCAGCTGCTGGAATAATGAATGGTTCAATTTGTGTTGGAAAAGAGTTAATGGAATATATTTTATCGAATTCATCGCAGCGCTAATATGAAAATTCTCAGTTGTATTTATGTAAATGAGCAATCGCATGCGAAATTTGATTTCTTTGCGTCATTCTTAGTCACCAAAATTGAAAAAGTATTCGAAATTAGTTGGGACATAAACAATATCAAGAGGAATCGAAGCCGATTATTAAATTTGATGGGAGTTTTGTAGATTTTCATAGAAGTCAAATATCTTGAAACAATACCTCACATAACACTCACTTTCATCTTGACACCAAGTCTTTAAGTCTAACCGAGTCATTGAACTTTCGTAATTTTTACTTAAATCCAATATGGCGGCTGTCGGCCATTTTGCTAGCCACTTTATAATCTGTATTACCTTTCAAACGTACAAAAAATTCATGAAAATCTGATCAAATTTACTCGATGTTATTTCCAATGTTATTTGAGCTGTCAAAACGTCATCCATATAGCCACAAATTATTGTTGACGAAATGTTCGCCAATGCGCGTGGACCTTATGGCTCTGTGGAAGCTCTCGTTCGTTTTTGGCCTATCAAAAATCGTTTTTACATTACGATGGAACAGGCTTATAGGCGAAAAAACACTACCTTACTGTATAACCGAATAGCCCTGAATGACGCTCGGCTTTTATGCCAACGTGCTTAAAGCAAAGTTGGTACCCGATTGTAACTCGACGTGTTACAAACGTGGGGGTGTAAACGCAAAGACTCCTTTATATTGTACGAGTCATGTTTCGTTGAACATTTATTTCTTTTCCGACCAATTCGAATAATTAATTGGTCAGAACGAAATCATTGACTTTTGTATCAATTTTCCAAGTTGTGTATAGGTCGTCTAATATTAGTTCAATCGGGTTCAACCTTTATTATACAGTCCTGTCGTCTTACCTTAGCAGTATTTTCATAATATGCTAATGAATATGGAACGTGTAGATTCAGCGACTTTGTGTTAGTAATGCTACAACAAAGAAAATGAGGCCCCTTCGAAACAATGTAGCCAACACTGCCAACGACACAGAAAAGTATTGTATCGAAAGCAGTAAAGTGTGTCGATTGATCGTTTTTCCCTCTTATCAATCATCAATTGCTAATTTGCTTAGCATATAAATTCATTAGCTAGACGATACACGATAACGAAATACAAGCTACAATGCATTTTGGAGGTCGTTCGTTCGCTAACTGAATTGATTATATGGAAATGTGAAACTTTGATTTGAAATGTTTTGGTTTAGGTAGAAAATTTGTTTTTTTTTATAGAGTGAATTACAAGCACCCATTTCTTTTTAGAAATCCATCAGCTCTACTGTACGCGATTGATTATGTTCTAAGTCGATTCTAGTCTTTAAAATTAGTCATTTTTGAGCCACATCGCAGTTGCTGTGTGGAAATATGCATATTTCTGGCCGATGTCCGGTAATGTATGCATTTTCGTAAACACATTCAAATGAAATAAAAACAAAATTGGAGGGACATCTCGCACTCGGTAAAAGCTAATTTTCCATCCGACATGACAAAATACCACTCTCTCCAATAACATCATTCCCTTGACTGAAGGTCAGGGTCTTAAGACAGAAAATCACTTGAAATGTCGCTGAGTTCACTATGATATTTCGAAAATGTTCTACAGTGGTAAAAACGTAGTAAACATCCGTAATCCTTGTTACCACGATAACTCGAGTAATTTTTAACTTATTTTTATTTAATTTTTTATTAACTGAGTATGAGATTCATTGGGTTAAGTAGATGAATAATATTACTGTTCCAATGGGTAATGAGAGATGGAAGTATTTTATGAATAAATTTCTTCTTAACTCGTTGAAAAAAGGGGTTTCCAGAACAAGCTGCAGGCATATTCCGGAATTAAATTCTCTAAAAAACTCTTTAGCATATCTTAGGAACAATATTTTGTCTTTCGTGTGTAGGGTATCTGAACGATCTGAACGTATTTTGCGAAAGAAGTTTTTCTTATCTCTCTTCTCTGTATAACACGATAACTTCAGTAAGCTCCAACGAGTGTGAAGTTTGCGACGAAGCGATTCACACGAGTTTCTTTTTACAATTAGAGAAAATACGCGATCGATCCAGTGCTTTTTAGTTGACAACAAACCTTAGAATCGTACGCGTGAACTTATATACCTCCTAAACATTAGGGATCTCACTCAGAAAGTGTAGAGGAATATATGTAAATAGAGTCGATAATCTTATGTGGGATGACTAGAGCGATAGGAACGAACAAAACTCACAGTTTGCGGTCCCTTCACGATCAAATAACATTTTTTTAAGTTCAAAAATCTTTTTCAGTCAACAAGGGACCTGATCAACCCAAGTGATGGAGCCTGCTAACTTTTCTAACTAATTGAGTTTTTCCGTTAGCAATCAAAAAAATTTCCATTTCAAATCAGCACAACTTTCGATTCGTCCCCAACGTTAATGAAATTATCGTGAGTCTGTTACCTGTTAATTTGAGCCACCTCACCATGAGTAACGTCGTTTGGCTTATTTATATACATATTTGTTTTTAAATGAAGGCATGAATATGCGAATATTGTAGAATTAAAAAAAGAAGAAAATATTCGAATTGGATATTCCGTTAATTTGAAATTATTTTTTTACAATTCAATACCGGGCACGCATTTCGATCTGCAATTATCTACACCTTAATGGCTTTTGTGCTTAGAATCGTGTATATACTAAATATACTAAATATTCGAAGAAAAAAACCAAACATTGTGATTCAATTCAAATGTATTTAACTAATCATGCCACGAATATGTTTTCAAAATAACAATTCGTTACAATCAAACGGATTTTCTAATTTTTAACTGTACGTATACACATCGAACCAATTAAACTATTTGCTAGATATAGAATATTATAGAGAGACATACAAAACTGAATGAAAATAGCTTAATTATGATGTCATTACATCATTTAAAAAAAGAACTTATTGTCATCATCCGAGCCCAACATAAAATAAAATCATCAGAAATTTGTAGTTTTTTTTTTTGAAATTCTGAACACAAAATGGTTATTATTTGAAAAGTCAGTGTTTCGTAATGACATGGCTGGCATAAATTAAAAATAAAAAAAGAATTTTTTAATTGAGAGAGTCAAATCACCTGTATACATGTGAATATACCTCAAATAAAATGATAAAATGGTATACGTTTGAAAATATAATTATGACGAAACGATCATACACAAAACACTTATGGCAATGTTTACGAACGTCCTTTACTTCAAGACAAAATTTGGTTTTTGGTTGGTAATGTTGTTGAATGGTGCTATTGAGATCGCTAGCATCGATATAAATTTATAATAAAATTTGGTAAGTATGATTCGCAGCAATCTTTGTAAGGATAACAATCCTCAGGTAGTAACTGCGGGTGCACCTCATCTTCCAAGAATTTTTTTTTCTTTCACCGTAAAAACAAATCAAATTTTTTGATTTACTAATACAGTTAAGGTCAACCAAATTCATGGCTAAGTTTGCTTCAGCTGATTACATTCTAGCTATTTTGCTAACATGTGCCTAAATGGAAATTTTGCACAATAGATGTGAAAATTGTCAACCCGAGGCATAGCCAAAATCTTATTAATATAACATGTTACAGACGGCTTTCATTTGTTATCGACAACTACAGCAATAATAAACGACAATCTCTGACAAATGACGTCTTATATAGCAAAAATCATGTTTAAAACAAATGAAAATCTTCCATCAAATGAAGTAATAGTTTGAATAGTAACCTGTTAATACCGAGGTTAATACCATTGCCGTCTGTGACAGGGTAAAATATTGGTATTATTAATTAAGAAATATTAATTGAATAAGACAACCCACACTGTTGTCTATTCACTTGTTAAGAAGCGTCGTCTCGTTATGCGAAACAGTCTTCGACGAATTGTTAAAATCGCAGCCCTTTTATTAGAACATTAATGGTCAATTGGCGGACTTAAACACTTGCTTTAATAAATAATGAGTTCTATCAAACACTTTACGTTTTGATCAATAGGTGAAGAAAAAGCATTGGTTTTGATCAATCCAACCACAACTAAAAGAATTGAATATCGAAAATGCATTAAATTCCAATCGCGAATTTGACTGGGAACTAAAAGGGACTGTAAATATATTTTTTAGTATATGTGACTATCGCTAACGTTTTCCCTATTTTAACATTACCAAAAAGGGGTTTTGCCACAAAGTCGTTTATATTTCAGAATTTCATTTCATCCACAATCCCCTGTGCCATGGCACGGGTATAACACTTCACCATGAAAAATGTTCTAAAATCGTAAATAAAACGACGGTTCGGTTTGAACGACATTTGAATAGGACTGGAAAAAAAAATCAAAAATATAATCGGCAACAGTAGTTAGTGCCGCCCGTTCCATATGGACACTTTAGGCAAAATCTAGTGACGCCCGAAAAAAAAACCTGGCGCCAGAAAAAAAGGCTGACGACTGGCACCCTAAACTACAAGAACAAAAATGTGTTTATTTTTCAAAGTGCCCTTGGCGCCCAAAAGGTAAAAGGTGGCCCTGTGTGCCATGGTTTTGTTCAGGCCAATTATACCAAAATATCTAAATATGTTCGAAAGCTTTGACTCTTTCTAACAATGTGTATTTTCGACACAAAAAAATCCATCCACAGTATATGAATAACGATTTGAATGTAATATAAAGCAAATGGAACCCACAATATTATAATGCCCGGTAAATCTGTTAGAATACGGAAACTAAATGAATAGCATTTTGTAGCAATCAAGAGAGAAGAATAAAGCTAGGAAGAAAATGGTGAATTTATATTCGGTCAATTAAGCACACAAATTACACCGATGAATTAGAAAGGCTTTTAATATTGAATTTGAACTGAAACTATTGTTTGAAAGTTGAAAATTTATATTTTATTCCGAACTAAACTGAATAATTCATCAATTTAACAACAATTTATTTATAAAAGCAAAGTGGACACATTGAATTGATTTATTTAATCGGTTTTGTGGAGACAATATAATTGTTAGAATTGTAATTCGCCTAAAAAAACGAAACAAGACAACGTAGATAATAACAATATAAAATGGAATAAGTTAAAGAGCCGGAGAGATTCAATTTACTGTTTCGCTTGAATGAACATCTTGATATCATTTGATATGCAACACTGTGGTACGGTTAGAAAATGTATCCTTTTATGTCGAAAAGATAAAAAATTCCATTACCAATAAAAATAAGACTCTCAACAATCAAATCTAACTTTGACTTGTTGGATGGACTCTTGGGTTTTAATACAGAATATTATATCTGTCGCTCAGAGTATTCTGAATTCGATTTTTATTGACAGTACGTTATAATAGTCGTTACTTTATTGCTACGATACCGTAGGAGATATTGCTAATCTTTAAGATGAAATGAATTTTACATTTAACATTTACGTAATTGGAATATAATACGTGGTCAGTAGCCATTAACTTAATTGAATTGTCATTGACATCGTAAGTTCGTTGAAATTTTAAAATTGTCAAAGCCAATCAAACGGAGCGTTGTGCCTGGTTATTTCACGATAATAACATATCAGAGTGCGTTTAAATCTATTTTTCACGACGCTCATCTGAAACTTCGTGAGCCTTTCTTGTTAAAAACGTTGTGTTGACCTCGGGAAAAAGAAGAAAATTTCATTTTTTCGTGTGACAACATCGTCAAAATGCAATTTACAACTTTTCTTCACTTGGTGAACAAATAACTATTATTATATGCTGTGTGATCTACCTTATTTTCTACCCTCAATAAGCCATGACAAAACTTTTGTATCAAATTGGTATCGTGAAGATAATTACCTGTAGCAGGAGACTTACCATACCACACGTCATACAAACCATTCATTCAGACTCATCGATATTTCATCGTAGGACCATTTTCACGCATTGGTGGTAATCATTCTTTTGACTTTCGTATCATTCAAAAAAGCGTCTTGTCTTGTCTCATCGGATTCCTTGTATGCATTGCGGCCATGCAGGGAGACAGCAGTACGATTTCCCATTTTTCGCCCGTTTTCTCTAATTTCGATCCTTGGATGCCCTGCAATGTATCGCGTGTACCCGTAACATACTTTCGAGTGATTCGCGTTATTTATTATTCACTGATTCACTGATCTTTATTAAATATTTTAATTCGATTGTTCGAATGGCATTTCTAATGAGAAACGTTTAGCGGTAAATCACGTTTCGCACAAAGGAAAAACGTTGTGTTCACTTCTGGAAGAAATATGAAATTCCATCTCGAGCAAAATTCGGGCTCTCGCTTCGCTCTGACCACAAACATTGTTCTTGTTAAAATTTCCTATTTCTCCCCTCTGTAAACAAATAACTATTTCAATTCATTTGTACAGCCATCGATGGTCCTATAATTTTCATGCGTTTCCACATGATAACCATGAGACTCGTATCGAATTTGGAATGAATAGCTAAAATTGAATGGAAATTGTCAGTTCTTCGAATTCTTAAACTGTCTGTTAACTTTTGTTGATACCAGGAACTCCCGTATTTTATTTGAAAGTAATTATTTAAAAAAAAATGTCAGAAGCGCACCCAAGAACTTCACTTATTCGTAATGCGGTCTAAATCATTCGTCTATCCAGACTTTCAATCTAATTGAATTGTTGTCTTGTCTTCGGTTACACAATAAAATAAATTAAATCATTTCCTGGTTGAATTAGCGTAAGTATCAGTAGCGTGACCAATCAGGTCGTCAATATGTTGTCAATTTTTTTTTTGATACCGGCTTTGTGTACTGATTGCCATTAAATGTTTATTTTTCAATCATCTAAACGACCACACCTGGTCATCTTTTATTACATATGTTTCTGATGTTTTGTCTTTAAAATCGGTTCTTTTTGTCAGATGGTCAGTGAACCCCAGCCCTATTATGGAAACAGATTATTTGCACAGTAAAATTAATCCATTTTGGTAGTAATTTCAAGATCAATCAATGGGACTCACTGTTTTCCCAGTTTTATTAGAGCTGTAGAATAAGATGACATTGTTGAATCACCGGAAGTTAAAACCAGAGGTTAATGATAAACGATAAGTGTGGTTGGATGTCAAAGAGAAAAACTTTTGTTGATGTAATGAACACAAATTTACCTCCATGTCCATAATATCCATTTCAACCATTTCGATGATAAATACAAATATTCAAATAAACGAGTTCTTTTTTCTCTTAATTTAATAAATTCATTTAATTTCCAAAGCGAGATATATTTCAATTTGCTACAGTTAAACCTACTTATTGTCTGACATCAAAATGTATGCGCAAATTCAACAGCAACAACAAAAAAGACATTAAGTTTCATATTCTAAATTAAATTAAAGAAGAAAAAAAAAACGATTTTTCTTAAATTTTACACGGATGATTGACATTGGCCATGAAACTGAGCAAATATATTTTTTTATCTCATATTCAAACGCAACATATTGTGTGCGTGTTTGTTCGTACACCGTCGGTACCAAGCATCTTATTATGTGAAAAATATTCATTTGATATTCAAATTAATAAAAAAAAATATTTGCACAAGCTAAAGTTACGATGTTCAGACATATATGATAAAAATATTGTACTCCAGCCGGAACATCGTGTTATTTAAAGAAAAAAAAATGAAATTGTTGAAAGATGCAGCAGAGTTATCTTTCAATTAGTGCAAAATTACTGAAAAGAAAAAAATTACTTCAAATTTTAACTTTATCTAAAAAAAACTATATTTCACGACTTGGGCGAGTCAGGTCCCTTGTCTCAATTTTTTTAAATAGATTTTTTAATTTAAAAAAATACATTTGATTGGAAAGGAACCGCAAAAGTAAGTTTCATTTTCGTTTCATCCTCGCTATTCGTCTCACTTACATAAGATAAGCGACTCCCTTTACATTTACTCCACTCGCTTCGCTCTAGCCGTAAACTTCCCACTCGTTAATGAATTTATCGTGCTATCGAGAAAAGATAAAAAAACATCTTTCGGGAATTACTTTCAAATCGTTCGACGTCACCGAATTTTTCTTTTAAGTCGTTTTAAGTTCACTAAGATGAACTTTTTCGTTGGTCTCCGATGCACGATTGACAAAATATTGTTCCTTTATGTTGAAAAACTTTTTAGCGAATTCTATTCAGAATTGGCTTCAGCCCGTGCTAGAAACTCCTTTTTTTATAATACGTAACGAGGTAACAAGGAAACAAGTCTCAAAATACTCCCGTATCACTACTTTAATATTATCCAAGTACGAACTCAGTCTATCAAGAATTTCATTCTTCGTCAATTTTGCAAATTGGAGAAGCGTTACTCGAGGTACCACGATATAACATGTAAAAAGGATTCTGTGGAGAATTACTCCTTATCTCACTACTCCAATATCCATCTACGAATTCCATTCTTAGTCTAATCTACAAAACATTTTGAAAAATCGGTTGAGAATTACTCAAGTCATCGTGGTAACATGGGTTACGGAGGTTTTTGTATTTAGCGTTTTTGCCAATTGTAGAACATTTCTAAAAAATCATTGTGCGTTACGGACAGTTCAAGTGTTCTTTCATAAGACCCTGACTTTCCGCCAAGGGAATAAATTAGAAAATGGCTTACGTCAACTTATATCCAGTAGCGTATAGACATCTGTTAATACGTTCATGCTAATTTCAAGTAGAACGTAAAAATTCATATTATTTACTCAAGCATTTTAAGTCTTATCAAAATTGTCTATGGATATGTTGAATAACAAGTAATTGAATTTCGAAATAAAATATGTGGAAAACATTCGATTGGGTAACAATATTTAAAGTGAATTTTCATTATTGATAAATCAATTTGGCAACGTTTTGAGTTTTTTTTTTCTGTTTTTTGAAAAATATATGACATCATCATAAATTCATGACATGAAAATGTTTTAGAATTCTTTTTGCTACCAATTCAAATAGCAACGATATAATACATTGTACTGTACATGTAATGATGATGTTTGCTTTAGATTATCGTATGTTTTTAATTTACAACACATTAACTAACTCATTCCCATTTGTATTCGGATAAAATACTTAAATTGTACTGTGTGGATGATGTACCACTAAAATACGATACAATGTTATTTTATAGACTCAGTATTAATGATTATATTTCTCGAAAATAATAAATTACTGCAGGAAATGCCACATTCCATTAAAATTGCAGTCGACTGTATGAAGTACTTTCGTTCATCTCAAGCCGCAGGAATTGTCGTAATTTTCAAGTTTTGCACTCATAATTTTCAACGTGAAACAAAAAAAAATCTGCACAGACAAGAGTTATGTTTCAATAGCTCGTTGTAATTATGTTGCACTTCATAGTTTTTTGTTGAAAATTCTGCTCGTTACTGGTGACGATGTAATCATTTTGTTGCTTTTTGGAAAACGGGTATGAGGTATAGTTTATTGACACGCAAGATTACATGGATTCCCAAAATTTATTATTATAACGTTGATCAGTATCATATCAGAAACAATCACTGTAGCGGTTTTTTGTTTTGGTTCTGCACTAGGACGTGGACCCTAATTAAAATTACTTTTGACTAAAAGCAAAAGTTTCGTTGCATTTATTGTGAATAGACTCAACTCAATTAAAGTTTTTACTTCGTTAGACTTCTACAGTTTTAATTGTTCAACATCGTTCTACATGTTGTCAACGAAAGAAGCTTAGAGAAAGTCGTTTCACTCAGACGTACGTGTGGAATTGAAGAAACGTAAGACAAGCTATGTGGTGGAATACGTGTGAAACAGATAAACCGAAAGAAACAAACTAAACCCACAAAAATTAATAACTCATGATGAGGACCGTTCAACGTCGTATACATCTCGGTTAGTGATAAATGATTTTTTTTTTGGCCCACAATGGATATTTTCACAATCGGTTTGCGAACTCGGGTGACAGTCTGCACCATGGAGTATTTTTAAATTAATGAAAATTCTTACAAAATTCATAAATTTAAATTTTTTTGGAATTTTCGGAACTAAATTCCTAAATTTAGACCCGGAGTGGTACACTTACCCTACAAATTTTAGAATTTACAAGATTATTCTGGAATATTTTGTAAAATGTAAAATATTTCATCCAGCCCTTTATTTATGATCTTCACCGAAAGTGCCCATAACTCTGGCACCATTCGTGAGTTACATTGCCATACCAATTCGCTGTTTCAGGTACATTTTCGATCTGTTTTCACTAGTTCGCTCCTGGATAAAATGTCTAACAATTCCTAACAACTTGCAGAAATTTCTCTTAAAAATTAAAAAAGTTTCTGAAATTTTGAAAATTTTCTAGAATTTCTAAGAAAATTCTTAAAATTAGGCTCTGAAGGAAACGCCAGACGATTGTACTTTGTTAAAACACTATTTTGTACTATGCATGTCAGCCAAACTTTAAACTTATTGAATTTCTTCGGAAAACATGGGACTTTCATGCTATATTGGAGTCCTCTAGACTCACTAATTGTTAGAAAACTATAAAATTCGCTTACGTAAATATTGACTTAAGAATTGACTGACTCTACTAGCACTGTCCAAACTGAGAAGTATTTTTTTCTAAGTGTCATAGCCGGGTGCCGACCAACCTACTCTACTCTGTTCCAATAATTCAACTATTTTCTAAATATTTAGAAAAAATAGGCCATTACTTTCCATCCGCTTCGCTTCTTCTATCTGTAGATTTTTAATTGGTCCGCTACAACACCGATTTCGTCTTTTCCAGCACAGACCACAAAAACACGGCAACGATGCGATGTCTATAATAAATTTTCCTTAAACCACACATGGTCGAAAATCAAAAACACAGAAGTTCAATCGATGTAAACCACACATTAACAGATTGGGAAACATTGATAACGTCCAAATACAAAACTAAAATTAAAAAACATTAATATTTATCATCAGAGGCGAACGGTTTGTGGTTTGTTGTAACATATTTTCTTTCTTTGTTCCCATTCATTGTAAAATAAGACTGCTGGTCTCTTCGTGTAGACTCTACGGAGGATGGTTGTTTTCATTAAAAAGGAAATTTGAAACTAAAGTACTAAATAGTACAGCTCGACGTTTTATTTATAGAAACGTTATGAATGTGATACAGCGACTGGTTCGTAATGAGCACAAAAGCTAGAAAAAAATGCAACAATAAACCGAACAATTTTCTTTTTCTTCAAAAATAAAATAGCACAAAATGGTTATACGGCAAAAAGTTTTGCAAAAATTGGAATTTTTCATTATTTCCAGCAAATGCACTCTTGAAGTCATTGTCTGGATTGTAGTACATATTGAGAAAAAAAAAATGTTAATTTACAAACAGGAAAAAAAATATTATTTCCATTATGCATGGTCACAATGTATATTACAGATTACTTTCCAAAATGTTGTGTTAACTCAATGTACATTTACGTGACCGCATCAAATATTCTCTATTGTTCGAATGCGTCAACGTGCTTATACATCATTATATTCTACAGGAGGATACGTACGTTTAATATAAATTGCCAAATTATAACATCTAAAGTTTATCAGTCAAAAACCCTTACGCTTAGGGATATGTGACGCAAGTCCCTGTCCATACTTCGTAAACAACTAATATTACTTCAGTGCGCAGAAATATTTACAACAAAAATTTGTGTCACAAGGGGAGTTCTAGAGCTGGGAGCATGGTGGACCATCTGGAGTTCTGGAATTATAGGAACAGACCTATTCCCATCTCATTTATCCTAAAAGTCCGGAAGGAAACCAGAACAAAAAGTTAGACTAAAAATTCTAGAATTGTGCAAGAAGGAAATATTTTTTGCCATTTTACTAATTTGATCGCTCAAAACCAAGGACAATTTTGTTCTCCTCAATGAATTCTATAATCTCTGCAGTCTAACCAAAGCTGTAGAACGTACACCTGGGAAGTTATCGAGGTGGAAAGACATTCATTCTATGATATTTCGGACTTTTGGGTACTTGTTCCGCAAACGTGAATTCTCCTCGCTTCAGATGATCCCCTATCCGAATATGCAATTTCGAATACCTACATCTCCTCCTCCTGACTTCCCTAACTTTACAAATTTTTATCTCGGTGAAATGTCCATCGATTTTGACATGTGATATATGCTGTATAATGGTTCTGCAGCCTCTGTAGCTACGACCATTTTTTTTCTTCTTTTTGTAATTGGACTTGCGTCACGCCGCTATGCTAACGCACTGGCATGATAAACCCAATATAACAACAGCTGAACATATTATGTAAGCAGAGAGAGAGGGTCAAGATTCAAAAATTTAAATTATACTTTTCCGGTACGATAGACCATTACCGAAATATTGCACTGGAAATTAAGTTATTTATTGGGTTTAGCTTCGATAATAATAACAGTTTTACGATGAATTTTGGGTGTACGTATACGCGGATATATTTATATAAGTATACAATGCCACCCTGACTATATCTATTGTTGACATGCACAACAACCGAACGGTTGCATGATGATGATGACAAATAAACATTTCGGACATTTGTTTCATTTATCATTTTGCTATCAAACGAAAATTATTAATGTGATTGTGTTACTATAAATGTAGGGTGATGTTATAAACCATGTGGTAAGGGTGCATTAAAGGACATCTCGTCACGGCAATTATTTCATTTGTTAGTTTTCGTATAAAAATCCAATATACACTCAGTACTTAACATTAAATATGCTTAACAAACGTGAATATTTTACGGACAATTTTAATTAGGGTGGCTCTATTTGTACTGTCTTTTAAGGTGTGAGTTCGATGATGACTCAACTAAAATGTATTCCAGCACATTTTCGATTTTCCTTAACTTTTAGGATGAGACAATTTTTTATTTTGACAAAAGCTTGCCATTTCCTTTCATACAGACACACGCAACTTTTTAAGAATATGTAATTAAATCCACACAATCTTACTTGACTTCATAAATCATCAAAAATGCTGAATTATGTCAGACGACAATTTTATTCGAGCGTTATTATATCTTATACATTCCTTTTTCGTCTGGTGTTTTTATATAGATTAATTCTTAGTATTTTTATTGTTTTTTTGTAAGATGTTTATTTTATGCAGTGAAGTTATATTGCTTTTGTATGTCAAAAACTTTGCCGAGAGTAAATTATGCTACATTTTGCGATATAACTTTTATAACTTTTGCCAAAGTGATGTTCAGTAAAAGAAAGCTTCACATCGGTCGTATACATACAGATATTTATTGTGTATGTGACAATATCTTGCTTCGAGCATAATTTAACAAGGGAGGTTATTCTTTACCTAGTGAATTATAAGTGAATCAAAGAATTTTCAGCTCACTAACATGTCAAACACTATCTTTGAATACACGCGAGAAAAGAGAAACACTTCGGTTTTCCATCTACTATACGAACTACCTTACGTAAACAAAAAGCACTTAGAATGATCAACGGGAGACTACATCACTTATATCATTTGATAGCGAAAACGAGGACAAAAGTTATTTGTTTACCTAAAAAAAAATTAATTTCAAAAAAATTTAGAAGCTTTGCGGCCAGAGCGGAGTGAGTGGAAATATTCTATTTTGTCCCAGAGATGAACACAACGTTTTTCATAAGTGTAAGGTATGATGAACCGTTTTTCTCCACAATACAAACCCATCAATTCGCTGCACAATTTTTTAAAACTGAAACCAAGGTGACAGTTCGGGGGAGAAAATTTCTATTTTCTCCCCTGTCAAAACAAAAGGCGAGAAAAATTTTCTCCACCAAACTGTCATCCGACAAGGCGTCAACCAAACGTCATTTTCTCATGGCATTATGTGTAGAAAATAACTGATTCCACGACTGTTTTCTCTGTTCAAAATGCAATGGTCAAGACCTTTTAAATGAATTTGTCCAGAGGTAGGCAGACGGGGTACAAATTCGAGTGTAAATATGACCGTAAAACGGTCTACAGGCTCTAAATGTAATATTTTTTCTTAGTTGTAGATGGTGGTTTAATTCAGACTGTAGCTAGTTATATTTACGGTTTAATTTCCGTAGCCATACCATTGTATTAGTAGCGTAGCATGGCCGACCGAAGTAAATTTTGAAACTTCGACGTTTAACATTAAAATACAGTTCAAAAATACAATTGCTCATCAGGCCATCGCGACAGTGGTACTTGATACAGTGCTCTAAGAACACTTCACCAATTTTCTCACGAACAAAAGTCTAGCGAATCATACTTGAAAGGAAATTACCACTCATCACCAAACTTGCGACTTAAACCGTTATTAAACGTGGTTAGCCCATCACATCAACAACAAATCCGTGCCATCAGATAGACACCATGTCGAACAAATAAGATATTTGACCACTGTTTCGATATGATAGAAAATGACATACGATGAAGTACTAGACTTCTTCTCTTATGCATATATTTCATGTAAAATTCTTACGTGTGAAACGCTTTCAAATTAGAACAGACAATTTCGAGTTTGTTAAAACCACAATCGCACTAGCGAAAGCCTAATTACACCCAGAATAAATCGAAAATGCTTAAAATGCTCGAGTCATGTTTGAATTGAAGTTATATATTTCTGTTCTCCGATCTCCCCGTTATACTTAAAACATTGTCGGTGTCAGTGGGCAATCCCATATGGTTACACAAACAATATATCGACCAACTTTATCTGTATTCAGCTCGATTAGAAGATTCGAGAACCAACCCATGTTAATATCCAGTTCTCAGAAAACCATGTTTTATTACCTCAACAAACGAACATATTTTATCAAATAATCCGAAAAGCCGGTATAATTAAAAAAAAAAAAACTAAAATGTTGGAATTAATATCAACAACCAAACGAAATAATTATTATTTCATTCAACACCATATTTGCACATTAAATGATATCATAAAACGATTAAAAAAATTATTCAACAAATTTAAAACAAATATCGTATCATTCAAAAAACAAAAAACCGAAAAAATAGACAAGAAAAAAAAACCGATGTGTCTACAATCTATCCCACACTTTGATATCCATTTACAGTAGTTAATTTCCAATTATTTGGTACATTTGGTACACGTATACACGAGGTATATTTGACTAAAAAATAACTTGAATTATTATTCTTGTATACGGTCGATTAGAATCAAAATAATTATAGGTTTTTTTCCCTGTAATGTCGTCTCACGTCAAAATGGAAAAAATTTTAAATGGCTAAACAAACAAACGATCAATCAAAACCACTAAACCGTTTATGTGTAGTGTACCTTTAAAAAATTATATTTATTATTTAACGAATGATGCAGGTTTCCCGCATTTTCATCCAAATCATATCGGAAACGTTTTTACTATGCATCGTTTTATTGCTTACATCAGTTCATACACAGTACGTTAATTGTTTATTTGGAATAATAATAAAAAAAAACTAAAGGAAAACCAGATTTAACATAATCTCAGTTTTAAAACATAAAATTGCATTCACCAACGAAAAAAGTTTTCGTTATGTTTATGTTTATTTAGTTTTTTCTCTTCTTTTTCTTGTATGTGTAAAGCAAGACCTAGTTTTAAGTTACAGAAAAGCGTTTCATTCTTAATGTACTCTAAACGATCTAATATGAAACAGCGCGTAAAAATGCCCGCGCTCGGTTGTAATTAAGTAATTGTTTTGATTATCTGTACATGGATGTTTGTGCGTTTTGTGTTTGTGGAAGTTAAGGCATATTGCATAATCATTTTTGTATTCCTTTTCTCTATTCAATGTTATTTTAGATGTGTTTATTGTACACATAAAATGGCCATTGGGGGTTGAGCAAATGTTTTTGGGTAGTTTTTGGTATTTTCATATGGTTAAGTATATTTGCTTAAAGAAAATAATTTTCGGCTTTTTTTTTAAGGGGCAAAGATTTCGTAATGCAATACCTACAGCTACAGGAGAATAGTGAAATTTGACATGTTTTATAGTTTGGAGTTTTTGTAAATGATTACTCAAAAAAAAGTGTTAAACAAATAAAAAACTAGATTTTTGATTTTTTCGTTCTTGTTGCAATTGCGGGCCAAACAAAAATTCTGAAAATAAAAATCTAGATTTTCATTTGTTCAACGAAATTCTTATGGCATCAATTACAAACCACAAGATCTCCTAAATCAGAATCTTTTCTACTTTATAAAAAAACCAAAAATTATTTCAACATCTCCTGAAGAAGTGACTTCAAACGTTTTTCAAAAATGCATGGAAATCGATTTTTTTTTTTTTCAAAACGAGTCCTTTCGAATCGATCGGTTGAGGATTTGTAACATTCTGCAGACAATTTACGCACACATAAAATCTAAACAAAAAACTATTTTAAAAACTATTCGTGGCCACAATGGAAAAATACAATTTTTTTAATAGTCCGGAAAAGGAAAAATGTTTGTGTGGGACAGCTACCATAGCTACGATAACCAGTGGTCAGTAATATTGAAGAGGTACAGCTCTGTACAAAAGTTAACCATATTCTGATCGATGGCTGATCATGGCGTACGTCTGGGTGGTCTCAAAATGTTGCCTGTGGGTAGACCAACATACCACCTACAAATTTTCAACTATGAAAACTGCTCCTCAATTAAAAAAACCTTGGGAAAACTTCTATCCTCCGTTCAAATTGTTGTTTTTATTGAGCAATAAGAAGTTAATTTTTTAATTAACATTTCCTTACTAACATAGAACATTTTGCTTATTACTTTCAACCATTTGTACCCTTTATGTCAACATTTTTCAAAACGAAAAACGATCTCAACATTTCTACAGTTCTATTTCTTATGACACCAAATTATCGAAAATATTTGAAACTCAACTCTCTGATTAACATAAAATCAATTTAAAAAAATTATAATTCAAAATTGGATTACAATAATTATGGGCGATAGATAGTAGGTTGCTTAATTATGGTCGAGCTTCTTTTTTCTTTGGGTTCTTTCACTAACCAATAAATAATATGAAAAGACTCCGGCAAAATTTCATATTTATTGTGTCCAAAATAGTAAAAGAGGAAGTTGGTATGGTAGAACATTATTAATAATAACAAACGGTATAATATTTTCGAAGTGACATCCGCATAAAGAAACTATGAGCAATAAAATCATTGTAAGAATTATGTATTGTATATTTATATGTCTTCTTTCACTGAACCAACATTAAAACAATCAGCCACACCAAAACCCATAGCTGCAAAACAATTCTAAATTTATGAGGTAACGTTACGTTGAGATATAAACGATACACATAATAGTTCTGACTGCATGACCATGTTTGTTCTTTGGAAAATAAAATAAAATCAAATTAATTTACCATCATATCGCAAACAGTTTAACATGACTTTTATTTAAATGTTTGTACAGTACACAGGCACACACTCCATAATATCCATACGGATCAAAAAGAAGAAAAAAAAAAATCCCTCTTAAACTTAAGACAACATTCCAATGGTACAAAATACCATTAAAAAACCATCCATAGAATTGAATGCAACTTTGATTTTTACGAGTGTGAGTTTTCGATGTTTATTTTCTTTTTGAATACTAATGAGAAAAGACAGCTCCAAGAAATTCTATACACTACACGAATTGATTTTTAGACCCGTACGAAGAACTGGGGTCTTAAAGGTTTACGCATACGTTTGTAAAACGTCGAATTTTGTAAGGGGAAACCTATTGTGGTTGTCCATAGATGCCAAATCAGCGGAAAAAAAAATGTCAAAAGACAGGCTAAGTTCGAAGATGAGTGATTTTGGATCGACCCCTCCCGAGATGGGGCCCAATAAGTGCTTTATGGTTCTTCGAAGATATCTCCGGACATTTAAACGTTACACTTGTAAGTGATACGTCAAATAAAAGGTATTTACAATACCGATCGACAAAGTTTATGGAAATCGGATGACCGACTCGTGAGTTAGACCCCTTGTTGTGAACTAGGTATAGGGCGCCAAGCGGTTTTTGCTTGTTAGGGCGCCCAAATATGAACATATTTCGTCTCCTTTCGCTTTATTAGATAGGTATTGAGTGTACCAATCAGGAAATTTATGAAATTAGGTTCACGGTAGCGTGAGCTAGGTCTCTTGGAGTGAGCTCTTATCCGGCTACTCGGCCGTACAGTGAACGTGGAGTAATTTGTCAATATCTCGAGTAAATTTTGACCGAATTTCATGATTTTTTTTTGTTTGAAAGGTATTAATGAATGTAAAGCGTCAGTACTACTTCCGGTCTCCTAACAAAATGGCTGTCGGCGGCCATATTGGATTTTAGTAAAAGTGATATAAAGTGGGAAAAATTGTACTTAGAGAGTTTCTGTTAACATAGAAGTAATTGGTTATGTGTGTGTGGTGTTTCAGGCATTCCATATATGGACATCTATATTTAACTATATTGAGCTATATACAGGCATATTGAGCTATATATAGGCATATTGAGCTATATACAGGCATATTGAGCTATATACAGGCATATTGAGCTATATAGAGGCATATTGAGCTATATACAGGCATATTGAGCTATATACAGGCACATTGAGCTATATACAGGCATATTGAGCTATATACAGGCATATTGAGCTATATACAGGCATATTGACCTATATACAGGCATATTGACCTATATACAGGCATATTGAGCTATATATACAGGCATATTCATCTGTGAAATGTTCATTTCATAGTGAAATATAGGTAAATATAGCGGTATATAGCTGTTTAAATAGGAATTTATGGAAGTTGACTTCGAACAGGGCTGTCTGTATTGCCTCCGGCAATTTATTTTTATATGATAACAAGGCAAAGAGAGGATAATGTAAGTGATTTTAAAGGGCGAATAGCTTTTCAGTAGAGAGGAGAAATGAAGAAATGAAAAAACGAATAGGTGTTTCGTACGGTTCGTCGTTAGCTATGTTTTATTCGTTTTTCTCTATTCAATTCTTCTGCTGTAAAAACGTCGTAAATATGTTTGTTGTTTAATACTCTATGTAGATTTGATTCCGTTTGCCGCAAACACTGGGAAGTTATACATTAATAAATACAATTTATCAAAACCGATTCCGTTGCATGATGTTGTTCCATTGCACATATCACCATTACTATGACGGTGTAAAGAAAGATTTATCAAGTATAATACGTTTGGAAAACACATAATCTAATGGGAAGATTCTTGTGCGTTCATTGAGAAATAGTAAAAAAAGAGAAGAAAAAAAATTATGCCGCACCTTCCATACGATATCTTTTTCAAACCTCCCCGGCTTAGCACACTGGAATATTTTACATATTTATTATTTTTGTACCCGTTCAGACGCAATAAATTCGCAAAACAATTCGAATTTGTTGAGGATTTGGTTTGGTGTTCAAAAACATTCGACAAATAATCTATCGTTTTCCGTGGGGGCAAATTGCTACGTAATGTTCAACTTTCGCATAGGGTAGGCAGTAAAACAGTTTACCCACTCATTTGATAGGACACTCATCTCAATAATTATTTTCTTTATCTGGTAGTTTTTAAGTGCTGAAACTTTTATGACAAAACTACATTCACATCGGGGAAATTACATACTCAGGTCGAATATATCGTCGGATTAGGCTTCTACCATTTCCTTTCTATAACACATTTTATTGGTTGTCCAAAGTATGTTTTAACTGAATTACACTTAATAAAGATGAAATAAATTTTCCAGTATATATACTGGCGCTAGCCTCAAAAATTATCTGATTGGATTCGAATGAAAATATGTAGGTGTCGAGCTGAAGACGTGGAATGCAACTACACAAGCCAAAATAACAACTCAAGCTATTACGTAGCATAATATTATGTTACTCGTTGTTCACCTTGTACCACAAAATAAGGTTCGTGACAGGTCAGGCTATATTATTTCAGGTCGACTCAGACTACGGAGATTTGCAGATCAGGTCAGAGACAGGTCCTGTGTTCAGGTCAACTCATGTTTCAGATTTTGGAGGTCAGATTTCAGATTTGCCTGACCTGTTACGAGCCTTACTTGTTTTGTGCAGAGATAACTTTAACAAGGTAGGATGATGTAAATTTCGATTGAATGAATTGAACATTCGACCTAGTGAGGCCTGAAGTTGGTAAAGTGGCTAATACATTTTCGAATGTTTGTTTTTATTATTATTGAAACTATTCAAACCGCATTTACAAAAATTTATATGAAATTAACGATGAATCGATCGATCCATTAAAGCATCAATTTTTTTTTAATTGAATATTGGGGCCGGTTCTTACGTCTTAATACTTGGGATGAGAAATACATCTCTCAGAAAAGAAAATATTATTACGAAGCAAAACACACGCAATGGAATGTTTGCATCGGAATGGTCGTATTAAAAGAAACGGCTATTCATCTCAGCTATCCCCATTAAATTTAGAGTAACAACACCGTACACTGGGATTGATTGAATGTCTGCATTTAATGGTGTTATTATGTGTGGCATTTTTTGAAAATTGTCTTTTATTCGATATTTAAAAATGGATTGTCAGTGTCGTTCTTTACGTCCTATCAATTTTATGTTGATTGAGTTCGTCTTCATCTTCGTCGGCTTCATTCCGACCGCTTATTATTATTATTATATTCAACGCAGATTACCAACAAATTTTGTGACACATGATGTCAATGGTACGTGTATGGAGATAATAACTGGTCATATATGCATTCAGCCACTAAGTGGAAAATGTCGTTTATGCAGATTATGTGTAAAATGGTTTTTCAGATCATTCTGTCAGTTGTGCAAACCGATTTAATGAAGATATTAGAAAGTAATTGAGCAGTTGAGTTGTACAAATGAAAACAACGGCCCTTTTATCAATAAAAACAAGAATTGGTTCTTGATTGGTTGTTTAATTTTTATTCCCTGCCAGAGGCGGGATCTTTGTACCACTATCACTTATAGCATGGTAGCATTACAATTTTTTCTCACTATGACTAAACATTATTGTCTAATAAAATGAGATACTGAGGAAATCAATTTCTTGAAAAGAAGACATCACGGTGAACCTACTGATTGTGAATCAAAGCTATACTTACCAGTATTATAATTTACTACTTGTCCCATGCTAAAGTTGACCATTACATTGTCCGCCAAAATGATCCATTACGCGTAAACAATTCTACCATCATTTGCATGAGGGACTTCAACAAAACAATTTTTTTGTTTAACTTTCGCATGTGGTAGGATCCATTGAGTGATTCTAAGTAATCAACGCACTTCAAGAAAAACTGCTATTAATTACAGCTGTCAAATAGAGTACTACTTTGTATGAAAAAAGTGTCCGAATTTTTTTACAGTGTCAAAATTTGTTCGATGCACTGTCCAGCTTCAGCCCTCTATTTAGGGTACTATTCATGCTTGAAGTGCGTTGAGGTAATTCATTAATTCGGAAACAATTTTGTGATATTCGCAGAGTTTTTGACCAATTTGCTTTTCGGTAACTGTAAATGTAGGTTTGACAACCTCGTCTTCTGCTCGGACAAACAAACTCTACACTTGTCGAAAAGATACTTACCAAAACTTGTTGCTCAAAAACACACTATTGAGTTTGCGAATATCACAAAATTCTTACCTTATGTAAGGAATTATTTTCGCAGCATCCCATGTTTTACCTACTATTCATTTATGAGATTTAATTTGGTTTTTTGTGCACTAGCGCTATACTCGTCCTCCCTGTTCTCTCAAATTATTGAACAGCCAAATGCACAAATTTAATGAATAGAGTGCAGCTACTAGTGCTGCTTGTTCTTCTGCATCCATTTAAATAAATTAACATATTTGGTGCGGGTAATGTTTCCTTACAAATATTTCGACAGTAAAAATGTTGTTAAAATGGAAATTAAAAATGAATCGTCACTTCATTTGCTCGTTATTTTTTGTTATGAAAAAATAAAAAATTTGAAGTTTATCGCCATTGAAATGAGAATCGAAATATTTTCTTATACTTTCCTGCTACAGAATATTTTATAACCCCTTTGATTTACGACATTCATAATAGCCTTACAGCGTAAGAAAATGCTCGAATATTGTTGCTTGTGAGCGTATGATAAGAAATATCTAAATTCTATCAACATACAATATTGTGTTGGAGAAGATAAAATAAACGAAAAAAAAAATAGAAAACCATTAAACAAAAATTAAATAAGCTAGGGTTCTGTTACAGTCTGATAGATCGAAATAATTTTGTTGAAGTAAGTTTTTTTCAATGTCTCGGGATCGCCTGACATCAACATTTAATTTTTGAAACATAATCTGACATTTGTTCGTTAGATTCTTTTAGTCAAAATTTCTTTTTACGTGGGATATATAGTTGACCCGTTTCGATTCTTTATTTCACCATGGACGGTGACAATTTTTGGTGATAAATAAAATCAAATCTTTGAGAGATATTAGGGAGATTGAAGTTTTCACCTAAGTAGAATATTTCATTGAAATAGATTGACTCTTCATATACTATGTGTGGAAAAGTTACTTACTAGGCCCCAACAATTGGTTGTGTCAGGTCACTTGGCTAAACATTTTACGGTATGTTTTTTTTTTTTTTGTCGATCCGTTCGCTCTATTCGCCTCTCGCCCCACAAACATAAGAATAGCTACTATCTTCACATTTCCAATCCATTTTCTGAATAAGGTCCTTAATGTTTAGGGCTTAAACATGGGGAAAAATAAAGGAGAAAAGGTCACGTATACAATTCTAAGGTTTTTTGCCCACTAAAAATCGCTGAAGCGATATGATCTTTTCTTTTATTATAAAAAATGGTATAAATTACAGCCCTTGCTACGCTGTAGCCAGAAAATTCAGCCTAGTTAATATATTTATTGAAGTTGTCGTCTTATCAAGAAATCGGTTGATGAACTTTGTCAAGGACCTCCGGCACACGATAGACAAAATATTGTTCTTAAATTATGCTAAAAACCTTTCTAGCGAATTCGATTCCAGAATTTCTCTCCAGCTCGTGCTGGAAACCTCTATTTTCTACTATATTACGTACGTAACGAGCAAGCGAGGAAAAAATTGTCCATATAGTACTTCCATCTCACCACTCAAATATTATCCAAGTACTACCCCAACCTCAAGAATTCAATTCTTTGTAGAAAAATGTCTTGTCTGTTCCAATATTATCCTTCTACGAATTTCATTCATAGTTAATTGAAACAAAAATTATGAAAATCGGTTGAGAGTTACTCTAGTTATAGTGGCAACAAGCGTTACGAATGTTTTCATAAACGGACTTTCATTCAAGGGAATAATTTTCAAATTTCAAGAAAATCGAAACAAAATAACGAAAATCCGTCAATTCGTTTTCAATATCTATTTTGAGAATTAATTTCGAAATATTTCATATTCGCAGGTGGAAAATTTTCCAAATATTTTATCGTCGATGCCGGTCGATGCAGCAAAAGTTTCTGTATTTTTATCTTTTCATAAAACAATATAATGTCTACGTTTCGCATTTCGATGCAACGTTTTGTCACACACTGACTTGTTTTGTGTCAAGAACAAATCGACAGATGGAAAACGTTCAGCTTCTTAACAGACTTTATTTTCCGACGACTATTTCATCAGCAGTCCGTTGATTGATATTTTCTTTTAATGTACTCGTTCACACAAAATTATCTTACAGTCAGCGTGAATTCACAAATTTCAGTCTAATTAAAAAAACAAACAAACAAAAGTGAATATATTTATTCTGTCGGTCATCATCAAACACATGGGAAAACTTAATGTAACCTAAACTACGTAGACGACAACGACGACGAATAACAAACAAAAAAAACTCACCAGAAGAAAAACCAAGCCATGAGAAGGAAGTAAAAAATATGATTTCATTAAAGATGTTGAAAAGCCATAAAACATCATTGTCAGATTTGCATATAAATCTCGTTTTACATTTATTTCGGTTCTTGTTTTGTTATTTCTCTGTATATCTGCATGGTTTACCCATTGTGGCTTTCTAAAAGTCTTTGGTTTTATTTATATTTATGTTTCGCGTGCTCTTAGATTACAATGGCACTTCTTGGCGTCTGTGGATTTAAAGAAATCTTACATATTAAAAATAAATGTGTCTGTTTTATGTTTATTTGTTCGCATATTTCGTGAAGTTTAGTGGTTGAAATCAAGAAGAAAATACAATTTTATATTTCCAATATCACAAATGCGAATCAATATTTAGCTGGTTGTTTTTGATGTGAAACGAAAAATAAAATATTGAGTAAAGGTAGACATAAAGACTTCTGAATAAGGTGACATCACTTAATAAAATTTACAACTGAAAAATATTCGAACGAAAATACCGATCGTAACTTCTGAAACGTATATGTTACTAAAGTTAATTAAATTATTTGTTCGCTGATACATTTCCCAATATTAATTGCCAATTTTATTAGTCACATTCCGACAAGATTCGCAACATGATGGTATTGCCTTTTGTGACTTTAATAATGCGGGAACTCAGAACACATTACACATATCACAGCTAGGGTGTCTATAAAATATTTAGAATAATGGTTCAAAGTGTGAACACATGAGATTATTTGCAATGAAAATGGTATTAACATGTAAAGGAAACCTCAACTCAAACTAATTAATTTTTCCTTAACAAAGTAATGTTAGGAACATACAATTCACTATCCTTTTTCCAAATGATTTGATATCAAAAATTCGGATTGAAAGTTCGGAAATTTTGACTTTGATTTCTCAATTAAGTTGTCATGAGTATCATAGATCGCAACGGGTCTTGTGCCTTTTTTCCCACATTCACTCTAATAGTATTTGGAATAAGGGTGTGCGACGGTTCGGGAGTCGGAACGGAAGGGTTACACAAAAAAATACTTGCCTTGCCAGGCGACTTCCATGGTAATGTAAACAGCTAGACATCTATACCACCTTAACCTGGCCTTAAGTACTTACGCAAAATCGATGAAATAAAATTTTCAACTAAATTTCCAACAGAAAATATTGAATTTGGACTTTGTCGAATATGTGTTTTTAGTCAGTCATTGACGTTTGCCGACCATTAAAAATGGTGTTCATTTTTAACTCAAAAATTGTAAAATCGATAAAGAAAATTGTTGCTAAAATGGCTTAAATGCTTGGGAATGATGTAGGCTGTCCGAAAAAGAAATGTTTTTTTAATCATCTCTGTAGTGTTTGTATTGTGAGTACTTATTTGGCCTAAAATTGAGGGAAAAAAGCTCATCCATATCTCACGTCCGGTGTATGTGCTTACGTTTTGTAATTATTCGACATCCACTCAGTCACTTCTATTGTCAACTTCCATTTCATTTAAAGTGAAATTAGACCGCTCCTCTTATCGACTAGGAGAAGAACTGTTGTTATAGACGGTAGTGTTGGTCATTATTTCAAACAAATACCCTCTCTAAATCAGATCACATAAATATGATCTGTTGCACATATATCACCCGCCAGAGATGATTAAACTTATTGTGAACGTCTACTGGTATAGACAGTTCCACCCATCATTCCTCCTCCCACACACTTCTCAATGTCCACCAAAAACATGTTTGCAATAGGAAGTAGAAATAATTCAGTAGGTATTTAACAGCTCAGTCATTTTGATGCAGCACTTTTGAATGAGAAAAGACAAGAGAAAAATTGAAAAGTTAAAATCACACTAAACTGCATGAAATCTGTAATAGAAAACCCGAAGCACACCTTCATTTATCTTTCCTGTAATATCAACAATGCTGTTGCATGCACTTTATTGTTTTGTTTTCGTTTTTTTTTTTTTACTTTGCATTAAAAGCCGAATGAGATCTCAGCAGAGTAAATGGATTTTGTATGCAATTCATTCATCTAAACACACGACTGATCCATAGTTCTTTTTACATAGCAGATGTTTATATTGCAGTTTTAAAACCATTCAAAATGAATAACATTTTATAACAAATTGTTACAAAGCACGTGACCAGATGGTCAATGATGGGATAAGTCAAGTATTTATAATGTACGTACGCGAAGCAATACACATTGGCATTTCAATTTTTTTTCAGAAAAATAGTTTTATTTTAGATTCATGTCGTTCAAAGTAAATGGCGCACATTTTAAAGTCAAACAATAGAAAAGAGCCCATTGATATTAACATTGTTTGGAAATGCTAAGGAACTTCCTGTTGACGTTATGGTCGAGTATATGGATATCTAACTCTTAAAAGACTGTAAATCTTTTTTTTTTCTTTTTATTTACTTTCATTCCTTTGAGTTGGATTGGAAATATCAGGTATACGTATCAGAACAATAAAAATCAGCTGATTTGCAAATTTTATAATTGTGGCAGTTGGTATTAAAAGTCGGTCTTTCCCATCTGGCAAAGTGACGCTTTAAACGTCAAACGAAAAAAGTGTTCGAAGTAGTCATCACAAAATACAGTTTCTTCCAAGGTCAATCCGTCATCCATAGAGCCATAATTGTAAAAATAACAAAGAAAAATAAGTTGTTGTTATGGTCCAACATCGGCTCGTGTTCGGCTTAACCGTTGCTTGGAAGAAACATCACTCCGAACATTTTTTTTTTTTCGTTTGACGTTTGAAACGTCACTTTGACAAAAGACCGACTTCTGATACCAACTTTTACAATTGTAGTTTTCTGTTATTGATAACGACGACAAAGTAATATCTCTGCACTGTTATCTTATGTAAAAAAAAAACTGAAAGTAAAAGTAAAGAAGTAATCGCAATACGCTTACTCAGTCTAATTAAAAGTAAATGTGACCTATAGAAGTAGATTAACTTTAATGACCTTAACTGAGAGTGGCAGTTCGATACTTACGCTGCCTGTGGACAATGTCGTTTCAACCAGTTTTATTTCATCATAAAATGAGTCTTGGTTTGACAATCGACCTCTGGTAGGGTGATAGTAGATTACATAAATAAAGCTATAGGACATCCGTAGACAACTGCAAACTGTGGATCTGGCCCTGGATAATACAATTTTTAAACGACCTATTCAAATCTAACTTACTAGAGGTAGCCGCTTTAAAAATGTATTACCATTTCCATATTCTTGTGTGAAAATGTTAGTATTTTGCGGTCAAAAAAACGGTTAAACCACCGAGAAGGTCGATTTAACTAAAGGTTTTAGACCATCTTTCTAGTAGACTGAACAATGACTTATTTATTCTAGCGAAACGACACCTGTAATAATTTATAGTATGATTTCGAGCATTATTAGCATATTAATGGAGGAAAAAACAACAACTTGTAATAGTTCAAAGTGTTTAAAGAAAAATTTATTTTACTTCGCAGCAACACCATCCAGCCAAACTATATTAGAGAAAATATTATAGCAGAGTTAGAAAATAAATCTTACGTTATTCCGTTACATGCGTAAATCAAACGATGTAATTATAGAGAATTCCGGAGAATATCTTAGGATAATAAATTAAAAAGAATAAAAAGATCGCAAATGTGAAACCATTCTCCAATGTACATATTGTACATACAAAATTATTTACAAAGCAAACAAAAAATTCTTTCAGATTCTTAAATTGAATTTAGCATTTTTTTTTAAAAAGAAACAGGCATATGCTTTCATCATTATGTGTATCAATGAATATTCCACCCATCTACTAAAGTTTGTTCAAAAAACCATGTGTGACCTATAAAAATAATTTTTATGCGATGCTACTCTGGAGAACCAGTGGTGTATTATTTGCTTTGGTACATCTATTATAAGGACTTCCATACAAATACTGTGCGTATAACATACGCACATCATTTTTTCTTCTATTAATATTATTATTAACTCATAGGGGAAAAGGTTTAGATAAGTTTGATTTTCTGTGATTGAACGAGTCGAACTGTGGAGAATGTTACATTTCTTTTTGAAGCAGAATTTGGTTACAGAATTTGGTTCATTTCAAGCATCGGTTGTTTTCAGAATTATTTTAAAAACAAAGAAACAAATCCGAATACAGAAATGTGGCTCGCAAGAGTCAGTTTGATTTGACTAATTTACGTTATTCACTTGACTAAAAGTCAGGGTCTTATGACGGAAAATCACTTGAAATGTCTGTTCGGTTGGGTCCACTATGGTTCTCTGAAAATGTTCTACATTGGTAAATATGTTAGACACAGATACGCTCAATACAGTCGGCGACTCTTAAATATGTCATTTATTTCGTTTCAGCTGGTTAACTCATACAAACGAAAGCAAGTGCAAACGTAAAGGAAGTTTTGGTTGTATGAGTAGACTGAAAAACAACTGAAATGAAATGAGTATCTTACTTATTTCAGAGTCAACAACTGTACCACGCATCCATACAAACTGCACACTCAATGGGGAATAATGATCGAGCGTCTTTTCTATTTCATGGGTTATGAACATACCGTTACTTAAAGCATTATCATCGCTTAATTGTTTATTTTTTAAGTTTTTTATTTGAATTATATTAAACAACGTGAGTGCAATTAGTATGGCGGTTATTTAGTTCCACGAAAGCTCGAGTAATTCTCATTCTCAACCGATGTGGGACCAATAGAGCTAATGGAACTAACAACACTCAAAGTTTGAGGTCTCTTCACAATCAAACATATTTTTAATTTCCAAAATCTAAAAAGTAGTTCCGTTAAGTGACCTAACCCACCCAAGTGGTAGGGCCAAGTATTTTACAACTATGACTGAAAACGAACAAACATAAGTAATTTTGAAATTAAATCGTTGCCACATTTTCGACAATCCTTTACCATTCATTTAGAATTACGTTGATCTAATGCAGTGTTCTGTTTAATGTACAAAAAAATGTCTTTACATTTATTAACAAAATTTTCACATCCTAGAGGTTACTCGTGGTGTTGGCACGGTGGGCTTAAAAAAAATTTTAATAAGAAATTCCGTGCATATTCATTTTGACTGTGCAAAAATATTCGTGGGGTCGAGACAAAACTTTCATTTTCTGGCACAAGACAGCGTTGACAGTAAATTTAAAATATAATGGACAAACAAAAGTCTTCTCCAATCATTTTTGAAATTTGTAAGAAAATGATGAAAACATATTGTTTCACACAAGCGTCTCCTTATTTTTAATCGATGGACAACATGATTCTATGTAAGAAAATCGTTTTTCGCTGTGTCTGTAAAATATATGGTTTGATCAAACTGAACCTGAACTGAACATGCACGAACTTTTTTATTTAATTTTTTTCAAGCTCACCGTGTTGGAACACAGAATTCAAATTTTATAGAAAAAAAACTCTTTTCGATTTTTCCAGTTCGTTACCGTTTGCTGACATTTCATTTAAAATTATTTTCTTTTTCGCTTTAGTATGTTTAATGTTTCCACACACAAAACATTTTAAAAAAAAATCGCTTCACGACAAAAGCTGATCTAACATACTGTATCGGAACGTAGAACGTGCCTGAATCTAAATAATGAATATTATATTTGTAATATTCATTCAGTTTTCAGACATATATTTTTTTAGCAAAAAAAATCATCTTCTTCATAACACGAGAAAGAACACGAGCAGATCATGAATATATACAATTTAAACAGAAAGAAATTTTTCGTAATGAAAGGATTTAACACATTTTGTATTTTATACATTCAAATTAGAAACCTTGACATTGAAATGAATTCGTGAATTGAATCCAAAGCATGGGATTATGAGAAAAAAGGTCTCTTTTTTACAAAAAAAAAAATCGAGAAATGAAAAACCATACGTGTATTTGAAACAAAATTTATACCTGTAAGATTATAATATTGTTTGATCTGGTTGTCTGTGCCTATATAGCCTATACGTATATTTCATTGTATGTGGAATTTACTTTATTTATTTCATTTGAAATATGAGCACCGTAAGGGGTAAACATTTTTTTTTCTCAGTCCTCTTTGTTTATTCACAGTATAATATTTGGTTAGAAATTTATATGAAATTCTTGCGTTATTGATTTATTTTATATTTTCTTCGAAAATAATTAGGGCTGTCCATAATAGATATCTAATTTTCTAGGGGAAGTAAATTTATGAATGCAAACGGATATAATTCTCAAGTATCTACCAATCAGTGAAACATCCGAAGAGAATACTATTCTTTTAAATAAATCCTTACTTTTTCACTAACAAAGAGATTGTTGAAAGATTGTATGCAATGAATTTGCACTTTGTGACAATCTACTTACCATTACTACAACGCTTAAAAAACTTATTGCAAAAGAGATGTACGATCAAAATCTTGCATCTCTTTTGTACTAAGTTCTAGGGTAGATTAGATCTCAGTAATTCTATGTTAATAATCAAACATTGTAAGATGGTAGCCTATCGTTTAATATAAGATGAGATGTATCTAATGGTACTGTAGTACACAAACTACATGAACAAACACCAAACATAGGTGACCTAAATGTGCCGCCGTCTTATCAATCTCTCATTTTTACTGCTCCACTTTGTTCTACAAATTCATAAAATGTCTTTCACATGAGTCACAAAATATAATGTTCGGAACAAAGAGGACTATAGAAATAAGGGATCGATATGACGTCACTTTAAGTTGCTCATGACTGCACATCAATTTTAAAAACAAAAAATAAACTAAATCATTATGCCAAATTTTTATGTTTTTTTTTGCATTTTTATAAAAGAAATGAAAGAGAATGGGAAGTATGCTACACTTCACATAAGTGGTTTGCTTGTGAATTCTGAGATAAAAGAGCGCATACGCTTTGATATCATCATTGTGAGAAATACAATACTGTGCTTGTGCACCAGCAATTGATCAATCACCCAGGCGCATCCCCATCAATGAAAGTAAGAAAATACATCGCAAAGACACCATTCACTCAATACAATGAAAATCTAATGTTATGCTGTGCAGTTAGCAGTATGGTTTAACCATAATGGCTTTTCTAAGATTAGTGTTTTAAGGTCGATGCAAAGACAACAATGTCCACTAGCTACTGTGTACAGACAAAAATAAACTTAATATGGGGTGTATAAGTTATACTTTACAGACGTGTTCGAGCGAGGAGATTGATTCTGGATGGATTGTTTTTCTTCAATTTTCTAAGATTTTCTTCTTTTGATTTGATTTTCTTGAACCCATTAAAGGGTTTTCTAAGACATTGTGGATTTTCCTGAGGATTTCCTGTAAATTTGAGGGTTTTTTTTCGTAAAATTTACATGGATATTCCAAGGATTCTGGATGAATTTTAAAGGTGGTTTTTTTTAATTTTCTTGTTTTTTGATTAGATTTTCTTGAACCTTTTATAGGATTTTCCAAGATTTTGAGGATATTCTATGAATTCGATGATTTCCTTTCGTATAATTTTCAAGGATTCTGGATGGATTTTAAAGGTTTTTTTTCAATATTCAAGGATTTTCGTCTTTAATTTGATTTTTGTGAACCTTTTGAAGGATTTTCTAAGATTTTGTGAATTTTCTTTAGTAAAATTTTCAAGGATTTTCCAAGGATTCTGGATGGATTTTAAGTTTTTTTTTATTTTCAAGGATTTGCGTCTTTTAATTTGATTTTCTTGAACTTTTTAAAAAAATTTCATGATTTTGCGGATTTTCTTGAGGATTTTCTATGAATTTGAGGATTTTGTTTCGTAAAAATTTGAAGGATTTTCCAAGGATTCTGGATGGATTTTAAAGGATTAAAGGTTCAATTGAATTTCAAAATTGGCAAAAACCGTAGTCGATCGTTTTATTATGCTTTTACCTTATTTTTTTCTTTTAATTTGATTCTCTTGAACCTTTTAAAGGATTTTCCATGATTTTGCGGATTTTAGTGAGGATTTTCTTTGAATTTGAGGATTTTCTTTTGTAAAATTATAAAGGATTTTCTATGAGTATTGGCACTTCTTTTTCGAGTCAATGATATGTTATTAAGGTAGACGATTCTCTCTCTTTCAATATATTATGCTTCGTGTATGCATTAAAAAAGTAGAACTCAAAGTCTGCCAAATTTTGACATGCAATTTGAATGTAAAATAGCTATTACTTCCCAGTTAACAGTGCAATAATTGGCCAATTAGCGATTCAGCGTGAAAAATTCAGTTAATTGCAAAAAAAAGAAAATTGGTGTTCGGTTGTGGTTTATTATGATTAACTTACGTCAGCTAGAGCAACAAGTTTAATGTGAAGTAATATTTTCGAGTGTCTAGGAAATAACAAATAACCGAAAATAAATGTGTGAAAAGCTAATTTTGTTTGTGTTGTGCCGTTGAATTTATTAAATATTATATTTTTATCATTGCGTCTTTTCTTTCTTTCGGAGAGAGTGAGTCTATAAATAGGTGGAAAATAAATAATATTTTCGAATATTTGGTTAACATTTAACCAAACATTATGCTGACTTTAATTATTATTATGAAACACCAGTTTTCAAACGATTTATTTAAATACATTTTATAAATAGATGGAATTTTCATTATCCATGAGTGTGATTAATTAAACCGAATTCTTTCTCATGTCTAAACAAATTTACAAGATAAGCATAGTCAAAACTACCGAAATGTCTGAGTACATTGTTTTGTGACAGTTTGTGCCTTTAATATTAGCCCTATACCGTTTGTTAATGTGTTATTGTTAATAGCTAAGCTATAAACACTTTTTTGTGAAACGTCATCGGGGTTATATGTGTGTAATGGAAAAGGAAGATTTTTTTTTTCTTCAAAAACATTTCTTTTGATCGCACACAATACACACAATTTAATGCTTCGAATAGGAAAATCTGTCTTTTTTTTAAATTAATGACATTTGTTTGATGCTTGATTTCTTCAAAATAATAAAAGACTGATTGTCCTGATTGTGGTTTACCCCCCGAACAAATCATAAATCATGCATGCATCCTTGACTTTGCCGGGAAATGTGTACACATTGGGGGTATATTAATTCAACTCAACATACATGGCATGACTTAAAAAGTTATGTGTGTCGATGAGACATAATTTCCTTCGGAGAAGTGGTGCTACCGGCTAAAGGGCGTTTGTAATGGCACAAAGAAATGATATGCTGGTTCTTATTATGTCCATGAGTATGTACGTACAAAGATGTTCAAGATGTTCAATATATGATCAATATATGAAACACCAGCTATTGTTTTAATCGTTTAATTTTTCCTGTTTCAATGTCGATGCACCAGAGCATGCGAAAGCTGGGCCTGGGAATTGAAGAAAGTGTTCACTTTTTTCAATTGCTTGTTTAATTAAGTCAAAGTACATTACATTTCTCCCATTTCGCACGCACGAGTATCTATTCAAAACACAGAAAATGATCGGAGAAATAGTAGATTATTCACCTCTGTCCACATGTTTATTTTGACACTTGGGGAGTTATTGCATGAGCCGAAGGCGAATATTATAACCCCAAGTGTCTATAAGTAAACATTTGGACAGAGGTCAATACGCTATTTTATCTACCGACGGCGAAATAATAGCACTTTTTCACTGCTATTATTTCACCCATATTCTTATTTTAAGGACCGATTTTTCCGTAAAAATTGGGTTTCCCGGAAATCGAGCCCTTGCAAAACAAACCCACAATTTTAAATTTTTGGTGACAAGGCAATTTTGACTCCATGCCCACTCCCACCAATTATTTTCTTAAAAAAACTCTATCTCTACTCCCTCCGTTATAACCGCATCGTTGTACGTCTACAAATCTTCAACGCACCCGTTTGACCAATTATGCCAATGTACGCACCATGCTATAACCAATTTTCCTTTCCGATGTCAATGACCGAAAATCAAGTTAACATCTTTTCATCGATTATGATACCAATGACACGAATGCAATGTTTATGTACAATTGATCAGCCGCACCTCATTTACGTTTATCGAACGAACTACTAGCCACTTATTCGTCACATTTGCCTTATTTAGGGTTTGGAATGATAAAAAGCGATTAACCAATGAAGAAATACGATTTTCTGACTCATAAAAGAAAGAATTATTTTGCTACCTCGTTTTCGAGTAATGCGACTGGTGGTGGGTGGTTGTTCTGTTGTATTGCTTACATCGACGACCGATAAATTAATGAAAAAACTCTTTATTTAAATGATTGTGTTGCTGTTAAATTCGACTCTTTAAAGCTTTTGAGGGGACTTACGCTAATTAATTTCTTTCGACTATTGCTATTCTGTCATCACAGTTACAATCCTCCCAATTTTGCCAAGTTTTATTCGTTCAGCTGTTTGTTGTGACGGGTCTTAGATCTACCTCATCCACTCATATCTGGCTCCATACTTTGAGATTTTTGTGTCGTGTCATGCCGGTTGAATGTTGGATGACTCGAACGGGGTCATTGTGCGACGTTTTCTCGAATTTTCGTTTCTCTTAATCATTAGGATTATTTGATTCGCCTGGTGAATCTCCAGCGGCTCACTCTTTTTAAGTATTGTAGCGTTATCGGATTCTAGTTTGGTTTGCCCTTACATAACATGCACGGGAATGAGTATACAACGTTCGTTTGTTGGGAAGTGTTAATTTCCTCTTCGATGTCGGTGAAGACTTGCGACACTATGCACGTCGGTCGAGATACTTTTCTGGAGAATGGTTCGTAAATTGTCCCTTAATTCCATCTGACACTCCTGGTATGTAGAAGACTCTGTCGAATCCAAGCAAGTTTTTTTTAATTTCAATTGCTGGGGGATGTTGTCATGTCATATTCCTACACCCTTAGGAGTGTATAATTATCTCGATAATTTTATTTTCTTTGTTACCGTTTCTGTAAAATTGTAGCGAAGAATAGTTTTTTTTAATATTTTTATCGGTATGGCAGCCCTGGTATTCATCGCTCAATGTAATCGTCACGCATGACTTAATGTTTGGTTTCGTTTCCAGAACATAAGATACATGTTAAAACTATCAAAACACTTTAACATGCTTACCCAATTTTTGTTAAACCGTCTCTTCAGTGAGTTCGAAACAAAAACCTGTGCGTTTTTATGAACAACGTGGAATAGTGTTTCATAAACACCTGTCCTGTGATTAGGTGTAATTTATGTATTTTTCGAGTCAATTAAAAGGAGTGCTATTGAAAGAAATAGGTTTCTACAAATTTATTTTAATTATAAGTTAGTCTAATGATTAAACATAAATAAATCAATTATACAAAGCAACACCTTAGTTTTAGCAGCTGTAATGTTTTCTCGACAAAACTAGTAGACCTTACATTGTTTATTGCTGTTGAAACAGCCAAAAATATTGAATTATTACCAGTAATAAAAAAATAGTATTTCAGGTTTAACATCAAAAAGAAACATAACTCGGCTGCATCTGTTTTCAGTCTTCATCGAGCCCTTCATTGACTACTCCTACTCTGCTGTATCCACTGTACCAACTCACTACATTATAACCCTATAACGTTGCATCATTTTTCTCTGTAAATCTCAGATTTCATTTCATCCTCATTTTTATGTGCAATGCATGTCCGGATCGCAGTTCGGCATCAAAACAGAAATCCATTTAAAAGAAACTTTTACGAGACAACAGTTGATGACTCTCTGCAAATTCAATATGTTTTCCATTTCAACATTAACGACTTGATAGCAACAAGAAAATGCACGTCTCTATAAAACAAACAGAGTGCTTGCTTCATGTTGGTTATAGAAAGTTTTCCACGAAAAAACCGCCACCATGTTACAGTCTTTGTAATTACCGCGTTTTTAATTCAAATTAATTCATTAACGAGAAACTATCACATAAAAGGTCAAAAAACGCAATTCAAAGCACAAACAGAATCATTTTAGTGAGGGTGATGAATGGATGGATGTATATGCAACACACATTATAATTTATGTACCTCTATTACTATTACCAGTCACATCGAGATGTAATTGCGAAAGAAAATGACTATCGTATCGTCGGATGTATTTTTCTAATTAGTCCGTCTACACTCGTCAACACAAAACGGCTGACGACAGCACCCATACACGATACACGCATTATTTGTTAATTTCATTTATTGATCTTATCATCGAACCAAAAGTCCATTTTTCATCAATGTTCTAGGTCGACAACGTCATGAATTGCGTTAATTTCTGGTTAAAGAAGGGAATTTAAAATAATTAAAAATCGTAAACGAAAAATCTCTAAATGTCTACGTCCGTACGATTATATATATCCGAGCCATAATTACATTTTCTTGCTCTTCTCAATTTGCAAGAAACGCATGGTAATGGTCATGAAAGCCATAAAGTAAACGTATGATGGCCATTAAATGGTAACAACACCATGCTGGTCGGATCGATTATAGTTTAACGCCATCATTTTAATGGGCTAAAACGCGGTTAGCTTAAACTACATTTTCTATAGATTATTATTTCTGACAGTGACTACAATACGAAACAAATTTACAAAATTTATGATCTTGCTCTATAGAACAAAAAAAAAAACATTTTGATGTGTGTCGAGACTGTCGAGTTGTGTGTACACGTTTTTCTATAATTTTAATATAGCCAAAAGGGTTTTTCACTCGGTATATTTTATGTGTGTGGTTTATTCATATGGGTTACAATTTTTATTAATGGTTTTTTTGGATTTTTTTTTCTTTTTTCATTTCGATCGTCTGAATGGTTAAGGCCCCGAGAGGCAGGACTTAACTGCGATTAAGTCTAAATATGGTTTTAGGTAATACTCGCTTCCATAGTTTTTATTTGATTCATATACTCATACTCGTACGGTGCATTACATGTATATATAACCCACCAAAACGATTATATGAATTACATGCCCATAGAAGAAAATTGAAGAAAACATTCTCTATCAAACGTTATCTATAAAAGCTTAATGGATTTAAGCGATTTGAATTTAAAATTTATTGAACAATTTGTTTGTCGCTTTAAGTTAAATATTGAACAGTATGACGATAAATAAAATAATTCTTTTATTTTTTTTGAAGATATATCTCTAACTTGTGTGGAACTTTAATTTTATTTATTTAAAATTTTATTATTCAATCCTGGCAATTCAAACTTAATGTCTACTTCAAGAACGAATATATTACACGTTCGTCCAATGGGTATTACCAATGCGTAGAAGCACCACCGAATACGATGACAATTACTGTTTAAATCATTGACAGGAAAGCTTATTATTTGACCATTTGATGCGTGTTCGTGTCAACGAATTTATTGTAAAATCAACAATGTCAACGTTTAATTTTCTCGAGTCATCTTTGGGTATTCTTACTCATTTAAATAAACACAAAAATAGCAAGTCACCTTGATGGTGTAACATACAATTCTTTCAGATTCGTTTGAATCGCTACATCTTACGCATAATGTTTATTATATTGGTTCATTCACTTTGATTCCGTTTTAAAGATGCACACAGGCTCGTCGATCGATACTGAAAATTATGAAGACACATCTATAGTTATGATAACGTTAAGAAGATTATCCAATTTTTTAGTCTCGCTTCAGGCGCCCCTTTAGTTTTCGTGTTATGGGACATTGGTGCCATAGAGATATGTAGAGATAGAGTAGAGATAAAACCATACGTTAAATAAGTAATAAATCTCATATTTCGGGACCTAATGAGGGATTTTGTAAGAAAACCTCTGTCGTGAGGGTATAGTATGGGGCATTTGCCACAATTCGCATATAGAAGTCAATGTCTACGACTTCGCTCGAGATTACTATCATTTGAAAATATTTCAATATTTTCCTCTCAAAAATATTTTCACTCGTCCAGTCCCTACCAAAAAATGTATTTTTACTCAAAAATTAGTTTTAACATGTCAAACATTTTCACCGTTTCAAAAATGCATCCGCGACGCAAAAGGACAGAAAAAAAATCATGCGTCAAATAACGTATGAAAGCGAAAAGTTTTTAAAGCGGTCTTTTCCTGAATTACAACAATAGAAGCTCTGCCTCCCTTTACTTAGATACCACATATTGGCAACCCACAAAATCTATTGCCGCATATAAATATTGGGATTTCGTTCACACAATGCACACCTTTTGTACATTAAAAGCATACATTGACTCGTGTAACAGGCGAGACGTGGAGGTGCCGTTACCGTCTATGTTTCAATCTTACATAAAATGGAGCGTATTTGCTAACTCTTGTGCGCTCTGGCTGTAAGAATTTCTCCATTCGGTCTATTATTTATGGTTGGTTCTCTTAAATTGCAAAGCAGGAAATTATTGAACCAAAAGGATACACACACTGTTTTGGTTACACTGTCAAATTGATAAACTCGAATATACTGGTCTACTTACTAAAAAAAACTACATCAATTCAATGATGTACCTGCATAATATTAATTTGTCTAATCAATCATCCAAACTACATCATTTTCCATTACCCAGATCATATCTCCATATCATGTTCAAAGCGTACAATCTAAAAACGCATCAATTACACATAATCAATAACCCTGTAATTAATCAGTTAGCTAACCTTTTCACTTGAACTCTCATTAATAAATGGAATTGAGGTACTGCATGGATGGATGGATATGGTATTTGGATTGGATGAGTAGCATAAAGAATTTAAGACGGGTGTGTGCATACATTGTTATAAACGAAAATATTATCCAAAGCTAAGTGCAATCAATCAATCAATCCAACTTAAAATTCAAAAGATCTTTTTCTTTGGTTTTATCAATTGAACGCAGAGAGTGTAATGCACATCGGAAACTTTAATATAGTCGTAACCGTGTGAGTTGTGCATGTACATTTCTCAGGGCATCTAGAGTGTTTCTCTTTTCATTTAATAAAAAATACAAAATCTGCGCCATTCATTCGTTTAATTCTTCTTTTCTCTCGTATACTTTCAGAACGAAGACATACAAAAGCTTCAACTTATTCCACTTAAAAAACCACTCATCACGTCTGAGCATTTACAACAAAAACTTGTTCAACCAGAAAATAATAATTCCACAACGGTTGTCATTGTTGACGTAGTGCCAGATTGTCATGACTTGGATGCGGTGGTACGCATTGACGATAAATGTGTGCAGAAAAAACAATTGAATAAGAAACAAAAAGAAAAGCAGAACAACAAAGCGAAGCCATCGAATTTGAAGAAGCAATTGCCATCATCGACGACAACGAATCCGAATAATGTAGAAAATGATAAAATATCGAAACAATTGACGAATGTTAAATTTACCTTTGAGGTGAACGACACCCACAATGAGAAACGAAAGGAAAGTGATGGTGGGTTGGAGGAGGATAAAATTAGACCGTCGTCGGTACAAAGCGAAACGAAAAAAAGAGAAGAGAAAATTGAGGAAAAACAAGACCAACCGTTAAATGATAAGAGTGGCAATTATGATGAACTTCCTCTTATACGAATTGAAGAATTCGCCGATAACACGGACGATAGCCAACAACTTCCGAAGAAATCTGAACATTTCAGTAAAAGTTCAGAAAGTATACCGTTCATTGATGAGAGCCCACGGCATCAACCACAATCCAATTTATTTGAAACGCGCTACATCACGATCGAACCGCAAAATATCGGATCGCAAAGTAGCAAAAACCCATCAAATAACAATAACATCGGTAAAATCGAATCCATTCACACGTCAGCCGTACAGAAGCGTGAACAATTCGACAAATCTGCACAAATTTTATACCAATCACAAATGCAATTGCCTGTGGCGCATCATTTCGAAATGGTTCAGCGATTAGACGTTAAATTGTGCCAAGTTTGTCATGAATTTCTTTTGGAACCCAAGAGCGTGCGATGTTTGACTTGCGGATTCGTGTGTCACGAGAGCTGTGTTGCCACTAAGGTAAGTGGAATGTTATTGTTTGAATTTATTTAAAAAAAAGAGATTATTTTAGCATTTCTTCTGTATTAAATGAGAAAGCTCACGTTGGTGAAGCTTACAATAATATTTTACTCTCTCGGTGATGTCTTCACTATATAGAATCGTTAAACGGGCGAACAAACCGTTCGTTTTAGTCGCTTTTTTACAAAGTGTTCTAAGTTCAAGCGTTCTCTGATAGATGTCGGTTGTATTTATTCGGTCTGCTACAATGTTGTATAGTTCGTCGGTGGTTATTGCTCTACTCGATTAGATACAGTTCTGGTTCCTCAATTTAACAACTGGCATAGAACAGATGTTTTTCGTTTATCGAGTTACTTTTTTAATAGTTTTTTTTTTCAAGTACTTTTTTGGTGTTTACAGCCGTTCAATGTCACTATTACATATATTCAGCTCAACTTTAACAATAATTTCATTTGTTAAACGAAATGACTTTCCAAACGTTCCGCTCTGTATTAAAAAGAAATAAAAAAAACGTTAAGCCAAACCGACTTTATCAGCTTTCAAATGGTAAGCTTTTAATTCGATATGAACTATGTATGGCTGGTTTGTGTGTATTTATGTGCTTTATGCTTAGGTCATAATATTGTTTTTTGTGTACAATTAACAACATCAACGTGCCGTTGTACTCCACGGTATGTAAGTGCTACAATGATAAATTATGTTTAAATTTTCGAATTACATGCCAACGAAAAAGAAAAGAAAAAAAAACTTTAATTTACTAAACAACCGCGAAGGTCAAACAAATAAAGCCCAATTAAGGTTAATTAATGATGATTTGCGGAATCATTGTTATGAGTTGTTTAAATGTAAATTAATTTACGAAAAAGTGCAATTAATTTATTATAACAGCAAAGACGAAAACAATATTTATGATATCAAGTTCGTTCAAAATGCATTCATTTATACGTTCGATTGAAAAATACCTTGGAATGTTAAATGAGGCTCAGTAACAGTGGCTGGGTATAATTTATTATGAAAATATGTAAAATGCTGTGACTATTAAACGTTTTTCTATTAATTTTATTGATGAGTTGTAACAGCATGACACGCATTTAAATGTATTTTTTATTTCCATAAAACACAGCACCGAATTATTGATGGATTGATACTTTTCACTTGTGGTAAACCTTTTTTTTATTATTTGCGGGACATTACTTTTTCTTTGATTTTCTTTTCTTCATCACGTTGAATGTTGTAGGTAGTTTGAAAATACGAAATTCATTCTGTCTGGTGCGTGACGTTTTGATATTTTATTCTTTTAGTTCGCTGACTGCATAAACACAGAACATATGGACTCAGTTGTGATTGGCGAGGGAAAGAAATGATTGTCGTTGGATGTGATCGTTGCATCCGACCATCATATTTTACATCACTCCTATCTCATTTTTACGACTTTTATACCACACTTTTCGAATCTCATTGAGTACTAAAGTGAAAAAAGTGTGAGTCGAAAAGTGTGGTATGATAGACGTAAAAACAATGATCGTATTCCAAAAAAAAAAATGCATCGGCCAAAACCACTTACACAACATAATCTATCGCTTTTACAGCAGTCATCACTTTTACAACATTAATACTACACCAGTACTACACAATGTTGGATTACTGTGGAAAGTATGGTATCATTGTAAAACTTTTCTAGAAAAAAGCGTGCCGCGCTTTTATGCGCATATGACTTAGTTTTACCGTTTTACCTCTGTATGGTTTTCGTTAGAGGGATTCTTTTGAAAAACAGCCTACCGAAATTGGACGCATTTTCCAGTGGATGGTTTTAGTTATGCCTAGAAAGGTCTTGGTCCATAGAAGCCAAAAAAAAATCTTCGACGCTTGTGTGATTGGTGACTGGTGGGAGGTGATTGAAAACCGAAAACATACTCTTTTCTTATGGAAATTTTCTAGGTACAGTAACATAATAGGTCGTGTCATTAGAAAGGTAACTACATCTACTTTCGTGGCAAATAGGGTCGTATTGGGCCTAAAATTAATCCACTATGAGATATGATGAAAAAATGGGTAAAAATTTGACTGTTTCGGGAAACTTCTAGCAGTTGGAATTTTTTTAAAAATAGGTTTGTAAGACGAATCATATACAAAAGTCGATTGGAAAATGAATCCGATTTCGGTAGACTGTTTTTCAGGAGAATTTCTCCTAGAAATTTTGAGGAACTTATCCCAAGAAGTGCGTTGAGTGAGTCGGCTACGCCTCGATCAGTAAATTTCACACAAGAAGTGTCATTTTAATCATTTGTCCCATTGGTAAATAACTATCAAGGAAAGTGAGCCAATTTAAAACATATCTTTTTAAACTCACTTTCCTTGATAGTTTTATCAAATTTGTCGTCTTCTGAGCACTGTTCCGTTGCTCAATTATAAATTACGAACCAAAAGATTTTCAAAAAAAATTGGTAAATAATTAATCACTCAAAAATGTGAGGAAAAACTAACTTGCCGGTCTCATTTTACGTGCCTTTATGTTCTGATGACCTGTAATAATGACACAAATCATACAAAAATTATTTAATCTTTGTTCAAAATTCGTTCAGTTCGTTCAAATGGTTCGTTTCAATCTATCATATTTTTCCCATGCTGTCAACTTTTAGCCTGATGTTCTACGCTACCGAATTCGATAAGCCACTTGTAAAAGGTGTTTCATGTTGGTGCTTAAAGAGTTCCCATCTCTGAGGTCTCCGATAAAAATCGCTATTCAAACATGCGCCAGGCGACGAATCCATTCAATGCATTTAATTATAGGTCGGTTATGTTCTATTTTGTTGTCAATTTCTTTATTTGATATATAAAAGAAGATAAAAGACAGACCCAACATCCATTCCATTGTAAATATAGTTATTTATGCCACTGAGTGATAAATGACTTTTTATGGATTAGATGTGTAGATTGTCATTCGAAGCCGTAGGCCGAGTGTGAAAATACTCATCGTGCGCCTATAAAAGCACTTATCATCGGGTTATATACAATATTTTTCTCAACGAAAGGCGACGGAAGTTTTACTTTTCGTCACTGAGCTGAAAGAAATAAATTTTATTTTTCGCTTTGCCACTTCGCTGCGATTCCAAAATGATAAATAAAACACTCGAGCAGGCATCCGAAACTGCAGCCGAACACGTTGACAATCGAGAAAACTAAATATTTATTGCTACTTTCTATGTTGACACTTTTCGTGAAATGAAAAAAATTTACAAAATGAATATTTCATCTAAATCCCTTTGCTCACACAACGCTTGTCTGTAACAATAATCCCATGAGCTCGTATAAATTCCTTGTTTTCTTCAAAGCGATTTTTTTTTATCACCTGTTTGTTTACCTTTTTTTCTGTTATATCTATAGTTATATGCACCACAAAAGCGCAGTGTTGCATATGAGTTATTATATAAAATAAAAGTCAAAAATAAATAATAAATTTAGTGTTTTTATCAGATGATGAATGGGGCGTCAACGAGCTCCCATTAATGTTTTTATAGTGGATTTTGGAATGTAGAAAAAATACACGGCTGAAGACTGTATAGTACGGTGTTTGTTGTGCCTGAGAAATTGTCAGAAAGAGGTGCTAAAGTCATGAGATTCATAAGGTATATTACTTATGGCCCATAAGCCGTTTAGTGAATATAGAAATATAACTGTTAAGATGATAAAGGTCGATGTAATCAGTGAACATATATTAGGATGGTATGGCCCTATCATACAACTGTGACAACATAAAATCTATTAGTATCTTAAATGACCGGTGTCACCGCCATTTCTCTAAGAAAAATATCTATCAGGAACGTCATAAATAGCAAGGAATACCAAACGCACTCATTTTCATATTAATTTGACAATAATAATGAATTCGGGATAAATCGACCGATTTTGAAGAATCGGTGGAATCCGCACGTAAGTACATTAATTGATAACTAATAGATGTTGCCGTTTTCATTAAATAGAAACTGTAACGCCACCGGTTATTTTAGATATGGACATTTTCTGCACGGCCATGTTTTTGTTCACTGGATGTATTTGCATCAACGAGTAATATGATTTGATTGAATAGGTTCTTTCTAATGCAAAGTTATTTTTATAAATGTGACGGACCAGAATAACATTTTCTCTTCCGTGTGTATGTGGGAAATAATTTTTTCTTGTTTTTAGTGTAATATTACTAACTGTGTATGCTCTTTCTTCTTCTTCTTCCTCGTTTCTTTCATAAACTTTTTTTTAAATAAAATTCAAATAACATGCATAACTTGAATATTCCACTTTAAACCTATTAAGTCAAGTACTTAATGCCTATACCCACACGTTTGAAAGTATCAAAAACCACTTACTCATATGATGGCATTGTATTAAATTACATATCCAAAATGTGCCTGATTTCTAATCGTCTCTGATGCTGTACCGCACGCCATAAGTTTTTTTTTAGTATAATTGAATTGTACTCAGACGGTTAATACAGTACAACTGTTATTTTGGAAATATGTTTTTTCTATCGATTCTCGGAACGATATATTAGGATTTATTTACAATTGCATCATTACATGTATAGTATACGTATGGACGGTATTGGTATACACTTTTTCGAATTCGAAAAGAACGCCAGAGACTTGACTAAAATATATAATATGAGCCACTGACGGTAATGCAAACTCGCAAAAACACACGGAACCCAAGTTTCGGATGAATTCGAGTGCAGTGCAAGTTCATTTCATGGTATGCATTTACGACTTCATGCTATCAAATTCACTACATTCCATCGATTGTACAGAAATTGTTACCGCAATATGACGCTCCACTTAAATTCACCCTAGGATGATCCGCTGACGATTTGCAGTCCCTATACATAACAAGTTAGATCTAATCTGAGTTCTTCTCGTTGCATACCGCCCATACTTGCAGAACACTGAGAGTGACTTGGTAGCAAATAAAAGAATTTCTATATTCAGGCGGACTAAAAACGTCACATTCTCTCACCAGACAGAGAGGCAAAACGAAATATTACATTATGTCATTAGGACCAAAAAGGTATATTTTTGAACCAGATGATAAAAACACGCTAGGATGCTGCGGGTAACATATGTATTTGTGGCCTTTTTACTATCCATTTCTGAATGTAGGCATCCCGTTAAGGGATATTTAGCCATGAAACACCACTCGGGATACCAAATACTATTTCATATTGATGAGCATATTTCGAACAAAAATTGACATAACTGGAACGAAAAAGTGGGAAGAAAAAGTTGGATCTGGTCATAGAAAGTGATGTTTTTGGTCTGCCTGAATACAAATAATTTTTCTTGTTTTTTCGTTCTCGGAAGTATTTACGACCTGGGTCAAAAACACGCCTTTTTGGCCCTAGTGACATAATATCCTATTATCTTACCATCAGATAATACTGATGAGATGCGGCAAAATGCGGATCAGATTAACCTTTGATTAACGAAACAAAATTCAACATTTTTTATCATTTAAGACAATTATGAGAAAAAAAAAATAGTGGCCATGTGACCTCTTGTTTTATCACGTTAAATGCATCGTCGCCATATCCATTATTTTGTCTTCAAATTGGCGAACAGAATTCTGAAAATTTAACGACATAATTCGCAGTTCATAGTAATTTTCTCATTTAAACAGAAGCATTAGCTTCAATGCGACAATAACAAATTGAGAAGCATAATATCATTTCGAATGAAAATTCAATGTCTGACTAAAATACCAAAACATTCAGTCAACCGTACGTATAGAGTTACGTCTAAAACAGCTAAATAAGAAAAAAAAAGAGAAGAAAAAACATATACGAATTCCATGCAGATTATGCATCTAAATGCATTTTGTGTTTATGTGTTGTAATGCTGGATGTAGTAAAATGTCTATACATACATATACGTATAAATGATCGTACATGTTATGAGTTTTTAGAATTATGTTGACCACACTATTCTCAGAGAACAAAAATTTATGTAGGTAGGTTCCACCTTTTTTTCTTTCTTCATTTTCAATCTGGTCTCATATTCATATACTACACTAACAACATGCATTTTACAAGCCCGATTTATAGTAATTTTCATTTAAGCCATAGTATCGTAACAATTTCGACAATGTTCGGTTCATTTATGGTCTTACATTTTTACTTTTATATTTATGCTCTGTGCGAGCGGAAGAATGAAAAATCGTGAGTGGCTTCTTTCGGATGACTTTTTTGATTCTAGATTTTATTTTGATGGTTCAGTCGCTAGCTGGCATTGCAATCGACATAAGCTTTGATATTAGTTTCGTATTATATATTTAGCCGCGAGCTCTTGGAAAATAAATTTCATCGGTGAGATAAGTGATATCGTCGGTGATTTAATATTTCGTATATAAGATGCGCACGCGGGTTTCTGTTGCAGTACATTTTTACATGACTGTTGTTTGTTTATGTTTTTGAGGTATATGTTTATGTGAATTGTCGAAAGATATTCAGGTTTTTTTTGTTAGTCTTTCGGGGCGTTTCAGTGTTTATATTGTGATTAAACGAAGGAAAAAAAACTAAATTGTTTTGCGGTTTTTTTAATTAAATTTCTACCATATGTGGCGTATTTTAAAGTTTATTTTATACAAAGTACGGTGTTGTTGTGATCGTTGATCTGATTTGCAAATTAGTTTTTCGTGATTTTTTTTGTGCGCTGTTGTGATTATTAATTTTGAAATTATTATTTAAATTGGTTATATATGTTAAGCAGTTCCAGTGAATAATACGCACGTCGTCAGACATTTTACCATTGATTTAATAACATCTTTGGGATTAAAAGGCAACGGATTTGCTTTTATTAATTCTTATTTCTGCACACAATGATCAAAGTTGAAAAGATGAAAATAAAAATAAAAAATTGCCGGATTATTTCTGAAACAGATTGAAATAGAATTGAAATGAATATAAATAGAATCCAACTACGATTCTAATTAAAAGTAACCTTTCCGAACAAAGATACAATTGTGCTAACAAATGCGCGCTCTTTACGTTGTTGTATTAGAGAAACTATTTTTGGCTCACAATACTCAATCTAATAAAACCTTTACCTTATCAAACAATAAGGTTTTTCAATCTAAATTTATTTTCGACATTTTGATCTTTCCTTCAGAAACAAATTGAGTGATATCCATATAGAGAAGCGAGAGGATCACATAATCGGATAAAACAGTCGGATATTTAGTGAAATTCATTTATCTGTGTTTCATTGGGATGAGGTCAGATTTTCAAGATTACGATTGCTATTTTTGCTGCCTATTGAAGAAAAAAAACGACAACTAGAATATTAACATAGAGTCAATGAGACACATAGACACAGTGTGCACGGTGACCATATTTTTGTACGTTACCCCAAGGCCTATTATTGGTAAATTTACTGAGGTAAATTTAGGTAAAAATTGGTGCGGTAAATTCCGGTAAAAATATTAACCAATAATAGGCCCTGCTTTATCCACAATTAATATTAATTGTAACATTGCAACTTATGGCATCATTTCGTTTTATTTTAATCCCACTGTGTGGATTTCTTACACCAAATATGACTTTTTTGACCGCCGAATACATTCGACAATTGACTAAATTATGTTGTGCTGTTGTGCCATAAGTTTTTGAGATAGCTATGTTTGCGTACATTATATTACATGAACCAATTTCACTCTGTACGTTTCTTATGACAAGTTAACATCATTTAAATGGAAAATTATTCACTTTTCAGAACAGGGCTGTAGTTAGAAGAAAAGATGTTGACCAATGACCTTTGGGTGCCAACTACCAACTCATTTCTACAAACATGTACTTACGCCTAAAAATACTTGAAGTACTTGAAGTTAAGAAAGTTGTCAATGAAAAATATAGTCTCAACTGTTATAAACTGTTATAAAACTGTTTTAAAATTTTTTCGAACAGGCTATAACAGTTGAAAAGGTGTTCCTATTGGAAGTTAATAAAGTTTTCAATGAAAAACACTGTGTCAACAGTTATAAACTGTTATAAAATCGTCTTAAACCTTTTCGAACACTTTATAACAGTTGGGAGGGTGCTTATCCCTTTGATATTGAACAAAGTTATCAATAAAAAACACCGTCTGAACTGTTATAAACTGTTATAAAATCGTTTTTCAATTTTTTCGAACAGATTATAATAGTTGATAAGGTATTTCGTTGATAATTTTCATTACTTCCAAGATCCCTCACTCTTTTTACCTCAGAAAATGTATTTTTGAGCATGAATACATTATTATACAAATGATTCGGTACGCAGGAGTCAGAATCCTTTAGCCACGGCCCTGCTTCGAAGTGTGTCTTGCGAAAAAAATACATAAGAGTCCGCGAAGGTGTATCCCAAAATTTTAAAAAGAAATTGGTAATACTTTGTAATTAATTATTTTCACAGTTCTTCGATTTCTTCAAACATCTAGCACTAAACACAACTCAATTTCATTGTTAACAGTATTGCTCGCAAATAACAACAACATCAAATTAAACATCATAAATTGTAGTCAATTATTTACACTTTAAATCAAATAAAAACATATTAATTTTTGTATTATTCATTTTCTTCCATTCTCTTAAGGTTCTTACCTTTTTATATTATTTATTTTTGATTATCACACATTTTATGTTAGGCATATAGAATTAACATTCATTTTAATAAACTTTAGGAAGATAAAAAAAAAGAACCAACACAGCCAATGTGTAATATGACCAACAAAATGCATAGGTGCATATTATGTGCTATATATCTATATCTATAATGTATATGTATAGAAAGAGCGGTCTTTTTATCGGCACACCTTATACACGATGTTTAAGTTGTTGTTTCGTTGTTGTTGTTGTTTTTTTTCCTTTAAATACTATCCTACCTACCTGTATGCATACAATAAAAATGCATGAATTTATTGTAAATAAATAAAATTTTAGGAGAAACCGACTGGCAAGTGTAAAACTAATAATTAGCCCACGCCAATTCATTTTTTGTTTGTTTGCAACCAGGCCGGTTTTATTAGTGGAAATAATGTTGCATTTTAATATTATGATTTAATAATAATGATATGATATGTGCAGTGCCGTTTATAAATTTTTATAGAATTATGCGCTCTTATCGACCATATAATCGAGTCGATGTCTTAATCTGTGTGCATAGACTGTGTCTGCGACGATGGAAATGCACAACGACTGCGTTTTTTTTTTCTTTTTCGTAATGCGGCCGCGCCATATTATATTTTCATTTTATAAATCAATCATATCTCACGGTTTCATTCATAATAAAATTTATTTATTTTTTATTTTCTTATGTATTAACGCTTGAAGTTATACGTCTCCTTCATGTAAATAAATCGTAGTACTGAAATTACGTATCTAGAATTTAATAAAATCTACATGACAGACCAACCGTGCACATCGTAACATGTAAATATTCAATTTACCGTTTGCGAATCCGCAAGATTGTGGACAATAAAATGAGGCAATGCAGAAGTTCATCATAAACTAGTGAAATGGAACTCTCTGCACTTTGATTTGGTTTTCTTTTGTTAAGAATCAATGTACGTGCCAATTCTATTAAAATGTGAGTGACCATGACGAGGACCATGCTACATTTAAGTTCTAAGAAAACAAGAGGGGGAATGGACATTGCATACGATGTACTCTGTTTCATAAATCCGAAAAATAGGCATGAGGGACAAATCAACCGATTTCGTGATTTCTTTTTTGATTGTGTTGAGAACACATGGGACCACCAGATATAGTCCAAAACTGTCGGGGCTCCACCTATTGCCCAAAGTCATTTTTTTATTCTTAAATGCAATTGGTGAAACAGCTCAAGAATTTTAACATGTATCGTGTCCATCAAAAGATAATCGCAGTAGCTTCCAAATGAGCCCCATCTTGCTAAGAATACCTTTCAAACAAGACATCTACACCTTTAACTTCTGCTTCGGTTTCTGTTTGTTTCAAACGGCATAGTAACTCTGATAGCCCAGTACTTTGTACAAAAAAAACCGCGCCATTCCAACCAATTGCATTGGGATGTCCTTACAGAAATAAATCTTGTTGCATAGTCTGCATTGTCACAGTCTGCCTATCGATTTATTGCATCACAGTCAGTGTTCGTGTCATTTAATATTGAAAGTTTTAACGACTCAGAAAATGAGGCAAGGTAAAATAGTTATTATTTGTGTTAGCCATTGAATACCTGCGGTGCGGTGATTTAAAATATCCTACAAAGGCGTCTTAAAAAAATATACTTTGCGACAAATTGGTGTTTGAATTGTGCCTTTAAACATTGAATTCATTGGACAAAACTGAATTTTTCTTTGAAGGTTCGTTGTTGGTGTTTTTTTTTTTGTTCACTCTCTGTCTGCTAAATTTAAAACTCACAAACTCATATTAGTTTGAATTCTTGAATAACTTTCAATCAATATTGACACAAAAATTACGTAAAATCTAAATTACATCTTCAGGTACGTGAAAAGGTGTTTCGGCTTGTGAGTATAACCCGATTTATGTTACGCATATTGTAATCTCAGAAATGTATAAGTTCGGTCATAAAGTGTATGCAATAATAAAACGAGATGTTGTTTGCTTTTCGAATCCTCCTCAATTTACCTGTATGCAAGTTCGATTCCATTCAAAATAATTTTTCGTTTCTAAAAAATTTAAAGAGTTCTTCAAATAGAAACAACAAAAATTTTTGTTCAGGCATATCTCTCCATTCCGAACACAATGGGCTAGATAAAAGGTTTCAACCACTTGATTTTCAGCGAGTTACTAAAAGATACTCATCCACTTCAATGTCAAACAGTTTATGAAAATAATGCTATCCGACCTTCTTATGTGCATATCGAAATGTTATTCCATCGAATATAATAAAGTTGTTCAATACCCACCTTTCAAATTGTATGTTTTTTCTTACTAGCTTATTACTTTTAGTTTAACATATTTGAAGCGCCACACAACCTAAAAAAATTTCTACAATAAAAAAAAGTATTTGTTGCTGGTGATGCCGCCAACACACAAAGTGAACTTTTTTCTATTTCGTTTGGTGTTTTATTGCATATATGCTGCATTGTCTGTTGCATTTTCAAAGATCTTTTTTTTTCTGAGTATGTGTGTTATAAAGAGGATTAGTCTGTTACTACCAATATATTGTATTCCGATTATTTAATTTCAATAAAATTCTGATCATTACATGCAAAACGGCGATCATAACTTATTATAACTGGTCAAACTAATTGTGTAGCCACATGATAAATGAATCTGATATGATAATCGAAAGATTTTAAGCTATGAATATTCTATTCAACTATAATGACCGAGCAAAATATTTCTCATTTCTGTAATAAAAATCCTCTTCAAATTAGTAATTTATTTTTAATAAAATTGTATTAAGTCATGATTGATCATTGAACGAAATTGGTCGTTTAATTGTTGTAAGCGGGAAGGTGTTTGATTCTTTTTTTGGTGTTCAAATTAAAAGAGTACTGTAGTCGCCATTCAACAAGAGATGAACATTATCAAATAAGAGATTACATTAATAAACAATACACATTTTATCAATTCGGTTCACTCACATTTTGTGCCAATTTTACACTTGTTCGAAAGACGTTGTTTAATTTGGATCTCGTGAAAGTTTAGTCATTCTATTTCGAAGAGCTCGTTTAAAAATGGTCAGTGTTATTCGCACATTGTGCCAATAGCCACTTATAATACTTTGGCTATTCGAAGTGAATATTCACACAACAGGCGAATAGTCAAAGCATGAAGCGGCTATTCGAACATTGTACGATTTACGAATAGATTCTTCTTTGCTATTCGCACATTCTAAATAAAATATTATTTTCTCGAGGTCGAACAAAACGTCCATAAACGGCGCCCAATTTTTCAGTGGTGACAGCAGTTTTAAATCTTTTAAATCTCGAGAACAAAACATTTTTTTTCAAGTGAAATGTATGACCGATCTGCCAATTTACCCCTAAATGGGGGTAGAACACGCAGTTGACTCAATACAACGTAAATTTGTCTAGTTATTGATGAATATACTGACAGTGCTGAAAAATTTGATGCCTTTTATGGACAGTTCCTTCTAGTGGCATTTTGACAAAGGCTACTAAATTCAATAGGACCGAACTAGAGTCCTACCTTACACAATTCGTATTGGGATGAATTCAAAAGGATCCAACCAAAAACTTTCCCCACAACATTGTAAAAGGATGATTTCATTCGGATCCAACCATACGCCTTCTAAAGTTTGTATAAGGAATTGCAAACTGACACGTTTCAATACTCAACTAATTATTTTGTGAGGGCTATAAAGAAATAAACTTGTTGTAGCTCTGAATATGATATTTTTGCTTCCAACTATCATCCTCTGCTCATGTAGTATTAACATGAATACAATCCTCTTAATGATACTTAAAATCAACCAATCAACAGAGTGCAATAGTCGCTTTATAATACTTTGGCTATTCGCATATCGTGCCAATCGTCGTTTTATTATATATTTTGCACCTGTTGCCAAGATTGATATTTTGACGTGTAGGACCTTATTGCCCTAGCCGAAGGCGTGGGCCATAATACCTACACGTTAAAATAACAGGCTGGCAATAGGTGCATATCATATTTTATCTGTCGAGAACAGATATATCGAGATAAACAAAAACTCCCTAGAGGGATAAGCTCGAGATTATCGTTCTGGACAGATAAAATACTTTAGCTATTCACACTTTGTGCTGTGAATAGTCACTCTATAAAACTTTTCGGACAATGTTCGAGTAGCCGAAGTACCTATTATGCAATGACTATTCATACAATGTTCAATGAAAATAAAACAATTCTACGCTCGTGCACTTACTCATTTAATGCTTTTCTACTTTTTTCCTTTTCTTGTTTTTGATGTATGATTCCATAAACCACATACTATTATCTAAATTGGCACGGAATGGGATGTTATTTCGAATGCATATTACATCTCTTCTACTAATCAAATGATCATGAAGTGATTGATTACGGTGGGCGGAAACTGAGTCACGTAATCTTTTAATCAAGCTTCAAAACAAGAGCGGCTACACTGATTCGCAAATCCATTACGTTTATTCGTACATATACATAAAATCCAACGCACAGCAAAGTTTAAATACAATATAATTCACTCACGAAAGGCATCAAAGATTATGAGAGCTCTCATAAAATTAGCTAAATTGCAATAATTCTGCGGACGCGATTTATGTATTTTCCAGGCTCAAATACTCATGCATATAATATGAAATGAAAAAAAGCAGCATTCAACTGGCCACAACTCTTTGAATAATCATAAATTGTTTATTATTTAATTGGCATCATTTGTATGTACATTCGACTGTAAAGCGAGGGGACGTAACAAGTCACGTATCATTTTATTGGATGAATTCTATGTAATTATTAGCAACGCCGCGGTTTAAGCATCAGTAACGATTACATTTATTGAACAAAGTATGGTTATTACTTGTAACTACTTTAATTTATGCTATGCAGACACGAGAATCTGTTTTTAATCCAGAGTTGGCAAGAGTCGAATTGAAGTCGAACAGAAAATGAATTTCTTTCACTGTGTAGTGTTAGTACCCGTTCAAATATACCATTAGTTCGTTGCTACACAGTGTTCGCTGCAAGCAGATGAAATTCAATTCATTCCCTCGTTTTATGTTTTTGTGATCGATGATTACATTCTGCTTGGCCTTCATTTGGCTCTGCTGACATCATTGAATTGATAATAATATAAATTTTCACTGATTTTCGCTGATTTAATTCACGTCTATTTCACTGCTCTAAGATCGAGTTTAAAGTCCGTTCAAATAGATGAAATACAACGAAATTTTTATATTTTTTTTTATTATTATTTATTGAAGCATATGCTAAAAATCGAGAGATTATTTGTTTTGGTGTGTGGTAACAGTTTGAGTGCGAACTCACATTATATGCAAATATACAAAATACAAATTTATTTTGAAACTGTGAATAACTTTGAGGAATGCGTAAAATATTTGCTCTGGGTATTATTTATTTAGTTTACATTTCTGAGCTGATATTGGTGTTAAACCATTTGAAGAAATTTACGATTTTATGTTTTCATTGAACTTATATTTTGTTTTGTGCATGTGTTGTAGTTCAAAATTATTTTTACAGGCATCGGCAAAATTGTAATGATTCATTTATCAAATTAAGAAATTTCGTCAGAGTCTATTCTAATTATCTCAATAACTCAATAAAACTTCATCGGTAAATAGCAAAGAGGTACCTAGATTAGATAAAGTAATCGGATATGCAAGCTACAGCCATAGCACTGCTCCTAGCATTAACATAGAAAAGTTTTAGAGACTGATGTATTCTCTCATTAAAAATGTTAACACTCCCGTACGAAAACAAATTTAACGCCCAGAATATCGCTCTTGACAGCAATTCTCTAAGAAATATTTTGCCAAGTTTTTTCATTTTGAATAAAATCCGATATGGCGTCTGGCGTTCATTTTGTTGGAAACAAGAAAATACAACTTCCGCATTACCTTTCAAATAAGAAAAACTTATGTAAGTTGGATTCACTCGAATTCACTCATTCGGATTCACTCGAATCAGTGCTCATTATTCGGAATTTCAATTCTTAAATTCTTCAAAATTCTTAAAAAATTACAAAAATTTGAGAAATTTTGGAGTTTTAAGAATTTTTCCAAAGATTCGTAAAATTTCGTAAAATTCAAATAAGTTCAAAAAAGCTCCTGAAAGTTCCCAAAAATTATTAAAAATTTCAAAAAAATAACAAGAATATTTCAAAATTCCTCAAAAAATCTTAAATTTATGAATTTTAAAGAATTTTAAACAATTTTGAGAATTTAATTCTGATAATTACAGTGAACGACATCTCAAATGTCTCACTGTCATTTTTTTTCAGAGAATGTCATTGTGAATTTGCAATGACACAATAAAATTCTCAGAAAAATTTGACAGTGAGACATTTGAGATGTCGTTCACTGTACCTAAAAATCTTGATAGTCCCAAAATTCTTCAAAAAATCCTAATAAAATTCTTAAGAAGTCACTAATAAATCCAAATAGTAATTTCTGCTTGAGATACACTGGTTTTTTTTTAGTTCGGAACACATTTGAGATTTTTTAAAGTTTAAAAAGTCGTCGATGGTCCCAGTCAATTAAGTGTTTCCAGGTTATGATATTTTGGTGCATAATTTGAAAATCGCTTAGCTAATTCAAATTTTGTGCCAAAATTTCGTATACTGGGAACGATGATGACTTTTAAAACTCTGATAAATCTAAAATTGTGTCTTCTAAAATCGATAAACCTGTAGTAGCAAAAAACACTATCTTCACTACTACGACAGAGTAGAGCGACTCAGGCTCAGTCCCTGAACCCTAACTCTAAATCCCGTCATCCGATGGTGCAGCCGATATAAAAAAAAACCTTGACCAGCTCTCCAAAAAATAAGGCTTCGTGCTGGTCTAAAAAGCCTAGAGGCCCAAAGCTTACATGTACAACGTTCGTGCGTCTTTACGACGCTATATATAATCATTTCAAAATTTACACAGTACAACCTTTTAAAGAAATGAAAAAAAAAAAAACAAAAACAAAGCCAAACACTAATAGTAATCTTATCTTATCACTAAACTAATAAAACGTGGCCAAAGCCACAATACTAAAAGAGAACACATATATGCCCCACTTTGTACTTTATTTCGGAAAATTGGCAAGCCATAGAATTTTTTTTATTAAAATTATATTTATTTTATGGGACTATTATCAGTTGCAAAAAAAAAAAAAAAATTGCTCACACAATTCAGTCACTGGCATACTGCGAAAACCAATAGAACATAATTTATTCGAGCTCTGTGTGTTTTTCTTGTGTCGTTTAGTGGTACCAATTGAAAATCAGGAAAATTAATATTCATTTACAACACCACACATTAAGTTGTTTCTGTTTATACAATAATATTGTTGTGGTTGCATAAAAATAAAAATTATAATCGGTATATATACAAACAGACATAATTTTTTTTTTCGTGTATTCAAACAAGAACGGAAATCCGAAAATAAAATTCCAAATACACAGTGTACATAGGAATCATCTTCACACCGTGTGGAGCATGGAAAATGTTTATGGATTCCATCTGACATGACTGTTTGCGCCTTTTAGTTGTTGTAAATGTGCGTTGAATAATTTAAGTGCGCGATCGACAAGAGAGAATGAAAAAACCTTTTTACCGTGAAAAGCCGCTTTTGTTGTTGTAATTTCATTTAGCTATAGTTTGCGGTGTAACACACAACAATAATTTTTTTTTAAATTGAAAACTATCATGTGTTGTACATTTACATTTTGTTCAAAATAATTTTGAATGTGAAACCGCAGAAAGGTATATTTCACTTCGGTAAAGTTCTATAATAGACTTCCTCTTCTTCCGCATTAATGTATGATGGATCTATTTTATGCGTTGTTATGCTAATCAATTGATTTGCATATTATTTCAACGAAATATAATATGCTGTATATTGCTGGGAAACAGCTGAATAAATATTTTCTTTAATCGAAAGCAATAGAGCGTTCGATGCGAAAATGGGATCTAATAAGCGCAAATGGTTTGGTAAAAGATGTTCTTTTTTTTTGGTTTGTGAAACATGTTCAAATCGAGACACGTTGCAAATATATATTTCAATTTACTTTTCGATTCTGCCTGGCTAACCCGCACGCTGAGTCTTATATTTTACTTCAATTTCGATTATGAAATTACAGTTGTTTTTCTGATATCAAAGCGCAATCAAACCCATTTCAGATTTGAACCCCAACAACAACATCTAGACAGTGACCGATCATGTAAAACAATGAATAGCCAAGAGGCCTAACATTTTAACCTTAACACGTTCATGTTGTATTTTTAGACATCTAGTCTGTACGCTGTTAGCGTATAAGTATATATCCCAGAGGAGATTATCACGACCGACGATTCAACGGTCTTGACAGATTCACTCTATTTCAATTTTATCAGATCATTGTGTTCGGCTGTCAATGGGTTTATCTATTTTTGCGATCGGGCATTGTTGTAGGCCAGAATATGTGGAAAATAAATCTCAGTGAACTTTAGCAAAGTAATTGATAGGTCAAACCGGGTCAAACCTTTAAATCGCAGAAAAAGCATAATAATTTTGCAGGCTTCTATTTGCTTTAATCTTTTCATCAGAGCATATTATTGGTAAATTTATTTACCGAATTATTGAAATTTACCAATATTTACTGAAATTCATAAAAATTTACCGAATATTTACTAAATTTACCGAAACATAAATTTCGGTAAATTAAGTCACGGTGGGGCTGAACGAATTTTAAATAAACATGTCTACTTTCATCTCGGTTCTTTTCATAGCTGAGTTATTGGAAGCGTGTACTATTCAACGGCACATGTTGCTTGCGCAACCGCTGAGCCGTTTCTGAGAACTAGGAATATCGTCGCCCGGCCCCGCGGAAGTTGCTGGAAGAGTGTTTGAAACTGGAATCGGTAGAGGGACAAATTCTAAGATCAAGATCAAGATCAAGATTCTAAGATTAAAAATTATTGCTCTCGGTCACTTGGTCGCAGAGCAACAGAAGCTGAAAGTCGCACATTTATCTTCTTCAAGGTGTAATGACTCCGCGACGAAGCGCACAACCCAGCGATTCTAGACGAGGATAATGTGCTCTTTTGAATGGCAATAACAAAATTTTGAAAGTGGTCTCTTTTGGTACATTTTTAGAAAAGTCACTTTTTTTGCTACCCTCGGTGAATTTTGGTTACTTCCATACCTTGCCGGTTGATAAATTTTAACACGACACACCTTGTTAAAGTTAGCTTGAAGTCTAAGCGTTCCAATGATGCCAAATATACCATGTATGTTTCTCAGCAAGAACTATTTATGATAAAGATTTTGCATTTAGGTCGGGGTTCTAGCTTTAGGGCCATGTAAAACGAAATTTACAAATATTACAAATTAATGTCTTTGAATTATGTCTAATTATCTTAGGTGAGTTATCTGACGTATAACATTTGCTTAAAACATGAACATTTTATACGTAACCTGTTACAGACGGCTGCCATCTGTTATCAACAACGACAGCAAGAATAAACGACAACCTCTGACTTATTAGGTCTTATATAGCGAAAAGAATGTATAAAACAAATGAAGTAAAAGATTTCTGAAATCAATCTATGAAAATCTTCGATCAAATGAAGTAATAGTTTAAATAGTAAAACTGTTCATATGCTTGCCGTCTGTGACAGGTTTCAAGTCGCATGGACTTTAAATAGATCAGAAACAGGGCCTATCATTGATAATGTTGTTTTCCAAAAAAACATAATTTCAGTGAATTTTGGTAAATTCAGTAAATAAATTTACCAATAATAGGCCCTGCTTCTCATCTATTTAAAGTCCATGCTACTTGAAATTTTTAATTAGATTTTTTCGTAATAAACTCAATTTCTGAGTAACTGTTTCAATGAAACATAACATCACTAAAGCGAATATTTTAATGAAATAATAAACCGATCTAATGTTAGTTATTTTTTCGATTGGATTTAGGGACGTGGGACTATCTTACTGGTTGAACAGAATAAATATACAAAAACAACTAGAAATCAATATCTGTTGTTGGTCAGTAAAGGTTTTTTTTTACTTTTTTTCTTGAAGCGAAATCAAAAGCCGATATGATCAATTTGAATATTTTTCTGATTGAATTAATCGATGTTGTAAGCTATATATCAATGAACCAGCACGCACTGTAAATATGTGCCTATCTTTAAAAGAAAAATCGAAAAACATTTTATTGGTGGGATGTCTCAAAAATAGTTTCGTTTATTTATTTCTCATGGTATTTGCTGATCGTTAACTTTTTGGTCTGAATGAAATATCAATCGAACAAAATTACGATAAGCAAAATGGAACTATGTAACCAGTAATTTAATCAATTACCTCGTCACAATTATTTTTCTTCCATTTAGTAATCTACACTGGGCTTGTTGTTTATATGGAAATTAAAAACAGAAAAAGTTAATTATTAAATAGAAACGTGTCGGATATCGCTTGCTCTCCGGCTCTCTGTTTCTTCACAGAATTACCAATTAGTATTCAATCATAATATGCGTTCATCATTGTTGTAACGTTTTCAGAAGAGATTTCGAAACATATATGATTCCAATTGTTTAGCTTACATCAAACAGCAAAACAAAATAATAATAAAAAACTTCACTCACTAACATATCAACAAAAAACTTCTCAATTACTATGCAAAACGTACAGTTTTCCAGACACAAGTTTGATTTTTTTAGTAATGCAACTCAACTTCTGTATGTGTATGGGTTTTCATTCAAATTATTGAGTGAATTCAATTATTTATGTAATATTACGTTTGCACATGAACCTCGTATTCATGTTCGATATTCTTTCGAAGTAAACTTTGCGCGAGACAGAAAGTTGACGACAATGATTTTTAATGCAAATCGAAACTACTTTTGACATTGTTCATTACAGTCAGAGGCAGTGAAATTCCAGCATAAAATTGCTTAAGCTGATCTACACAAACAATCAACACTGTTTGTACCTGTTCATACGGCTGGAGCTGCTACACGCACGCGTGTGGTAGTAGTAAAACCGAATAAAGAAGTATAATCACTTTTGATTGTTTGTGTGGGTCAGCAGAAAAACAGCTGAAGCAAATTCATGCTGAAATTTCACTGCCTCTAACTGTATGACACAAAAACTCTGAAAGATATCAGGTGTTGAAAACAGAATTGTAAGCTTTATGTTGGGTATTGAAGTTTGCGGAAAAGAGCGAAACCAACACACTCCAAGCATGAGTGATCATAGTGGTCACCTGCAGAAAGTACACTATTTTACGTGAAAATGTTTTTACAGTGTTTTACGTTTGTATGATACACTGCTCAGTTTCAGTACTTTATTTAGACTACCACTCATGCTTGAAGTTCGTTGGCGAAACCGTTATGCATACAAGGTAATGTTTGCTTAAGTTAGGCTATAACCAAGGTACATATAGTGAGGAGGTAATGCCATTCAGACTCGCGACCTAGCACATAAGTTCGATGCCAGTGACATCTTTTTTTAAATGGATGACTACGATTTTCTTGTATTTCACAAAAATATTTTTACTTTCCCATAACAGATGTCCCGACCTTCTATTCCATTTTTTGCTTTCAACGAAGGGATGCGATGGCGTTTGTATCGAACTTTCGTGCCACCGCACATCTGATTCGGTTATGTATGGCATTACCTCCTCACTATATTTACCTTGGCTGTAACCACGGGTATAAACACCCTTCTAAAACTGTAAACTTTAGAAATGTCACTTAGATCGCCATTTTATGAGATAAGTCAAGTATTCAACCAGTCGGTGAAATGTATGGGTCTGCATGACCCTCTCAAAGTTCAAATTTGTTTGTATGAGTGGGTCAGTTGAAAAACGGCTGCAACAAAATACGTCACTTGTTTCAAAGTAGCCGACTGTAGCAAAACTATATGAAATATTACAAAAAAAAAATAGAAGAAAAAAAAACTCAATGACGTCGGCATAAAAAGCAGTTCGAAATGACAGCATTTGTTAGGATAGAAGGTGTGTTAAATTTCTTACTTTCTTATCAACTTCCTTTTCACCAATCAAATAAGCAGCACAAGGGTGCCATTTCAGCGGAATAGAATGAACACATGATATCAAAAATCTATAAATATATCCAAATCGATATCTTCATTTCCACTAACCAACCAAAAAAAAAAAAAAGACGAAGAAGAAAACATAAAAATATTCATTCAACCATGATATCATATCATCAATTATTTTATTAATGCGAATCAAATTGAAAAACTATTTATTTTTTTTCAACTCTGGCAGTAAGTTTCGAGCCTTACAGCAGTGATGTTTCATCGTATTAGTTCATTCAATAAAAGTGGAAGTCTTATCTCGAAAACCGCTGTTTATTATACGTTAAGTCTTGTCAATTTTGTCTTATAACAGAAAAAAAAAACAGAATCGTGTGTTAGTGGGCGAGATATAGCAAAAATTTCTCTCTCATTTATTATAACACTCTTTTAAAAAAATACCTACTCACTTTTAAGAAGTGAGAAGTAAGATTGACTGTTTTGTTTTTCACTGGCTCTGCTTACACATATATCTATAGTCGAAATTCGATATTTTCCAACATTTTTGTATACAATAATTATTAATCTAATGAAATTGATTTAAGTCGCAGTGTGAATTGTGGAATTTATTCGTTTATTGAAACTTTAAGTACGGTTATTAAATATAAAGTAATGAGCACTTGAGCAGTGTTTATATTCAATTGAATTGTGCAATAGCAAATAATTTTAATAAAAACAAACACTGTTCTAAGTAGGCAATACCTATGAGAAACCAGCGATTAAAATTATATAATTTGTGATAAAAATAAATATTCAAAGTCGTGTGGATTATAAAAAAAAGAGACTTTAAATGCAGTGATGACACCATCAACGTTCTGTTTTTTCTTAAACGATTTTTTCTACGGCTTGTGCGTGCATACGGTTTAAAAGAAACTGGCTAGGTCGTCTGAACACCAGTTGGTAAAATGTTTATGATAAAAGACAACAAAACAAAAACATAATTTTTGTTATTTATTGGATTATTCACGCATCAATGGAGTTTACATAATGGACTTATCGGTAATTTTTCAATGTTGATTAATTGATGAACAGTGTAATTAAGAAATATTACTGCCGTTTCGTTTGGTTTGGCTCCCCATTCGCATGACTGATAAAAATGAAAAAGAAAAACTTATTGAGGTTTTACAATTAATAAATTGAATTGGTTATATCATAAGTGGAATTTGAATGAGGAACATTATTTTTTAAATTACTATTATGACAAGTGCTTCGATTCTACGTGAAGTGATGACCTGTTGTCGATTAATTTTTTTTTTCTCGCTTATTTGTATTGGTTTATTTACGTTGCTAATTTTTTTTTTTTCAAATATAGAATATCTTTCCGTTCGATAAAACAATTGTAGTGTCTATCAGTTTCCAACACATTCACGACTTTTCGCACACTGCTTCAAGTACAGTTACGCAAGAGTTGGTTGAACAAATGTAGTTTTATCAAGTCGCTAAACAAACCGAACCACTTTCGAAACGAATGTAGCTTCTAGGTCTTAGACGGCTTTTAATTGTTTTTTCTACAATATAGCCTGTGAGCGAAATGAGCGCCTAAAGTGACCTACGCTATGAAAATAATACTATTTTAGAACTGTAATACTTTGTGAATGCGTTTATAATGAACCGGGGTTGAAACTTCTCAGAATCTTTACTACTCTGTACCAGTTCCATAGCACGCATACATCCGAGACATATTCTCGGGTACATAAACAGTACTGATAGATATTGAACTTCTGTGGGTTGCAGAATAGGACCATTAGAGACCAATGAGCTGGGATCCTGTGTCCAACCACTTACCCTAATCCTAATCGTAGGAGCATGCATATTATGCATTGCACAATATTAGTCTAGTCAATTGTGCTTCGTCTTAGAGGCATGCACAATTAATCGAGTCTTAGACGAATACACAATCAATCTGACTCAGTTGGGTATCGTTCAGGTGACCATAAACCATACTCATTGAATGTTTATGTTGTTGAAGGTGACATTTCCACAATTCAATGAAGGAAATAAACTCTGTCTCGCCTATTTCCAAGGAAAGTTTACACCATCCAAGAAATTAGTATTGCAGTGCACCGTATAGTCCTAATGACGTGTGCTACAAAAATCTTCCAAGATCCCTTGCCAGGGCCTCATCTTATCGAAAAACTTGTCCACAACAGTGGCCTGGCACAAGTGTCAGAGTATCAAAGGAAAGCACTAAGTGGGATGACAGCCCGGCAATGTACCGCTTCAGGCCAACACACACTAGCATCTAGTGTCAGTTGGGAATATGATATTTCTATTGTTAAAAACGGTTTTAACCGATTTTAGCTGATTTAAACAATAAAAATATCGTATTCCCGATTACACTAGATGCTAATGTGCGTTTTTCTTTCAGTCGCAACGACTGTCTTCACGAATTCTAAAATCAATACAAATTCGCCTGAGTGCACACTATACTTATTCGATTCGTAGATGCTATTGGCAGGTCATTTCACCTGCAAAGAGTCTTTGTATAAGGAAAAATGCTATTGGTAGGCGCCTGCCAATAGCATGTGTAAAAGAGGAAGTGCCAATAGCCTCCGCAAAAGGGAAAACACTATTCGCAGGAAAGTTCGCCTGCCAGTAGCATTTTGTATAAGGGAGATGATATTGGCAGGCCCCTGCCAATAGCATCTTTAGTAATAATTTGGCTATTGGCAGGCGCTACGTATTCGATTTAAAAATTTAAATTTTTATCCAAAAATCACATTGTTGTAAATATAAAATTTAAAAAGGGATCAGGGAGCTCTGACGGTCATGGAACACTATTTGATTTTTGGATATAAATCAAAATTTTTAAATCTATCCACCCTAATACTTATTGCGATCGACAACTGCAATAGAAACACATCAGAATAATTAAAACTTATAAATACAACTGACACGCAACTAGCACAAATGTCATTCATTTCGATACAAGTGTAGAAAAGCGTGTCAAACAAGTGGTGCCTCAATAGATTGTTGTTTTAAGACGCGGCGACGTTAGTTTCGTAAGATCCGTAACTCTAGTGCCTTCGTAACCTTAATACGTCACAGTACTGTGTTCATATAAGTAGCTAGTAGCTAAAATTCGAAAGAAAATTGAATAGTTTATGTAAATCTCGGCAAACTGCACACTTTTCTCAATTTTTCAAAAAGATATCCCCAAAAATACAATAACATACGCATCAATGTCGTATACATTGTCAGCGTACCATCTCATAAACGCACCCGCTAAGACTTCTTTTTTGTAGAAGCAAATTGCTTTTAAAATCGTACGGCGCATACACAATTTTAAATATTAATTTCGACAAACTGTTGTACACACTTCCAGTTAATTTTCTTTTGAAATAAAAATGCTTTCGCCTTTTCTGTATCTGTACCACCGAATCTCCATCACGATTCCATTTTTCAAAATTATTCAGCCATCAACGCCCGGCACAGTAGTTATTTTGAATTTTATTCGTCATTAACAAATTGCTGAACATGAATCAATATTTGAAGTTTTTTTTTTTTTAATTAAGTAGCAACATGCGTCTCATTGTATTCCAAAAACATTGAATCAATTTTAAAATCTGCGGTCTGCTTTATAGATCGATGATTTTTCAATTTTTATAGCCCCGTTTTCCATTCATATCTTTTTTTTGGAATATTATATGGTTGTTATCATTTACGCATATCTGTATACATAACGTTATTCATGTTATTAATTATACTTTCATATTTCTGAAAGATCTATTAATAAATGAAATATGTTTTTAACGAGACTAGCATTTTAATATAATGTATACCCTTGTTGTTTTGTAATAAAACATATGTCTCATTGATCTTCCAAACTGTTTCGTTTGAATTGCTTCTTCGAATATATATTCCATTACGTTTCTTTCGCAAAGAGTTGGAAAACAAGCAAAAGACTTAATCAAATTGAGGTTTCTTTTTCTTTTCTATTAGAGCCTTATTAATACATCGTGCATATCGCCATCACCATCAACCATTTCTTAGACGAGCATATATTATTTGCGGTATTATATTATGAGGCTTAGATACTTCAACACGATTCTCGCCGTTCAAAAATGTACAAACGAATGGAACACGTTTTTTTTTGTCTCATTTATGATGAGAGAATCAATCTTTCATCGCAAGTCTATTAGCGTTTTGATAAAAATCGGTTTTCAAACCTGAAAAATGTATACCTTTCAATCATGTTATTCTCTTGGTTAGAAAATAAGATTCTTCAGATGCACTTAACCATTACAAAATAGATTCGAGTAGTATTTGAGTAGTTACATTCGGACGACACTTTAAAGCTAAGACAGGACTTCGATCATATTTACAGTAAACATTGTCACTAGTTCGGCTCGCATCACATCTTCTCAACAGCGTTTGCATTTAGAAAAAAAAATCCTAAAAAATTATCAGTTTATTTGTCAACAGGGTCATCAAGTCAATGTCACTTTTTAAGCTAAAATTGTTTTTTTTTTTGTATATTCTCCAATTTGTTCGGTACAATATTGAATTTAGGCGTGTATTATACACAAACGTTAGTTCAGATAAGATTTAATTTTCTTTTTTTTTGGCAGAATAGCACTGCTCATTCACTTATCGCGACTTTGAATTGACTTTTCGACCCTGAATTTCTGACACAAAAACAAATAAAAGAACTGTCGACAAATTTGTTAATTTTATTAACGTTTTTATGATGCTTTAGATAATTAAAGGAGAAGCAAGTAGAATTGATCGATTTTGAAAAGATCTTGATTTTGAAACAGGTATATCAAGTTTGACAGCGAACACTAAACCATTCGCGCCACATTTACAATATTTTATACCGTACATCGTGTTTATAGATGCGCATAGATGAGGTGTTTACTTGTGTGGTCGCCGAGCACTCGAACTATATGACAAACAATAGAACTAGTGCACCGACCACTATTGTACGAATATCTATTGTTCGATTGTTTGTATGTTCGTAAACTTTTTGACACCACTGTATAAGGCAAACATGTTTCCAGTGCTTCCTGTGAAAGCGATCAATGTTATTTGCTTTTTCTCAATAGTTATTCACTGACCCATACGGAAAGTTGGCATTACATGCATGTGATGTGTGCCTCGAAATACTCCAAAATACTCGATGATAGAATAGATGATGTCTGACCCTTGACGCGAACATACTAGATTACTAGTAATGAAGCAGGAATATAGTTCAATTCGATTAATGATCAGATTCTTTTTGTCACAAGATGTCGGTGTTCTCTTATAAATTAGACACAAATAGACGCTCAACGGTCAATAACCATTTACTGAAGCAGGACGCGGCTCAGCAGTATGTCGATGCATTAAACTGTTAATAATCAAAGTATTAGAAAACATTTAAAACAAAACAAAACAAAAATTCCAAGAATGCGAGATGAAGAAAATATTTACGTTCAGAAATGCAATCGGTCCAGTTGTTCTTTCTCAAAATTTTATGGTAAATGAAACCCTTTAAGAAAGTATCGTAGTCTGAATGTGATATCGATAACTATTTGGAATGGCTCAGTGACTAGTAATTCTGGAAAAGTCATAACTTTCAGGAATTCATAGCATTTTATGTTTCGAACATCTGAAAAACCTAGCCTCTCGCTGACACTATTGAAGGAGGAAACTGTTAATGTGTAAACGGTGCACAGATATAGACAGACACCCCTACCGTCACTTAATAATTACAGAAAAACACTATTGAATAGTCTTTAAAATGTGACTTTAATATTAAAGTTGAATGCATGTACTCAATTTCTGCTCTCTTTTTGAACTGTACCTGTACAGTAGAGCTGTGCGGGTCGAGTTTTTTTTTTGAAATCCGACAGTCCTACCCGGGCGGAATCTCATTTATGATTCGATTTCAATTCTTATGATTCTATTTCCATTCTTATGCAACGATCAATGACAACGAATTTATGTTTGAGGCTATCAAAAAGAGCAATCACAACCGTTTATACGTCTTTATACGGTTTTACCACTATCATGCGCGTGCGTGTAGCAGCTTCAACCGTATGAACTAGGAAAACCAGTTTTGATTGTGTGTGTGGATCAGCTGAAAAACAGCTGAAGCAAATTTATGCTGAAAATTGACTGCCTTTGACTGTATCACAAGAAAATACAAAATACCATCAGAAAAAGATTCAAAAAGACTTTGAGAACACAACTGTTCTAGTTAAGTGTTTGCACTGAGCGTCATTCAATGAAAAATTAATTCAACTAAAATTTCCCTCATGCTACGTTTGCTGGTTACTTCTCATTGATCGAAAAATCTAATAAAGTCCAATTCCTTCAATTGAGACCTTGTGCTCCCTTTAAAAACTCGGATGGCCCGACATGTTTGGGCGACCCGCACAGCTCTAGTGTGTACACGTCTTCACAACTATAGCATAAACATAAACCATATATGAATTTCTTCTTTAAATAAACATTGTTTTTGGAGATATTTAATTAAACAAAAAATCATCGTTTTAAGAACATAGTGAACTGAGCAGAAGGAGAAAAAAAACGTTGTATGCGTTTCAAGTCATTTCCGGAGAGTGTAATCTGACACCTCATAAAAATAAGATTCCCTTTAGCACTTTATCGAAATTAACGTGATTAAAAAATTTCAGGTAAATAACGTTTAAATTTGATAGTTATCTTTACCGTCTGTTTTTAGTCTGTAACTGCGTGTAATTTTTGTTTCTCGACTTTTTTTGTAATCTGAGAATGGAAAACAGAAGTGTTACAGGACTTCATTGAACAATGAACATAAACACCATATTGGATTTTGTAATAGTTGAAGGCCAAGTGGCCTTTTTCACCCAAGTGAAAAGGCTTTCCCTCCTACGTAAAGGAAAACGTCATACTATACTCGGGAAATAATCTTATATTTCGTATCACGATGAGTAAAGGTACCTCGGGCCGAAGCCCTTGGACACTTTTACATATCTGGAAACGAGATGTCAAATTCCTTCACTGGTACAGTAATGTATTATTCCTAACTCCAAGCTCCTATTCATAAGTCATATTACGTTAGGTAAAACATTTTGTCTAATGTGTGTCTGAAATGAGGGATTAAGTGCGATATTTCCTCACTCGAAAGAGAAATCAATTTTATTATAAGCTTTCCCGAGGCAAAACACCTTTCGAACAGACGACGTTTAGCCACTACTTGAGTAGGGTTCAAAATTTCTCACATAGCTTTTTGTACCCAACTAAAACAATACTTTAGTCTTTGATTGAGAATTTTCTGGGTCTGTAAGTTTTTCAAATGCGAAACCAAACGAAATGGCAGTAATGAACCGAAAAAATAGCAGCAGAAACTCAATTTCGATTAAAACTTAATTTTACAGCCGAAAATTCGATATACTGATACGAGCTACATACTCTTCCAACAATGGCAAAGAGGAGGCGTGAAAGCAACCTTTCCTGTGGTCTATAATTTTGTAGCTCACCCACAATTACAACAATACGACATCGAAAACGATAAATCGTCACAATTAGCAGATAGTACAACAATACTAAAAAATGGATCGATAGCATCTAAGCAAAACGGCGATGCTATCACAAAGCAAAACGGATCGCTAACACAAAAACTGGAACCGTATGGTAAAAAGTTGAAGAAGCGACGAAGTCGTTCGCTTGATCGAAAACGAAACAAACGGAGTCTGATTATCGACGACTCCGATGAGAGTCTTTACGATGGCGATGACGACATCGATGAACCTGATAATGTTAGATGTAGTTCTGTACCCATTACCAGTAACGTTACTGTTGATGTTCATCGGCCAAATTCAACCATAATTCAAGTTAATTCAGCACCGACGAAAGACGATGTCGATGCATTAAAATCTACTACTCTAGTACCTGAAAACGTAAAGATTGATACAACACTGGATATTAATCATAATGCCTTGCCATTAACCACATTAGACAATGTGGACAGCGATAGCAGTAAAGATATTTCGAACCGGGTGCAAATTAGAAGAAAACCGTTCAATCCGATATCCGATTCATCGAGCTTTGATGAATCTAGTGACCAAGAACCAGGATACGCCACTGTACGGTGTGAATATATGGTAAGTTTTCGTTAAGTAAAAATAAGATATCGTCAAACATTTCTCGAATTGATCCAAAAAAACGCACTAAATTACTGTTGGAAATTCATAAAAAAGTTTTATCGAATAAATTTGGTATCTTCTCTTAATTCTCCTAATTGAATTTTATGCGATTTAATCAGGGGTGTGTCGGTAGGTTAAAGAACATAAAGAACTTCTAACTACCACATTAAGATTAGGGTTTTGATTTTTTACCATTTATCTACCTACCTGAAAATTACAGATTTTTTTTCAACCATTTTATGGAGTCACGAAAGTATAATTTAAAAATGAACAGAAAATGTATATGCAGCAGCATAAAGTTGCTTATCGCGTACGCATGGGTATTTCGTACATTAAATGCTTCTGTATAGAAACTTTAAACTGTACGTTAATAGCTAGCAAGCTAAATTGTAGTACCCCTCGACACTGTTGTCAAAATTTCTCATACAAATTAAGTTAGCACAATGCTACCGCGATTTTATATATGAGAAATAGGATGTTTGATTCGATGCTAGTTCTAAGCAATTTTTTTGTTAGTTTTGGATTTCCAGTCCTAGCTTATACGAAGCTACAACTGCAACCAACAATATCATACCACCTGTGTGTGATAAGTGTTCAGATATAGTAAAATGAATTTTCATCCGTGCGGCGTGAATAACCTCATTTTCTTCACTCAAATGCGGTGAGAAGATGGCGTTTTGTTGACGCTCTCTCTGATGACATTTCAGGTGAGAAAATTTTCATTTTCTCAACTCTTGGTTTTCCAATGAGACAAACAAGACGGAACAAATTTGTTTTTTTTTCTTCGGGGTCTTCGCTCTGCTCGAAAACTTTCGCTTTTGTTGGAATTTCCTAATTTCTCCCCTTGGTAAATAAATAACCAGATTAACTGAACCGAACATAGTGAATATGTTCCATAATATGAGTGAACGACCTGTGGACATGGTTTGTAATGAGCAATGACTTGACACGTGGACATGAAATGCAGTTGCAGTACTTGCTCTAAAATGAGCCATTTCGCTTCTGCTACACTGCAATACAGTTTGGGATTTGTTTCCTTAATTGAGATTTTGCTCTTTTGCCGATCTTCACTCTTCACTAATGAGTGTTGTTGTGTCAATCCGGTACCATTGTCTCATAACAAAGCCTACATTACGTTCAAAAGAATGGAGTGACAACAAACAAACACCTACTTACATACAGTACCGGTGTTCAGCGTTAAATTCTCTACAAACTGCTATCGCGATATTAACTGTTGATGTTGATGTCAATATAATTATTTATATAAAGTCTTTTCGATTTTTAAGAACATTGTTATTATGTTGCTATATACTATAATAATATCGTGTGTCTTGCTACAATAGTTGAATAGTATAGGTACTGTAGAATCGCACGTATAAATAAAAGAAATGTTAGCCTCATTTAGATGGAAGAAAATATTCCCACGCACATTTTATGTAAACACTCTATATGTGACTGAATAATATTTTATATTTTTTAAAGGAAATTGATTGGAAATTCTCTCACATCATATTAATAGTGGTTGGATTGTGTGTGTTAAAATATATATACGAATTATCGATTGGATAATAAATTAAAATACATAATTTTCTCGTCAGTTGAAATAAGATCTTCGAAACAGGATTACATTCGTTTCTAATTTATGGAATTTGAGGGCGTAAGGGAGAGCTAATCGCATTTGACGTTTGGAAAATTTCTTGAAGCCCGGCAACAGTAATTATGTCTTAAATTATGCGAACACTGTTGTGTTATTTGGAAGTTTACTGATGGTGACATTGCCCTCAAAATTCCTTGGACAGAATCATTAAAATGAAATGTAACCAACCATTACCATGGATTTTGTGATAAAAATGCAACTCTATTAGGTGTCGTCTTCCTCCGGCTATTAGATAATATTGATAGATCCTCGAACTATTTTTCGTGTTCTTTTTTTTTTGAAAGTTACTAGGATGATTAAAGAAGTGAGACTTGGGTTGTCATGAGGCTAAGGGGCGATCGAGAAATATTTAGAAAAAAGAATAGACATTCGTGACATGTCTTCCATCACATAGGAGTCTCTTTTTAGATTTCTTACATTCCACACGTACGGGTTAGTGCAGCGGCATGTTGACAGCATGTGGAGAAGGTGAAACTCTATAGGAAGTCAAACTCATAAATACTTGGGATGAATACAATTGTTGTTTTATGAAAAGATTACCGTTTGCATTAGTAGCGCGACGTAAAAACTGTACTTACACTTCGCAACATAAGGGAAGAAATAGATTTAATTAATTTAAGCTTAATTGTAATTGTAAAACCTCGCACGAAGTACTGGGGGCTATATACGATTCATATGTCGTTAAGGAAAAACATTTGAAGTAGATCTTCAGTTAGGGCTGGGCGCTAGGAATGTAAGTTCATTTGTCCTACAGTTGAGGCCGCTACACGGGATCCTTAGTAATTTTTGCTACTTTCTGTTTTATTCTAAAGGTACTGGCTCACTAGTACAATGGAACAGCCTCTTTAGTATTATCAAATTATTTCAACTAGAAATAAAAACCGAGTGCCAGAGAGACAAAACAAAGGTTATCGATTTGAAGGCGATATGTAACTGATGACAGAGTTAATAAATGATCGAAGTTTGGGGCCCGAACCTTTATCGAAATAATGTTTTTCAGCAAAATTTGTATACTGCCGATACTGCCGTATTGTGTCTAGTGTCTATATTAAGTAAAATCTGCAATTATGCGCATCCTATTACATTGAAAATTTCTTGGCGAAACAGTAACTGTTGATTGATTCATAAATAAAAGAAATGCACGTTGGTGTTGAATTAACGCTGTTGGTTCGTCTTAGTCTGAGGTATGTGGTTTTTCTATTTCCAGAGAAGTGGTTTTGATTTCGTTAACGAAATTATCGAAGTGCGTTGTGGATTTCTCTAACCGATTTATAGACATTCTTCAACGTAAAGCGTGTATACGGAACGATGTACATTAAATAATAACTGATTTCTCATATGAAGAGGTTTTTTCTCTCTCCTTGTTCGATATCGATGCACAATATTAACATTACGTATATGGGAACACTACTATATTAACCACCAGCTTCAATCTTCAACGTAACGCATATGTAAGCTCCATCATGTCTATCAGCAATATCGTGAACTCAAAACGCAAAAAGAACAAGAGGATAAAAAAAAACCGTAACAAGAAAATTGTGTATAGCTCATTCTGTGAAATACCATTTTCTTAAATCGGATAAATCGGTCAGTGCTGGTGAAATGATATCTTCCGCATATTTCTCTCTATGTGTTCGCAAATTGGAACTTGTACCGACGACGAAAGTTCAAATGTTATTCGACTCCCATAGCGATTTTATCGTTGTACACCTACGAACGCATATTTAACTAAAGGAAAATGTTTTATTTTGTTGAATCGTTCATTTTGGATGTAGACGTATTTCAAGATTATTTGTTTGGTTCTCCCATCTCTGCTTTTATTTGCTATAAACGTAAATGGATGTAGCAATAATAATGAAGTTCAAACTCTCATTGGTATCGTCCCAAGTCAGATTTTATGTATATTACAATTGTACAACCAACCAATCGCTCGATCAACTTTTGTAAATTAGTGTTCCTGGTAACATTACGAGTAGGCCCATCAAAAGGCTATTAGAAAATGTCGTTTTGTTGACATTTTGTCAAATGACAATTTTGCGAGAGAAAATTTCTATTTTCTCCCTCTAGGGGATAAAGTATGCATTTTCTCGACCAAAACTGTCAGTTTGTTTTCGCTCTTATCGGAATTTCCTATTTTCATCCCTAGGTTAACAAATAACTACTTACATATTGATCACCTCATGATTTTGAAAGTTTTATCAATCGGCAAATATAAGTCCAAATGAAAAACCAATTACTTTACCGGAGACCTGGCATTAAGAAGCTCAGTTTTGTTATGGTTTATTGGCAATAGCTCGAGAACAATACAATTTTTCCTAAACTACATTTTGGTGGTGGATATCAAAATGTCTTCACAACGAGCTATTGCAAGACATATTTCAAAATCGTTTTTTAAAAAACTCGAAATTCTCGACAAAATTCTATTTAAAGTCAGAAATTTGAGAAAGTCTTTGGGATATTATAGTTAGTAGAGACCCTAAATATTCTACTAGAACCATTTTGATAACAACTTACGCCGTAAGTGCGCTATAAATTCAAAATGGAACGTGCCAAGGTCTATCTAACGCAGCGTTAAATCGTCCCATTCTCATATAGTGACGCTTTCACTTAAAATTCTAATTCTGAGGCGCAATTAAGGCGATTATTTTTGAAGTCAGAACAACCATCGCACCCTCACTTCAGAAAACCCGAAAATTAAAAAAAGTCTTGGGCTAACCAACTGATTTTCTATGGAATTTGCTGGTCCAAGATGGGTCCAGAAGCCTGGCTTGACGTTTTCGATACACCCTAATGTACTACCTTCTACCGATCACGATCCAACAATTTACATTTTCTGCGCATTAAACGATGATGAAATTTTGCACTGCTTCGTTTTGATGATCTTTCAATTCCAAGATTGAATAGAAAGAATTTGTGCAGATATTTCATTTACATTTTTTTACTGTAAACAGAAATATTTACGACAAAAAACTGCTTAAGTCACATAACTCGCAAAATAATAATTCCATTGAAGCCGTAAACTCCACCACTGATTCGACCTTAACAAAAATGTATACCACAAGCTATGTTAGTATTATATATTATACATATTGTAACAAATAGAGTGTAATAACATATTCCATTCATACCAGAAATGGACATGAACTTCTTCCAAATTTGGTAGTTCCTGGTTTTCTTTTGAATTGTTGGTATACGGTAAGTCAAACAAGTTCTATTCAATTATAAGTGAAGAAAACTTTTCGGTACATCTGAACTGAATTAGATATTTCAGAATATCGTCTATCACTCGTTTTATTATTTTTGATTTCTTTGTAATTGGGAGAGAAAAAACGATATCTTGAATGAATAATATCAACGGTAGATGGATTTAAGTAGATGAGGCTTGCTGTTTCGCTTCGTTTATTTTCTTCTCGGTTTCGATAATTTTTCTTTAATATTTGAAAAAGAATGATAAGCGTTTTTACCCGGAATGTCAGACGTAATTAAAATGAACATTCAACCACTGTATGTGTGTGTTGCACTGTCGTTTAATTAATGTAGATTCAGGTAACATTGTAGGTTACAAACCTGGGATTTGATTTTCGTGTGATAAGACAAAGAATTTTGCGTGATTGTGGTTCGAAACATTCATTTATATTCGTACTATGAATGATTTTACAAAAATGAAGAAGTTTCCACAATTTCATTGTTGTCTACAAAGGGTTAATAGATAACTTTTTTTTTAAATAATAATTCTAAAAAAACAGCGGTATATGAAGAATCGCACTTATGATCGTAATAGGGCGAGTAAACTCTCTATTAATATTAATTCTTTGTCAATGAGAATCCCATTTTATTCCCATATGATCCATTTAGTCTATGAAAAACACAATATCAAGCGAACTCTTTATTTGAATGAGCAGAAAACCAGATTTACATTCAAAAAGGAACAGTCTAGTGACCTGACCCGCCCTGACCAAGTTGGTTATGTTAATGATAAGAAAGAGTTACGATACAATTTGTATCGTTGATCCATCAATTTTATCAATATTTTTACTTAAATTGTTCATACTACAGACCTAGCACATATTGAACACATTCCTAACAAATAAGATTAATTATTTCATTTTTCTTCTAGGTAAGTCTGACGTACATTAATTCCTATTGTCAACTGAAAGTGGACGCTTGGGTAAGCTTGTTTATTTTAATTTAAAAGGAATGATGCGACGGTTTCCGATTTATAAAACAAAAATTATCGAATTCGTTTCAGCGGTTTTCGATCAGCTGGCTTGCGTGTGCAATTATACTACTCGTACCGTATAAATCACAGACATGTTAATTTACCAGCTGATTGAAGACTGCTGAAAAAGTGTGGACAGTTTTTTATTTAACTGTCATACAATTATTGTTTGTTTTTTTTTTTCTGTTTGATACAAAATTCATTCGTTTTAACATACCATTTAAAATTAAATTAACCGAAGGTCAACACCTATTTTTGTCATCGCTTTCGATAACAGATGATTAGCTGTTTATGAAAGGTTCAATTGCAATTGTATTGAGAAGATAAACAATAAATGTTGCATTCATAACAAAAACGTTCAGCAAAAAGTTGAAATATTATGTAGTTGTACATACCGTTGCCAATCGCCCTCTCCCTCGTGCGATTAACATCGTATAGACTATTCGCCCGCGCGTGCGAATAGCATCTTAAGGACTATTCGCACGCGAGAAACATATATACTATCTAATACTTTGGCTGTTTGCACAATGAATGCACATGCAATTTGTACAAAGATTAATTCAGTTGGATCGAACCAATTATACAATTCGGACTCCGAATTTCGGAGAAGGATGAGTTCAGTGAAATTCGTAGAAAGATGAGTTAATTAGGAGCGAACTAACTACCTTATTTATTCAATTCGTAGAAAGATGAATTTAGTAGGATCGAACCAAAAACACTAAGGAACTGAAGAATGAACACTGAAAAAATATTGGTTTAACTTGCTTATTGAAATTCGCTTGAATTGTCTCTTTTTGACATATTGTGTAAATATAGAAAGTATAATAAAGTGGCTTCCCTTACAAAGTATCTCATATTAAATAAACATTAGGCTTTCAAAATTTAAAAACAAAACATTTCGCGGGCAAATAGTCTGTAACATGCTATTCGCAGGTGCGTGCGAATATTCTATAAGTTGATATTCGCACGCGCGGGCGACTTTGTTTCATTAATGAGTTCACCTCATACATCCAATGACTTTGTTTATAAAATCAATGTACTCACGATCCGTGCAATAAATTAATTAGCGTCTGTGTTTATTTCATTCTTGTTACCGTATAACTAAATCAACAAACTGCAATAAATTATTCATAAAGAAATTTATTCATTTAATCTTAAACTTAGTCCCGTACAGAGTACTGCGGGTATTAATATTAACATGGTTGTTAACAATAATAGATTTTGAAGCAGACGGTAAAACATTTGCAAGATCCGTAGAAAAAACTAATTTTTTGATACCGAAATGAGGAGAGAAAATAAGTAGGTACCTCGAGCTAAACTACCATCGGAGCATCTTATAAACTTAACTTCACAAACCTTGCCTAGCAAATATCGATTGAAAATTTGGATCGTCCAAAAAAAAACCAGCTTCGATTCACTGTCAACAGGCGATTCACTGTTAATTTTTTTATATATGAAATCCAAATTCTCAACGTTTCATTGTCGTTAGCAAATTTAACGTCATTGTCATATGTTGTGTATATTACACTACACTACAATATCAATACAAGGTACATTCAAACGTAGAACTACAAATAAAAATTGAGTAAGCAATTTTATCTTAACACTTTTTCTGTTATTTATGACAGCTATATTTGTTTTACGTTTTGTTATCTTGAAATTAATTACTTTGCACTATCATTGTTATACATTTGGTCTTTCAGTTTGAGCACTCCGCTTGTAATAGTTGAATTTGCATTTCTAGTACCTTCGTTGGGAGAATTTGCTTAAAACTGGAAGTGTAATAAAAAACGAAATGTTTTTTTTTCTTCAAATTTTTAACTCGTGAAACGGACACTTGTCGTACCTATATTGTCCATGAAAAGCTTACAATATTGTAAGCTTTAACAGAGCTTTATAGATTTCTAAACAAAATTTCTTACCATTGCCACCATTTTTATGAAAGTGTATATTGACCAATGAAAGTAGAGAACAGATATGGTCAATCGCCGAATTCGTCTTAAATGCACTCACATTTTATGTCAAAATAATATGAAAATGAGTGCGTTTAAGTACGAAAATCAAATTTTTATGTCCTCCGGGCGGACAATAGATCATACCTGTTTTACACTTTCATTGATGACGTATTAGGTCCAATGAAAATTGAAAATATGTCAAAACCAGACCAAACATGACTTAACTTTACCTCAAATTTTTGAGTAAAATACCTCGGCTACGCCTCGATTGACAAATTTCACACAAGTTTCATCATTCGTCGCTATGCTCTGACCACCAAGCACCAACAACACCATCGAAATGAAAATTCCAACTTTTTTTCTTCTCTCTGTGAACAAATAACTATTTCATATTTGCGGTGTGATCTACTTTCTTTTCTCTCCTCAGACCATTAGAAAATTATGTTTTGTTGACTATTCGTCGAATGACATTTCTAGTTAGCACTTTCTTTTCCACGGGGAGTAAATAGAAGTTTTCTTAAATTCAGATACGTTGTATCCAACTGTATAAATGATTTTTAGGCACACGAAAAAAAAGCATTTATCACTCGGTGATAAAAATAACTATTTCCCACTTGAACTGTCACTTTGTTTATGTTTTCAAAAATGATATGGTGAATCAGCGCATTTCAAGCAAAAGTGCCACTTTTGCTTGAAGTGCGTTGGGAGAATTGATGTTTTTTTTGTTTTGAGGAGAAAACTAAGAAATATCATAATTTTGTGTTCACCTCTGCTGGAAGAAAATGGAAATTCCAACTCGAGCGAAACATCGATCTTGTTGGAGTTTTCAATTTTCTCCCTTCGGTAAACAAATAACTATATTTTTCCGTTGAAACGAAGCGTTTAATTTTCATTCTTTACAATTGGTATGACTCAATTAAAGTCGACGTACACTTTCATTTAAATTGGCCCTGACCTAAATGTTATTTTCAGAGAGTAAATTTTGCAATATTTTCGATGATACGAATAATTAGGTTATATTAACATTGTTAGACACTAAAATAAGCTACTACGTCAAAATTATCTCCAACCATCTGGCTGTTCGCTATTAAAAATAATTTTCTTGTGCGTGTATACAAAGAAAAAACGACAATAATTCAAGATAGTCTTCCGAATACTTTCCAAAATTAAAATGTGAATTAAAGTCTAAAATAAAATTTACGGAAAAAAAACGTTTAAGAATAACTGACTACTTTCCTCTTCTCCTGTTATAAATTCGAATCTTAGAACCGAATGAAAAAATACTTTCTTTTTTTGCGTCTCAACAATAATTATAAAATTGAAGTGAAAATTAATTCTATTTTCGTACTCATTTTGTTTTTCGTAATGGTGCTCTTGTATTTTATTTGCGGTGTGTATATACAACATTATGACGGGCAATAAAAAATTAAATTTGCAAGAATTCGTCTATGATATTTTAAAATTAATGGAAATAAAAATCATTCGTTTTTGCATTTCAAGCGCTTTTATGCGAATTGGTTTCGCTGTTAATGAAAGAAATTTACTTGCAATATTCTTGCATTTCATTCATTTCCACAAAATTATATATAAAAATATCGAGTAGAGAGAAGTTATTTCCGTTTGCCATTTCTTATATTTGTTGCATTTTCATTTTAAGAAAATATAAATTCGTTTCGATGTTCTATGTTCGTTGCGTTTTTTTGTACGGTTAAAAATAATGTAACGATGTACATGACGTAGGAAAGGATGTGATCGAAATATACATCATTTTTATACAATTTCTGCAACTTTGTTCAGATTCCTCATAGTGAGGAGTGTTCAGAGAAATATAGAATCATTTTCCATAATTGTTTCTAGTTTAAAGGTTTTATGAATGAATCGAACTCAGCCGGTTTCCTATTCTAATTGTACGTAATTGCAATTTACAATTTCGATTAATCGGGATATCAGCGATAATTTTAAATTTACTAATGAGTGGTTTTACATTTCACTTTTCCGTTACTTTGCTATGGCAAGAGATCGAAGATCGAAACACTACCCCGGGTAAATTTTTTTTAATTGGTGTTCTCAGAAGCGGGTTAGGATTTTCAACGCTCTGGGATATGACAGCCCAGCTCCAATTTTGCTTAAAAGTTACTTGATACTAAAAGAAAATACGTCTTGAAGTTCACTATTATCGGTTTTGCGAAATTTTCATACAATTTACAATTTTACGAATTTGGTTTCAATCGATGGGGAATAAAATTCCTGAGGGTCAAGTTTGTAGAATGGCAATGTCGACCTAATGATCTGTTTTTTACGACTCGAAAACTTGAGCAATCCTGAACCGATTTTGGAAATTTTAGTTTTAATTTTAGAAGTAACATTTTGTTATGGTCACGTTCGTAGATAATACCGAGCTCATGATCTCGGAGTTGTTTCAAGAAAAAATCCCATTTTCCTGATAGGACAATAACTGGGATAGTTCTTCAAAATTTTCAAAATATTTGTTTCATTGAACAAACCAGTCTGCTTCAAAGGTGAACAAAATCGATCTATTGTTTTGGGAGCTATTCACAAAATGGGCCACTAAGTACTGATATTTCAGCACTAGATAACCAAAACTTATCAATTTACAATCTTTAGACTGCTACTATTTTGCCATTACTCCTTAGTTAGTAATACTTTATAGGAATTTTTATAAATCTCTTAACTTTGCGGTAGATTCGTACGGCTATTGAATGCTTTCATTAAAATAATAAAATGTTACATCCAATCTTCACATTCACCTAGGATTCTTTCTCCATCTTAATCCGAGCTACTTTTCACAGCTTGAAATCACAAATGCGACTTTTACTTATTGCAGACGGCAAGCATATGACCAGTATTATTATCGAGGCCAATTACTTCCACCGGTCAAAGTATTTTTAATCGGTTGATTTAAAATCTTGTACTTCAATTTTTTTAACATGTATTTTACAACATAAAGGACGATATTACCCAGAGATTGTCATTATTTTTCTCGTCGTTATCGATAACAGATGAATAGCCGTATGTGACAGATTTATAATCTACTGTGACTTCAGCCAGCTGGCCATTGGTTTTTCAATAAATTAAAAACATTATAGAGAAGGCGGTGACAATTTTTAAATTTCTCGCTTTGGGTACCATATACATAATGTGAAACATAGCTAACGCCGACCCGTACGAAACACCTATTCGTATCAAAAGCCTTTAATGTGAAACTCTTCATTTCTCTTACTTCATTTTCTTCTCTGCTGAAAAACTATTCTCCCTTTAAAATCACTTACATTATCCACTCTTTGCCTTGTTATCATATACAACTAAATTGCCGGAGGCAATATAGACAGCCCCGTACGAAGACAAATTTCATAAATTCCTATTTAAACAGCTATATACCGCTATATTTAACTATATTTCACTATAAATAAACATTTCACAGATAAATATATGCTATTATATAGCTCTATATGCCTGTATATAGCTCAATATAGCTGTATATAGGTATATATAGATGTCCATATATGTAATCCCTGAAACCCCTCACACTTAACACATTATTTCCATGTTAACAGAAACTCTCTAAGCATCATTTTTCCCACTTTATATCACTTTTAATAAAATCCAATATGGCCGCCGGCAGCCATTTTGTTAGGAGACCGGAAATAGTACCGACGCTTTACATTCGTTAATACCTTTCAAACAAAAAAAAATTCATGAAATTCGGTCAAAATTTACTCGAGATATTGACAAAATACTCCACGTTCACTGTACGGCCGAGTAGCCAGATAAGAGCTCACTCCAAGAGACCTAGCTCACGCTCCGGAGAACATAATTTCATAAACTTTTTTTTCCCTGTACGGTCAATACCTATCTAATAAAGCTAAAACGAACGAAATATGTTCAAATGTGGCCGACCTACACAAGCAAAAACTGCTTGCCGCCCTGTGCCTGTTCCACACCAAGGGGTCTAACTCACGACTCGGTCATCCGATTTCCGCAAAAAAAATTTTTGTCGATCGGTATTGTAAATACCTTTTATTTGACGTATCACTTACAAGTTTAACGTTTAAATGTCCGGAGATATCTTCGAAAAACCGTAAAGCACTTATTGGGCCACAGCTCGGGAGGGGTCGATCCAAAATCACTCATCTTCGAACTTAGCCTGTCTTTTGACATTACCAAACGGGAAAAAAAAGAATTTTCAAAATCGGATGCGTTTTACTCAAGTTATCGTGCAGACAGACAGACGGACAGACGGACATTATTTTTTTTCGCGGATTTGGCATCTCTAGACAACCACAATAGGTTTCCCCTTACTCAGGGAGTCCAATTCGACGTGTTACAAACGTATGCGTAAACCTATAAGACCCCAGTACTTCGTACGGGTCTAAAAATGGCATTCATTTGATATTTTCGTCTATTTGCTCCAAAATTTTCCCAGCACCCTGTGCAAACGGCAAAGTCCCGAAATGGACTTAGGTTAATCCGCCCCTGGGTATTCTGATCTCTAAATACAGTCCTCCGTTTCAAATGCATAATGAACCTGTATTATTTTAAGGGAAAGATGTGCCTCTCAATATTGCCAATGATATTGCCTGCAATCCAATTCAAAAAAAAAAATTGTACGACAATAAATCAAAGTGTATCTTGTGAGTCGCGCATAATTTATCTCTGTTTTTTTAAACGTTTTTCCATTATTTTTTCCTGTTCACAAGAATATCATTAAACGTTGACTAATTGCCCTCTGCTACAACAATTGCTATACATATTCAAAATACAAATTGTTTTAAATAAAGCCACATTCGAATGGAATTTTAGTTGTTTATGATACAAATTTCCAATCTGCACGTGTTATGAAAAAAAAAACGATGTAAGCTACTTGTGGAAAAAAAGAAGAAATAAAAAAAATTGTTAAGTGTAATAAACAATAAAAAGCAACTTTATTGATCGATTAAAAAGCTTTAAAACAACGTCTGAAGTGATGCTGTACCTTCAAGAGGAGAAATAATAAATGGTTTTACGTTAATAATCATAAAAATAATTTCGGATTTTTTTGATCTTTTCCCTCAAATTTGAATAGTGTGTTTCAGTAAATAAAAAGTGAAACAAAATGGAGTTATAAAGATAATTCCTGGTTTCTTTATATGTTTGGTTGAATTTTGAAACATTTCGGCTAAATTGATATTGCATCTCGAGATAAGTTCGGTCGTATAATTATACGCATTTCGTAGTAAGTCCTCTCGATCAGGCAATGTGTGGGAATTAAACAACATTTCATTTGTACCCGATGGCAACGATATAGTTTGAACGATGTTAATCGAAATGATATAGTCATTATAATACAGTTTAACTGGTGTGTGCTTAACTATGTCGACAGAGTGGAGCGACGACGAAAAATCGATTAATGGATTCATATCGGCATTTTATACATTCAAGACTTTTTAACGATTTAATTTAAATATCATAATTAATGGCATAAATGTAAGGAGTCAGAAACCTCAACATTATGTGTCTAGTACTCGGTACCGAGGACAAACCAATGTGAATGTTACGGCCAATGTAAATTATTATACCGTCAGCCCTATAAAATTTCTAAAAATTCTAATGCAATAACTTTTTCAATATTTCCCAGTGCTTTCTAACTTGTGCAGCCTAGTTCCAACCGGAAATTCGGAAGTCTTTGGACCAAATATTTAGTTTTGCCAAAGCAGAAGTACTAGTGCCAATTAACAATAGATTTCAAATTGACACCAGCTTGTTTTCTTGAGTTATAGTCCAAATAATCTGCAGGGCAGTAGCTGATTAGCTGTAGCAGCCTAGTTTTAAGTTGAGGATTTGTGTCATGTAAGACGTTAGGTCCAAACTTTTATAACTAAATAAACGGCGGAAAAACGGAGAGGATGACTTCAAATTTTCAATTTTGAGTGAATGAGTGGATGAACAAAAGAACCGCTCTCCTAATCACATTTCAGCACCCCTACGACTTCATTACTTAGGCTTTCTATCGGGTCAGGTCAACCATAAAAATTCGGGTCAAGTCATATTAGATGTTGACCTGAATCTGTGACCTGATTACTTTTTATGCTAACTCGGATCGTTTTTGACTACGCTTGAAACGGAGCAGGTTAGATGAAGCAAATCAAACTCAATTATTTTGTCAGATCAACCTGAAAAATAGAAGTCCACGTTAACATTTTGGTCATCAGGTCAACCTACTCAATGACCTGAAAATTAGGTTATCAGGTCCGATCAGGTTAAACCATTGAAGTAAAGCCGTTGAAGTAAGTAACCTATTTCTGTACTTAAATCCATTTTCCAAACATTCTGTAAATTTTTAGTTCAGGGAATAACTGCGACTACCAATTTGAACTCTCGCTAGCTCTAATTCCTAGGGAGAAAATAGATACGACTCACGATCATTTCGAAAGAAGTTATATCTTCCTTAAAATATTACTTCTAAAATTGGACACTAAATTTCAACATTTATATTTAGTGTGCTGCAGTTGAGTTAATGTGTTATGGTTTAAGAAAATATTGTCATTGCCGAGCAATTTATTCAAAACTGACAAATATATGGAAACATGGCATAGTACTACGTTGAATATGATTTATATGATCGCATAAATCGTATTTTTTGTGATGTATCAGTGATATAAATTCTGACGTCAAAAAGAGAATATTTATGTTCAAAGAATATCAGAAAGGTTCATAAATTATCAGCGTAGTTCATATTTTTTTAGTGCAAACTTCTGTCCGATATTTGTTTACAGTTTCTGAGAAATACTTCTTTGAAAGTCCGAAATTTCCTTTCATTTTTGACAGTTGTTTTGCGGCCTCAACAAATCGATAGTTTTCTGTTTACTGTAGGGAGAAAATAGGAAATTGCAACAAGAGCCAGAGCGAAGCGAGTGAAGCGAATTGCTCTAGTTTAAAATTTCTTTTAGGTCCAGAGGTGAAAACACCGCTTTAATGTGTGCTCGGTGCGAAAAAACGGTTTTTTCCACGAAATGTCAAAATCAATTCGATATGATAATTTAACAAAAACAGAAACAAAGTGACATTTCAGGCGTGAAAATTTCCATTTTCTCCCCCACGGAGGCAACATTTTTTGGATTTAATTATACCAATTTTAGCCGATTGCATTAAGTGGCTTATCCATCCATTACCATAATTGGGTAGCAACTTGTTTAGGGATCGAAACATGAATGTCGTCATTCAGTTAAGATGGTAGTAAACGTGTCGATTCTAACTAATTTGGGTTATTTTGATCCTATTTGCCTGACGTGGGAGAGGAGGGATGACAAAAATTCAATAAAATAGCATGACTACGTCATGTGAAATTCCGTCCTCCTCATTTCGAACGTTTTCTGTCCTATTCCTTCTTACAAAGAAATAAAATTTTGCATTCTTATTTACAACGGAATAGCATATAAGATCTGTTCCATATCGCATACACAAGAATAGTATCAATAAATTTTACAATTTTTTAGTCACTCGTAGTTTGATTATTCATTTCTTGGCTGTTGAAGGTCGAATTATCGATTTTTCGACAGAGAGAGCCACGATATGACACATTTTTTATTTAATTTGAATATGCCAAGAACTGGTTCTAAATAACGACAAAAACCGCAACACATCTTTTATATCATTTGGTCGCGAACTGTGCAATTTGGACATTATAAATATTCAAAAAAAATTCCAGTTTCTGTTCCGTTTTTGCACTCCGGGTACATTCATTTACAATCTTTTTATGGAAATCTGAAATATTTCAAGGCTGAATTGATAAGGATTAATAAATCGTCGTTCTTTTAAGTATAGAGAGGACGATGACAATATAATACACAGATATTATTCACCGCTGCGCTCCTCTTATGAGCGTAAAGTAATAACGTGTGATAAATCACTTCGTATATGTATTTCAAAAATGAGAGAAAAAACAAATCTCGAGAAATATTATAAAGTAGTTCTAAAGCTGACTTCGTTCACAATATTTTTAACCTTAACATATATCTCCTTGATCGCTAATTAATTGCAAATCATTATTTACATATATTGCTTTTCAGAGACCTGGCAAAGAATATAACTAACGTAAAATTACAGGTGTATTGACGTGTTTCAGAATTTATTTAATCTTTTTTTCCCCTGAAAAGAAAATAATAAAAAAAAGAAAAACATTTTAAATGAATTATGCAATAAATAAGTGAGGCATATAATTAACGTTTTGTTATAATGAGACATGGTAATTATGTCAGCAAATTGATGGTTAAATAATAAACGACTAAGTGAAAACGTTAATCTGATCTTGTTTACTTAAACAAATTGGTTAACGAAGAATTTTAAATTATTTAAATTTTGTGAAATAACAACCAGCATTTATAAGAACATCATCGCAGTAATTAGTTAAATAAGTTTTAATGCAATGAATTCAATAGATCGGATAGCAATTTGGCAAATCTGTTAGTTTTGATCTTTAATTTCTTAATGTTGATACAGTTAGAGACAGTGATATTTCATGATGAATTTGCATCAGCTGGTCGGTCGGTACATACATGCGCGCGTGTAAAAACAGTTTTGTTTGTATGGGTGGACCAGCTGAAAAGCAGCTGAAGCGAATTCATGCTGAAATATCATTGCCTCTAGGCAGATTCTTCATACTTTGTAACATGAAACTTGTACTTGTTCCCCTGGCCAACTCCTGAAGAGAGATTAAGCTGAACTCTAAGATGCCAATTTTTATAGGGTTTGTTATTACAATGTTAGTTTTACCATCCAATCAATTTGGTTTTTACTATTTAAAAAAACTAATTAACATGTTGTTGTTTTCCCTACGTAAAATGGCTTATTACACACCTAGGGACAACAAGAAAATTTGTTTAAGTCTCGGTTTAAGTTTAAAAAGCGTGTAAAATTCATTACGAAACTCTGATAAAAAGTTGAAAAGTCACTTTTTATGTGAATGTTAACCTCGACTTCGTCTCGGATCAACTTCATGCGAAACTTTTTAAGTTTTTATCCCTTGTCATGTAAATAACTATTTTAATATGACTTATGTCGTCATGCAGTGACTTTTTTTTGAATCACTACAGTTTGTTTATTTTCAGTATCATAAATTGCCGAATAGTATTTTGTGCACCGTGTTGTCTAAAGTCGATTTTTGTAGCACTAAAGTAAACACAAGTATGTAAAGAATCGTTTCCACCATACAGTTGATTGTTTGAATAATTAAGTTGTCTACCGCCGTCAAATGAAACCAATGTAGAACAATTACATGAAATTTAATTTTCGGTCTAGACCGAAACATTCACATTTCAACACTATCTGCGACCACTAATTCTGTCGTATTTCGATACATTGTTGCAGAAAAATGTTTTCATTCATATGAAGAGAGTGTTCTCATACTAAATTTAAACAAATCGTCATCTGTTTTATTTTTTCTTAACAAGTACTTTAATCCAACAATTTTTCTTCGTCTGATGATCTAATTTTGTAGTTTCTATTTTTATAAGTTAATAATTAATATGATTAATTTATTAACATTCGCTTCAAAAAGTTTGCAGCTAATTTGAATATATACAATTTTAGTGTTGTTTTACTTTCAGTTTTACTAAAATAAAATGGGTGACTCTAGTGGGAAATTAGATTTTTTTTTAAATTGCCAACTAAATTTTTGAATATTTTATTTAGGTATGTGCACGATAAAATAAACTTTCTGCAACTGCGCTGCAAAAACTGAACTTTTGCATGCGTGATTTGGGTCGAAGGGTCTTTTTTTCTCTGGTTTTCTATGTTTTACTTGTCACCACTAGTTGTGAAATGGATTTTCATATATGCTTTTCGTCACTAGTGGTGAAATAGATTTACTTTTCACCACTCCTTCTGAATATCTGAACCATTAAACGTAAATGAAAATGCTGCCCTGACCAAATTTCGAACCAGCGTCACCAAAACGCAATGCTTATCGAGCAACACCTCTAACCATTCGGCTATTGAAATATTATAACCGCAGTGAACCAATTTTTGAAGCGTACATAAATGCAGTCTACTCGATCGTTCATTTTTGATTCCACGTTGCGAAAGTGGTAGTTTTTGTCACACGATGTGGTTATCAAACTCGCTTCGCTCTTTTCAAAACATCGCATCTAGTGACAAAAACTACAACTTTTCGCAACTAGTTGTATAAATAACTATCATGCGATTCTGTGACGGAATTGAACGGTTTCTTGCCTCTTTGTAATATCGTATTGAGGAAGATTGTTACACGGATATTCGAGTGTGGCTTTAGACTGCGAAATGGTTATTTATGACATCGGGTGCAAAGTACTTTATTAGGCAATAGTTGTGTAATCATAACGCAAAGCAGATCTAAAGTTTGCAAATTTTGCACATTATGATGCTGAGTTGCATAAAAGGTTTTTTTTTCGCATTCTGAAACTATCAGTGATATCTCATATTTATACCTAAGAATTATTTAGTAGCGATGTGTGAGGTCCGTCGAAACCTTCGACAAACTTCATTCACATTGGCCACTCCGCCACTGTTCACATCCTGAGAAACTACAATGCAAATGTCAACAATAACAATAATCATTACCATTTGTCAAGTCTCAAAAATAATCCAATATAAGGAGACTAGTCATAGATACATGGGCGTGAACGTTAAGCAAATCACGTGACACATTTTTATATAGAAAATACAATTACTTTTTTCTCATGATTCGCTTAACATGTCCATGCATAAAGCTAAGACTAGTCACTTTATATTGTAAATATTTTTGCCACGGTCTTTTATGATGTGACAAATTTTGCCAACAATAGCCAACAACTAGCAATACAATTTCATGCGATTCATGTTGCATAAATAACTATTTCAAGAAGTAACGAAACTAACGAACTTGGTTTGGCTGACAATAGAATTTGTTTGCATAAAATTTTGTTTTTAATTTAAAAAGAAAAATGAATTTACTCGTCTCACATTATTTGAGTGCATTTTTGAGTGTTTTTTTTACATCAAAAAGAACAAAATTTGCTGCATGTATTAACGAAATATACTTTGCCAAATACTGCAATGTCAACAAGGTAGTTTAGTTCATGAAACTGTTTTAAGCGAAATATTTTACAGTATAAATAATCATTGACGCTATATAAGCGAACATCCATATATATATATATATATATATATATATATATATATGTAACACGTATAACATACATAACTCTTTTTTTTATAAAACACCAAGCCAATATATATTCTATTCCGGTGTATTAAAAGATGTCAACACAAATAAAGAATATATAGCAATAAAAGAAAACCGCAAATCACATGCACGCATGGAATAACATGCAAGTTTTGAACAACTTTTCTATTCCGAATAAACCAACATTACGCGACTAAAATCGAACTCTCCTTCTTACGTATAAAATTGACTATAACAAAATATCTTTTCGTACATTTCAACTAAACCGAAAAAGTACCTCCACATTCGACTTGACTGATATATACCATACACCACCAATATAGAGCTATGCGCGTCTCTGACAAGACCCCGCGAATCTGTTCGCGATCGCGAGAATTTATAATCCACACACAATGTAAAAACTGTGTTTTTGTGCTTTTTTCTACATGACGTTCCTCACTGGTGTGTCTATCTAACGAATATTGCGAGTGTATGTTATTCTTTTTGGCTCTATCTCATACCTTAGTTTTAGTCGCTTTTATACCGCTCAAGTGACCGGACTTACGATAATAACGCATTTTCCCATCATAAAAAAAATATTTTGTTTTTTTTTGTTTTTAGATAAACCAATTTTCGCGTATAATTTTTTGTATTTATTTTTATATACGAAAAGGAATATATAGATGATATAAATTTCGTGCGCTTGTTTTGCTTCGCTTTTCTTTATATTTCTTGTTTCGTTGACGAATCTAATCTTGATGTTGTGATTACAATTTTCGGTTTATGAAATGTGTGGATTGTGCGACGTGCGGTGTACTATAATGCTTTATCGGTTGCAAGTAATTTTATAGTGTACCTTGATTTGATATAAGTTTTTTTTTTTAATTAAGTACGTCAACAATTAGATAAATTTTTAAACATTTATTTTTTGAGTTTAGTGAAGGTGTGAAATACAACGATTCTTTTCCTTCTCTCGAATGAAGTGGTCATATAGATAAAACGAATATTGTTGCGCATTTCCAAAATAAAAGAAAAAAATGAATTCTTATTTTTGAAACAAAGACACTTTTTGTTCGTTAAATATCACGAACAAATGTTTGTTTGCATTCGTCATACATTGCGAAAAATATTTTGCAAATTCATCAACGGCCGATAATTTATTCGTTTGAATTATTTGTGTAATTGTGAAGTGATCAGCCTAAGAATATTTCGTTAAAAATGCATTTTATTGACGTTTCTATGATGTCAACAACCATTTAAAATTGTTTTCCATTGCAAAATTCATCTATTAGTCTCAACATTTTTCTGTGATTGAGTAACGAAACGAGAATGAATAAACTCCATCAACTACCTTAGTTCATAATGTATTTTGTATATTTTTCGTATTAACCTTCGAATTTCAATTAAGCATATCTTTCCAAACTTAATCAAATAAACACCGATCGGTTCGGTTTTTTTTTTTCTTCTTGTTAATTTCCATCTGTTGTACACCACAACCTATCCTATATACTACATCACATCATATGTATGTACACATGTACCGAAAAAAAAAAATTCAAAAATAAACAAAAAAAAAATTCTCATTTTAATTTTTTTTTTAAACTTCGTTTTCATAACATAAACATTTTCGAAAATGATATTAGAAATAAAATAATGTTTTGTGTTATTCTTAATCATGAATCAAGAAAATGGGAAAAACTAAGAGATTCGAAAAAAACAAAATATAATTAAGTTATTTAAGTATACGGCAGTTGTGTTTACATGGAGCTTCTTCGCTGCCTCTAAACAACTATCATCAATTTTCGGTTCAAATACATTATACCGACGTTTCCGAAACTAATTTCTACCAAATTTTCTTTTCAAAGCGCTACGACCGTGGACGCACGTGTACCTTCCAGATACGTTAAATTCTTAACCATTTATAATCTAATAATAACATTAGATTATTAATATTTGATTTGTAATTATACTCGTACACTGACTACCAATTTAACGATTAAATAGGGGTTGTCGGATATAATATGTGTCGCTATACAGGCAGGGTTCGTTCATTCTAATGCCAAATGTCGGTCACTTCTCGATAACTATTTTAAGAGAAAATCAAATATCAGAGTCATTTCATCACCGTGTCTGTGTGTTATATTATTCAATTTTCTCTGTATGTCCTAACTAACATTTTATGGATGCGTTTTATTTTCACAAACATTTTCACTCTGTTTAAATATACATTTTCCTATATTACACATTTTTTTTAGTCTGGTCTGGTTTGCCTATATCTCCATCCCATCCAGCTATGCGTCCGTTTGTTTATGTAAACAAAATAGACATGTTACTATGGGCAATGGTCTGAACATGTAATTAATTAGGTTGTAATTAATATAAAAAATTCCGATTTCAATGAGGATAGTGAGATGGAGAAAAAAAAAGTTTATGGCACATCGTAAAAATGTCTTTAAAAACGCATTTTCGAGATTAGAGATTTTTTTTTTCAAGATGGCTTTTACGTATACAGAATTTTTGTGTTCTCGTTTCGTTACTTGAGACAATAAAAGTGTTTCATAGCTGTATTGATTAAGCCGTCCGCACGGAAATTAACGATTTATGTTGTATTCAGACAGGATATGCCTTTTGTTTATTTGTGAAGCATACAAAACAATACAACGACTGATGAAAATTAGTAATTACCCATCTATCCATCAACCAATTAAGTTCATTATTTTCTTGAAGAGCTTGTGAATTGGAACGCAGATTATCGTCCAATTTTTTTAAAAGTAATAATAACATTATCCCATCGACGAGAAATGCTGTGTTCGGTAATAACACGTTTAAAGGTAGCGTCGAACGAATATGTTTGACTTAGAATATCCATTGATTAGTGATCATTTTGAGAACAGCGATAAATTCACATACCGGTTTGTCAAATTGCAAGCTAATTCAGCGAGTATTAATCTTTAAAGAATTCAATTCTATTTCAAATATATGGACAAGAGCCAATCGGAATCGGCAGCCCATGATCCCATGAGGATGACTATCATTCAGGGCTTATTATTCGGAATTTGAGTTCTTAAAAATTTTGACATATTCTTACAAATTCTGAAATATATTGAATTTGAGAACTTTAGGAATTTTCAACAATTACAGTTTGTTTTCCTTCCGAAATACAATTTTTGATTTAAAAGAGTTTTAAAAGTCATCGAAGTTCACAGTCAATTAAGTGATTCTCACTGAGAATTTGAATTTGTTGGGGGTTTTAAAATTTTGTGTCAAAATATCATTACCTGGAAACACTTTATTGACTAGAAACATCGACGACTTTTAAAGCTCTAAAAAACCTCAAATATGTTACAAACTAAAAAAACCTCTGTAATTCGAAACATTCCTTAAATTTCCCAAAATACCTTAAATTTGTGAATTTTAGAAGGTTTTAATCTTAAAACTTTCTAAAAATTCTTACAAATCCTTAAAGGCTTTTAAAAAATTCGAAAATTCTTAACAATTCCCGAAAAAAAAAATCAGAATTATAAGCCGTGCTAGCTCCTTACGTACCAAAAATCCCCCTTGAGAAAATCGAAAAATAACACACAAAAAATTGAATGTTAAGTTTCGAGGATGTGCATTATAAACGCAATTTTTGACATATACATTTAGGTTACATACACAAAACTGAAAAGAATTCGAAGTTTTCACACTTGTCGAACCTTATTAAATTTTAATAAATTGAACAAAGAGAGGAAAAAAGTCGTTGTACAAAATTGAAATTGTTTTTAGTCATCCATATTTCCAATAATATTTTAAAAATCTATATAACGTCGTCGTGTTGTACATAGCATAACAGCCATGGTGTGTTATTTGAAGCAGTGCAAAGTGAATAAAATATAAACGGGGAAAAAATAAAAAATAAGTTTCTACAAAATTAATTATATATTGGATACATAAACCACATCAAACAGCAGTAAATTTAACACCGTCATCAAAAATGATTCGTATAAATTCGCAATCATTTAGTTTAGCAAGTACATTGAAAAAGGTAAAAAATTCGAAGAAGTTTTTGTTTTGTTTATTTTTTCTTTACATTTTTATCGAATAACAATTAAATATGTTTCCGGTGCGCCCTAACGAAATATCAAAATACCGAATAAATGTATTGATGACATCATCATGACGATCTATTCAAAGAAAAATATAAAGAAAATAATCCGATACCGTCATCATCATAACCACAAAGAACTGTAGCGTCAATTCGGTGAACAATTTAGTAACGCCCCGAATGTGTAAGGAAAGTGTTTCTCGTAATATAAAATGATTAATTAATTAATTAAAAATTAATTGAAATTGAAAGCGTCAATCGATTCTAATTGTTAAAATAGTTACTGAGTTGGCATTAATGTTGAGCAAGTTGTACAATAAATTAGAGTTTTTTTTAAACTTAGATGGTTCTTTGTGCAGTTAAAGATTAACGAGATTGCACTTCCCTACTACATTATAATCGGCATTCAAATATGCTCATTTTTAATTGTTTTATTTTGAATCGTTGCCATTACTGTTCCATTATCATTAGATAACAAATTTTTTCAATGATATTGCTTGTAAGAAAGAGCGAGGGTTGTCGCACTTCAATGTTGTTTATTACATCCCTTACGATTTACAGAAAACAAAATTAGTTGAGAAATTCTACTTAGATACCCGGCAAATAGGTTTGGTGCAGTCTATTTAGTTCATTTAGTCCAAGAAGTGCGTACCACCTGAGCGAGATTGCTATGGACCGATGACACTCGAATTATGCCAAATGATCAGCTTATCAAAGAGTTTTTTTCCGATGCTTTGCGTAAGGTTTGTTGAACCGAGACGAGGTCGAGGTCAATGAACACGCGAAAACGTGACTTTTCATTTTTCGCCCGAGTTTTGTTGAATATTTTACTTGCTGAGGGTGCCGGAAAAAGTGCTTGATTGATGAAAAACTTGGCTTTCGGTTCGAAAGCATTTAGAGAATTTCATTTTAAGAAAAACACTGATTCCACACCCGCAACCTGCAGCTTAACACTAAAATATAGAATCTGGATTTTAATTATTTTCATGTTTTAGACGAAATTTATGTGGAAATTTATATGAAATTTCAATCCATTTCAACTCCAAAATCAGAAAATATGTCGGTATCCACTTTACCACGAGTGTAACGTTGATTATTTCAAGCGTACCGTTAAAGAATAGGTATGCCAATACACATAATGATCAAATAATGGCAAGAAAGTTTATTATTTGAACCGCTAAATATTAACTAACTCGGCAATAAAATATGCTAAAACTTACATATTCCAGCCATATGAACAAAACAACGCTACGAACGGCTTTCGATATTTATTTAAACACGTTGTTTATCAAAAAAGCCGGTTTGTTTTGTCCGAGGAGCCTTTCAAATTCGCGATTTTTCTACTAATTAACGAAATTTACATAATACACCAATAATTCTATGTTTTGTGTGAGTGTGTTGCTTTCTGTTGTTCGTGCGGAATTTATAAATATTTAATTTTTGTGGAACTAGCTTGACCGGTGAATAATCTTTTTATATTTAAATGATTTCATCGGGATAAAGGGAACCAGAACAAAGACGAAGTTTTTAATTACAGCTTGTTGATTAAAATGATTTTCATTTCAATTTTTTTTTGGGTTGTTTTGTTTGCTGAAAGGTTAAAAAGATTACCGAAATTTATTTAATTTTTCTCCATGTTATTGTGAATTAACTTCATAACTGAATTTTAAATATGTCTTTAATCGATTGTTTGAATTTGCATCTGCTCATCCCAAAACGATATTCAAATGTGACCAATACACAAGGATCTAAATGTTTGAAAAAACGTTTCGAGTTCTTAAGAAAATAAAAACAAAATTTTATTTATTATGTTAAATGCTAAGAGCACACATCCAACCATTTTATACTTTCATAAGAAAATCAAACAAAAAAATGTCATGACATCAACCATCTAATAATAGTAAAATTAAAATATTCTTTTTTTTTTCGAATAGATTTAGTTGTATTGTAGATTGTATCACACAAAACTATATGTGCGTCCTATATGCATGCATATAGTTAGCTTTTTTATCATCTCTTTTGCCTATATTTTTTATTACTTGTGTGCCAATATTTGCATAATTTTATTATACAATCCCAATGGCTACAAAATATTGCTAGGAGCTTATGTCTAGTTACAAGTATTTGGATACAAATTTTAAAATGCCAAAAGCTCAGTCTTTGAGGTTCTTTACTCATTGTGGGGAATTTGACCTACCTTAAAATTCAATGTCAATTTCTAATGACATATTATTGAAGATGGAAAAAGTAGCTCTGTAACATTAATTAGTATTTCAATCGGCCCAATATTTGATACGCAATGATTGTTTGGAAAACAGTTTCCTTCGTATATCTTTTTTCCAAACTCCTATCTGTTCTACGCGATTCTGGGCCGATTGAAGTACTAAATACTGTTCAGGAGTCCTGAGGTCCGTCAAGTAAAAGTTTAATTTTTGTTCTGTTTACAGTCTAAAGAGAAATATAGAAAACTGATACCGCTCCTGTACGAAGTTCCATTCGAATAAAACAAAATTTACCGAAAATCACTTAAGCTGAGAAAAAAAAACATTAAAGGCAGAGAGCTCTGAAGCCGTAACTCACGAGCCACTGTCCCGACAAAGCAATAGTCTTGATAGCTCACAGTACTTTGTACGGGGCTAAAAATTTGCTGATGGCGTCATTTCTAGTAACATTAAACAAATTCATGTACTTAATTAACTGAATCGTTTTTTTTTTTAAATATATATGTCGGCATTCACTAAACTTAATAGTCTTTGGTGTAGCTTAAAGCTAAAAATCCTTGTAATCGTAATAAAGTTGTATTATTTGTAGTCTGAATAGATTTACTATTCGCAAGGTGGAATTAATATTTCCAGCGCCAGGTGCTACACATCTTCTTCGCCATTTTTTTCACATTCAGATTTGATTTTTGTGAAGCTAAATTATTATAGCATAAACATAGACTTTGCCGAAAACTTCAAAAATGTATTTTCCATAGGAGAAGACTTTCTGAGATTAATAATTAAAAGATTATTATTTTACCTTATTGTTAATCTGGTTCTGACTTATTTCAAAAGTACTATTGGCAGGGTTAAAAAATATCTTTCCATTTTTTCCCAACATTTTCCCAATTTTTGTAAAAAAAAATTTTTGTGAAAAAAGGTAAAAATTCCAGGAAAATTGCAAAAATTTAGGAAAATATTGTAAAAAATGGGGAAAGGTTTTCCTAAAAACAGTCCCAGACTATTCGTATACGTGTTGAGATATTATTTTTTGCAGAAAATGTCGAGAAGATCTATTCTTTACAAGGTTGAGCAAATAGTGTGAAGAAACTAAATACGTAGCTGAAAACTGATATCACAATATTTTGGCTATTATTTTCCTGTCTCTTATATCCTCAATCGGTGAAAACGTCAATGTACTGACAATTATTTGTTTTTTATATTTTAACTTTAAGTCATCAGAAAAAAAGTTAATAAAAAATTATTAAGACCTTCAGCATCTTATTAATAAAATAGACAAAATGTTTACATTAAGTATACATTTCGCTTTGGGTGTCTACTTATTTATTCTAGTAACGTTTGGTCGGAACAAACTGATCGTTGTTTAAAACGTGATGACTAATTGGTGCAATAGACAATTGTCCATTTTCAAAATATTTTTTTTTAACATTTCAAGTTAATATTACTTGTGTTGTCTTTTCGGTACAGACTAGATACTCAAATTGTCTATTGCTTTTGAATACTTGATTGTTTATGACATTCTGTTAATGTAATGTTATCGAAAAGTCATGAATACTTCATGAAATTTGGACGCTACTTTCTTTGGAATCACTAAAAAAAATCACACATTTTATAGAATCTCTAAGATATTTGCAATATATTACAGATGTGAAGAGATCAAAAAGAATCGACTCACAATAACCTTTCCATAAACACTGCATTTGAAAGTTTTTCTTTTACTCTCAGAAAAGTATGGCATTAAGTAAATGGCAGTGTTTCTTTTGCTTGTTTTTCTTCTTCAAAAAACTATTGAAATATTGAAATTATTAAACGTAAATTAAAGGATGAATCGATGATAATTGTGCACTTTAATGAAATTAGTTGCTACATTGAGACTCTTACTCTCACTCCACTGGAATATTGCACACCGAAAGAAAATAATTTGATTGATTATTTACAGCAAATAATTTACTTGAAAATTGCCGTTTATTAAGCACATAGATTGGTATTCTTAATAATACACGACCACCCAATAAATAGCAGCTGGCAATCACTCATGTATGGATATAAGATACAGAAATGTGTGTTTCTCCATCTATTTAACTACAGATAAAATGCAAAATGTGTTCAATTTGCTTGCTTAAACTGCTTAAATTGAATTATTGAATAATTATTTAATCAATGCAAAGCATGTGATTGAAATGTTACAAAAAAAATGGAGTGATTTCATGTTTATAAATTAAAAACATTGAGGTCATAATTTAAAACAGAGATATCTAATCAATAATGACTGAGTGACCTAAAGCGTATGGAATGCACATACTTAATACTCTCTTCATTCAATAACAGCAACGATTATTACCTCAACGTTTGACGAGAAATTTTAAGCTTTTACAGCTAAAAACAAAGCACCGAACCAAGCACTAGAAAATATTTTCTTTTTCCCTTCTCTCCATTATAAAATTGCGACGCAGTAGCATTATACTAACTTTACAAACGTAATTTATATCAGAAATTTCTCTTCAAAATTCTGTTCTCGAGCTTGGCTAAGTGCTATGATGAAAACTTTTGAATGGGACCTGCACCGACATCGTTTATTTCTTTTATTTTCTATAAACTAGAACCAGGAAAACATTACCAGGCAGGATTCGACTGAGTGTTAAGTCGATCAAGTCAATTAAATTTGAAATATTGACACCTTACTCCTACACATACAATATTCCTTGGAAATTCTTTCATACAGTAGTAATCTGCTTTCAAGTTTCCGTTGTTATGTGCACTCATTAGTTATTCAGCGAGATGTGGACAGGGCTTATTATTCGTAATTTCAATTCTTAAATACTTAAAAATTCTCAAAATTTATTAAAAATTCAGAAAATTCCTAAATTTGAGAATTTAAAGATTCTTTGCCGATCTAAATCTTACGAAATTTCGCGAACACACTTTTTCCAAAAAAGTGTTTTCTCGACGTAATTTTAAGAATTTAAATCTTAAAATTCTTTAATAATTGTTCTAAAAACTTCTTAAAGGTTCTGAGATATTACCGAAAATTTCCGATTAATAAGCCCTGGCTGTGGTTCGAACGAAGTGCCGGTTATAAGCGAAAGTTCCACACATAAACCGTCCCAAACAGTTACGTTTGCAACGCTTCATGCCGTTCCGTCGCATGAACAACCCTTTTTTATTTCAACTTTGATAGTGCTAAAATGGTTACACACAGCTAATCACTTTCTTTTTATAGCATAGTTTAATTTCAATGAAATTGTACATCGATTCCATGCGATCGTTATTTTGATTTAATGTTCCCCGATTCCCTGACACTCCCTTGTGATAATCTTATACGTACGTATACGTTATACTCATTCGCGAATATTTTCCTATTGAAGGAATATATAGGTGGCAATTAAAGTGAAAGTAGTTCACGAATGGTCAAAACGGGGTTAAACCATTGTATTACGGGTAAATGCTCAGGGATTTAGCAACTTATTGGCACCGTTTGGTCGTCGAAAGGTGTGCTAGGGAACATTAACGTAATTACATTTCAGTTTTATTTTTATTACATTTTTCAGCTTCCGTTTAAGAATTAAGGCTAATTTCCTGGGTTTTTTTTTCAGAAAAATTACGATGCAAAAACGCAACAGTCCATTCCAAAATCACAATCGGTAAGTCAAATTAATTTGTTTAACCTTTTAAAACACGGCCAATGTTTCTTTTAAATTTATTTTTTTAATCGTAGACTAGTTAGAAGGCAATAACCATAATGTCAGTCGACATCTTTCAAATTAAATTAAAATCTAATTAATTGGTTCACACTGCTATTTCAATTTCGATTTTCAAAGAAATAAAAAATGGCAATATATACTGACCTAGATATATGGTGTTAATGAGTCCCTTGTGATTCAAATAGGCGTTAATATACGTCTTCTTCCAGTAACCGAAACACCACATCAAGAAGCTAAAATAATTCACATCGCACAGTCGTCCTACTTAACACTTTTCATCTTACACTTCCTAATAATAAAAAGTTTTTTTTTTGATGCTGACTCGTATCTCCTCTTTAGATTATCGGCTACACAAATTAATTTTTATTTGTTAACAGCCGATTTGTGCCATGCATTTTTATAGCATTTTCTCGGAATTCTTAAATTGAATTGAACATAACTTCTTCTTCGTTTTTTTCGTCTTCCGACCTTAAACTTTAAACTGAAATAACCTTGAATGTAGAATATCGTTGAAATGTTTTCTTATTATTTTGCGTTTAGGTTTTGTTTCTCTGTTTGATTATTGTGTGTTGTTTGCTTAATTTTTAGATGTGATAAAACGTTGTTAACGTCCCAGACAACATACGTATTCATATAAGAAAAAAAGGCGAAATATAATAAAACACAAAAATTAAAATTTTTAGAAACACTTCTGGCACATGTGACAACTATAAATTATCAATTTTTCGTTTTTGTCATTTAAAGTGAGATAATAAAATTGTAAAATAATTTATTGGACAGATGAATGTCTGGGAAAACAAAATCTTTAATTTGTTTGAGTCTCGCTTTGAGTATCTTCCTAAAATTCGTCATTTTTAGCGTGTGCACTATATGAATGAATTGCCCTTATTGATTACTAGGGAGATTTTACAAATTTTATTTCGACTTATAAGTCAATGTGAAACTTAAACATAACATCCGAACGAATAGTGCACGCAATAATTGTTTTGGATGTATACACAGGGACTTGCGTCACTTTTTACTCTTTAAAGGGTTTTTGACTGATGTTCACCTGTCACATATTCATCTCTTATCGATAACAACGACAAAAATATTGACAAGCTCTGGATAATTCGGATCTTCTTCGGAGATTCGGAAATTCGGAATAATTTATTCAAAGCGAAAAAAAGACTGTTCGCATACGGCGCAGTCAGTAAAAAAACGATCTTTTCAAATATCAAATATTACAATAAATAAAAATCATCTGCTCTATTACTTCCTAAAGTTCCTAGAATGCATTGCCTCTTTGTATAGCAATAGAAATTTTCTGCAACAGATAATCTTTGGAACGTGGCTCCCCTGATGCTCTCTTCATTAATGATCCCAACTTATCAGTAAATTTCTTTGTTTCTGGTCCCATGCAACCTAATGATTCAAAGGCAAGGGGGTAAATAAATAGTTTTCTTTAAGATGCATATAGTGATTATGCTTAAATCTCTCCGCTTTATCTGCAATAGACCCTGCTTTCTTAGAGGATTCACCTATGTATGAAAGAGCCAAAGTATCACGTATTGTTACATTCCATTAAAGTGATTTTCCATGACTCCACGAACTATTGTCATACCATCAGGTCTGTTACCGTCGTCTCTAGAAATACCAGGTGGTTGCAAAATATTGGGAAATCCTGCAAAGGAAAATGCATGACCAAAAACATTATTGACAGAATCGTGCTTAGCAATAATCCCTATCTTTAATTTGCACGATAAATCATGCAAACCGTCCTTCTTAACCACAGTACCACAATTACACTTGTACTCTTCACACAACTGGGATCCTAAACGAAGACCAACAGCAATGCTCGCAGCATTGTTATCTAATAGTAAACCTAGTTGACTCGATGGGACATGCTGCAGCCACTTTGAAGATTCTTTGGTAGATGACGCAAGTAGTCTAGCACGAGTAACAGGTTCACTAGAATCTAACATCTCGCTAAAACTGCTCCTAATCACCGGTAGGTCCCAGTTTCGTTGCACCTTTCTCATTTCATCATTATCTGGAATAAAATCGTTAGGAATGCTATCTACTATGCTAGTAATTACATCATCAATCATCCGTAGATTAAATCTACTCAAAATTTCATTCGACAAATCAGATGATGAATACACAGATAGGCAGGCACTGCCAAGTCTTCAACCTTCCGAATCCCCAACCCACCAAAAACTAAAGGCAGAGAAGCTTGATCCCAAGCAAAATCCGTCAACCTAACGTTCGTAATCGTCTCAAGCGTAGAACGGAAAATATCATCAACACTTTCACTGTCATTGCTATTCAAATGAGAAATTGATGAATATCGGTTAGGACGCTACTTTCACTGTACGGCCGAGTAGCCCGACTTTTTCCGGATCTAGCTCTCTGTTAAAAAAGTCAATTGGTTCCGCCGGATTCAATAACTTGTTGACAGAATAATAAACTGTTTGTTTAACTTTCAAGCTAATTTATTCTAATAGCTTAGTCACAGACCAGACCTCAACTTTCGTTTAGTACCTTCATTTTGCGTTACAGAGCAGTGAAAAAGAATTATCGAAATCGGCTGTGTTTCAAGTTAGATTGGCACAGACGAACTTATTTTCTCTCGTGCTCATTTGACATCTCTGAACAACCACAAAAGGTTTCCTCTTCCTCATTCGAATTCAGTACATTACGTCTTCATACGGGTTTTACATTATATTATTGGCATTTGAGGGGAACATCAAGGATAACATAAGCGAAAACAAAAAGAAACCGATGTCGGGGAAGAGTTCATTCTCCGGTCAGTTTTAATAATGTTCGCTTATGATTCTTAGGACAATTATATTGAGGAGATATCATCGCGGGTGGGCAATTTATAAATCAACTTTCTACATTCTCCATTCGGGAAATTACGTAGAATTTTCTAGTTTTACACAGACTTAAGTCAAAGTCAATGTCTTTAACATAACAATGTATTCTATCAATCAATAATTTTTTATAACGATATTTATAAACCTATTAATATTGACAAATAAATCTGAACAAAAGATCAATGACTTCTCCTGCAAACTTATAGAGTGCAAAAAAAAGTAAAACTGATTTCGTGCTGTGAAGTATTGAATTTAAAAAAAAACTGTAATACCGCAAGCATGTTGGTTCAATCAAATTCTATAAATTAATAAACACCTCTTTAATAGCATAGCGAGCGAAACATTATTAAGACGATTTATCAAAATCACAGCTAAATGAAAGAACAAAAAAAAAACTTCGGATAATAAAAGATGTAGACACAACTATTTAATTGAACTTCTCCGGCGCCCGATTTTTGTGTCGGTCACGAACAATTTTCTTTCTAGGATCCTATTTCATTTGAGAGCTATAAGAGTTATGATTAATTTCTCAGCTGTTTGATTTGAGTGACCTAAGGCTCTTGAGTTCTTCATTAAGATTTTTAATCTTTTAAGAGTCAGATTGGATTACGAATGGTTTTAAATCGGAACGACAGGGATATACTACACTCTTTTAATGTTCATACACTCACTGGAATTAAAAGCAAAAAATTCAAGGCATGTCCTTGTAAAAATAATTTTAAATTCAGGAGAAGTATCGGCAGTGGCTTCGGCGTGACCGACCTACGTAGTGCTGTAGATTTTTTTTAATTTTGTGATTGTGATCATTAACTTTTTAGTGTTAACACCATTAGTTTCAATCAGCTTTTTCTTTCAAGAGTTATTCTAGAAATAACGATCTCTAAGGAGTCGAAGTTTTTCCAACAACATCCATACATACATTTCATTTTGACCATACAAGTAGGTCGAAGTTTTGGCGAATTACCCTTAAGTGGCTCTTGAGTTTAAGCAACATCAGGATTGTTTAACAAGAACAAAGACAACAGATAATTTTACCCGAATCAATGTGTAAATTCGTTGTTGTTTGTATGTAATAAATTGAAATTGATATTGCTATAAAGCGAGACTGTCACAGAAACGTTTCAATCTACATCAATTAAAGGCTGTAGTTCATCCTGTACGATCCAACAAATTTTTAGAATTTTCGCCTTAGAATCCTCATAGCGAACAGAGCCTATTTTTGCGAAAATATTTTCTCTTGAATCTTTGTGAAATTTTTCAATAATCAGCTCTGATAGCAAATGAGGTCGTCTTTCATTATTATCTAGAAATAAACGTCTAACCAATAATTCAAATTCACTACTGAGTCAGAAAGCTTAGCCCGATCCATCAATCAATGAAATTAGAGTGAAAACCATAATGCGGTGGTGTATTGTAAAATTATTAATTTTTTTTGATGTTGACGGCAGTGAGCATCTATTTTGAAACAATCATAACAGAATCTCAAATGAACAACCATTAACTACAATAACAACTCAAATTTCCATCTAGCACTGGCCGAAATAGGTGATCAATAAATAGCAATCCAACAACGACTTCTTTCAAACAAAGCCAAAGCATTCCAAAGTAATTAACATCAACATTAAATCCATTATGATTTCATGTTCTCATGATATTACTATGTTTTTTTCTGACTCATTTCTTGGACAAACCTTTTTGCATAATTTACGATATTCCAAACGTCTAACCAATGCTATTAAGGTTATAATGTATCTGTGAGCGTATTAATGCCGCCGAGTAAAGTTGCTTATTATTTTTTTTCTTATTATTTACAACAACATTTTTATCATTTTATACCATCAAGTAATATTCTGAAACGAAGCATAAGCCTGGCGATATATGCAAATACTTAAGTAATGTTTTTATGAAATTAAATAACAATTTAATATTTTGCAAAAAAAAAAACCGAAACGCAAATTTACCACTTATTGTGAGCGTACCCGCGATGCGGATTTATATTGACATACCAATCACGTTTCTAAAATGATGTCAAAAATAATATTTATCTTTCAAATTAACAACTTCCCGAACGATCACGCATTACGATATTGTGTGTTCGAGAAGATAAACGTATTGGAAGTAATGGCACAAAACACGGTTAAATGGTAAAATAATTGTACAAAAAATTCTTTTTTGTATTTAAAATAGGAAAAAATACTTCAAATCGCTGATTGAATAATAATTTTTAAATAAATAATGGGTGCAAACATAAAATTGTTTTTGAAAGAATTGCCGTGGTAGCAAACAATTATGCTCGCAAGTATCTAATGCTTTTCAGTTGACATGATCGAGAAAATGTCTGCTAAAAAATCATCAATCTCTTTTAGAGATTTATTCAACGATGATGGTGATAATGTAGATAAAAAGGTTTTTTTTTGCTCGGGATATCTCTTGCAGATATTCAGCGACCTATAAATAACAATCTTTCTCTGGTGCCACAGAACTTTTGTGATTAAACATCCTAGTAAATGTCCGTAAATGTCGTTGTACTCTTCCTATTTAAAAGGTTATTGTAATCAGCAGACGTAATAATATGATTAAATAATGTCAAATTCACGAGTCTCTTACTTCATTTGATTCAAGCGTTTTCATAGATTGTTACAAAATCTCTTACTTCATTTATTTCAATTTTAATAGCAGTTTCGACCATATGAGCCAGAGTCTATCGCTTATTTTTGTACCTAGTGTCGATAACAGATGACATAAATATCTGCGAAATGTTAGCAACTCATAAGCAGGAATAGAATTTTACAGAACTGGCGATAAAAAGTAGAGTTCTCGTGTGAGCTCTGTTGATCCGTGGCGAAACCGATGGGAATAAACACAAAAAATCGAAAATTTTCATTTTTATCTCGAGTTATGTAATGGATTTGTCTAGTGATTCTGCGAAAGTAACTCATTACATGAGATAACAATTTTATAATAAAGGCAGGTGTGTTTTTGAGCAACAAGCAACAAACCAGATATTGAACTCTCGATATCAATAAATTATCTACGTAAATCTCGTGATGCGTCAGCTGCCTATAAACTTTATTTGGAAATTTGTTGTTTTGACTAGCAGAAAGTCTGTATATCCGAGCCGAAGGCAGGATACAACTACACTTGTCGATACAACAGTCGCCGAAGCAAATTCCTCAAAAACGCACGACTGAGTTTGCGAGTATAGAGGTGGTTCCGAATGAAGCAGCATCCAATGTTTACAACCCTCCCCATGTAAAAGTTGATTTCTACGTAGGAAAATGAAAAAAAAAAAGAATCGTAAACAGTGCACATGTAACGCATCAATTTCGCAGGGGTCAAATTGCTAAGTAATGGTCAACTTTCGCATGGGGCAGCTAATAAAAATATAATCGTTTATATCCTTTCATCATACGCATTTCTTGACAATTTTCAGATGAACATTGATGATAAGTAGAAAATTAAAAGTTTTAAATTTATCTAATGAGTTGCTTAGAAATATCTGTTCCAGAACCGAAATTTGTACGCTACCTTTTCTGAATGTGATACATTATTTGAACACAATCAAATCAAAATCATTTCTTATGCCATGAACGATCTGTGATGCTGTCGGGTATGATGACAGAATGTGAATAAATATATACTCTGCGGCGTAAAAATTAGTGCGAGCATTAGGGGCCATAAATTAAATGTTATTTTAATTGACAAATTCTTTCAATGATTTAATTTTACTTCATGCATACAAATTTATTCCTATCTACGTATAAATTTTGAATTTGAACGGAATGAACAAAATAAAAAAAAAAGAGAAAAATTGTGACACATATCTTCGGAGTCGATAAAGTAATTTGAAATTCAAAAAATTTTCGGTTATGCTAATACGCTAAACGTATGGGATTTTATTATTTATTGGGTTCTGAAATTGCTGAGTTAAACTAGTTGGTTTTGTATACCAGAAATCAATATTTAAATCAGATTAATTTTGAATTAAATTATGATGATATTGAACAGCCTTTGGTAGCGGGTCGTTTTTTTTTCAATCTTGTTCTGTGTATACCGTGCATACGTAAGTTTGGCGTTGAGATTTTTTTGGGTTTATCAAACGCTATTCGACCCAATAAAATTTAATTAAAAACTGATAACATTTTCTTTGCTAATATTAAAAGATTGATGACAATTAATTGGGTATTTTAGACTTTAGTTCAACTGTCGACACTATAACAGTAGAACCATAAGCTTTTTTTTAAATTAATCATTTGATAAAAATCTGTAAACATAATTAACTTTCGGAAAATTCGAATGAGAGCACGCTGCCAGCGTTCTGTTTGTTTGGAGTGAGACAAAGACACACAACACACTTTGTTCCTTATTCAACGTTTTTTTTTTTAAGTTATAAAGATTGTGTGTAACGATTGCGGACATATTTTAATCATATGTGCGACACAATCGAACTGAATTTATGTTTTGGTTAATGGGTGCGATGTAAACAACATTGGTTTATAAACCACACATTATACACATAACACATAACGAAATGGTATCATAGTTTTAATATTAGAACAATGTTTTCTTTTGCAACACACAGTAGCATAAATTTGGTTAGTTTCATGATCATCGTTCTCTCGGTGGTAATATATGCGTTGATATAGATCATTTTTAAAATTGAAAATTACAAATCTAATTTTAAATTCGAATTGTAGTTATTTTCGACACAAATACGAGTTGACTGCTGTAATGTTTTGTTGATCTAAAAAGAAGCCAGATGATGCGTTTAAAAATATAACTGAAAATAATGCTGTTTTAACATAACACGTGCATGTTGTTTAGAAACAATAGTCTCTGTGCTAAAATGATATGAATTTTATGAATTCGTTACGATAGTCCTGGAACAAAAATTCAATTTGGTTGAACAACTAACGGGTTTATTTTACACTTGATTTTGTTTATCAATTGTTCATTGTTGTATTTGCATTATATTCGCAAAGAAATAATATTTTTAAATACTTCAGACAGTATCAGACTGACAATACTTAGAATACTGGCGATTCCTGAAAGACCTTCTATATTTTATAGAAGGCCTTTTTCGAATCGTACGGGCCTTTTCACGATTTTCTTGAAGGACCTTTTGGTAGCAAGTGCGGCACAAGCTTCAGATATGTAAAGGCGTCATTACGGTTCGATGACTGGACTGAATATCATTGATAAATCGCTTCTGTATGTGAAATATAGTGTGTCTTTGCTTGAAATATGTTGTTTTGGCCCTTTCCTTCGGCCCCTTTGGCTCTGGCTGCAAACTTTTTATTAGTCAAAACAACAAATTTCCAAACAAACGTAGTACTACAAACAGCTAACAAATCCACGCGATTTATCGTAAATATTTTTTTATCACATACGCGCGGTGTTCGGATGTCAAAATTACTTACCTAGAAGTTTAATTCAAAAATTACACTTCAGGTCTATGTTGTTGTCTCGTTTTCGCTTATGTGATAAAATAGAGTACACACTTGTCACTATCAGTCTCGGCAAGCCTCGACTTCTTCGTGACAAGTGTGTAATATATATTAATGGGTTGATAGTTCAAGTGAATAATCAGTTTATCGGGATATCCGTGCAGGATTTTCAAACACAATAAAGTTTTGTCTTTTTTGCAAGCTTTTCTCATATGTATGTTAACTTAGGAAAGTTTTTTCATACTTTCATTAGCCACACACGATTCTTGAAGGTTAGCGATGAATTGAAATTTAATTTCGACTATGATTCGCTAGACTTTTTCGTGGCCAAATTGGTATAGTGTTCTTTCGAGTGCTGTACCAAGTATTGGCGTCGCCATGGCCTGATGGGAAACGGGATTTTTTTAACTGCATGTTAATGCAAAACGTCGAAAGACGTATAATAGCATGATAATGGTTTTCCGTTTCAATACCTGCCTCCATTCCGCAAAATGACGTCGGACAATACATTTTATTAGTATTTTAATGATACTGGGTCTTAAATCGAGTCGAGGGAATCTGATTTTTTCTTATTGTAGGGTTGTATTTGCCCACGCTTGCACATTGTATCAGCTCTCACTAAAAATCTAGCTGCTTGATTCTCACATTGTAAAAACAAATATTACTCTTTTTTGAGTGTATCAACGCACTTCTGGCATGAATATAAATAGAGTTCTGAAACTGGACAGTATATCAAACAATTTTTGATACTAAATAGTACTCTATTTGGCAGCTGTCACTCGAAGCACTTTTGAAGTGCGTTGTGTGTCTGCTGATTTGCGTACACCACATGCACCTTGTGTACTAAATTAAGAGACTTAGAATCGAACAGTGTCTGCTTTCATTACACTGTATTCATACACTTCTAACATAACAAAATTTGCAATCGAACACTGTACGATGTTAGTCCTCATAATTTAGCAAACACGATCTATGCGCTTGCTAGTGAGCTGCTATGGTGTATGTGATATTTTTGTCGATTAAATTCTTTCGATGAAATAGAGTCCCATCAGCTTAGTACCAATGTATATAAGAAATAGTATCCAAGTATTAAATGTTCGGGCAATTATGTAATATAATACGCTGACTGGCAGATTTATAAGTTTCGTTGAGTCCATCGAGATTGTAGTTCATTCATATAATAATATGCAAGTGAAACAAAACGGATCGTGATTAACATTCGAGACAAGCCAAGTAGGATCACTTGTTGTATTTTAATCATAATATTTGATCAGATTTTTTTATTTCGAACAAAAAATATATAAAACAAATTACTCTTCATCTTTTTGATGAACAAGTTGTAATAAACGTACAATAAAAAGCAGCGGCTTCATTCACAAGATGATAGACACTTTAGACAGTTTTCTTTTCATCCCATTTTCAATTTGTAATGTGTAACATGTGCCTCCTTTTATGTAAAATTATTTATTCTGTTCAAGTACAATACAGAATACCTTTGTTCAGTGACCAATATATGATGGCTCATGAATTATTAAAATGTGTACAAGATTTAAGATTTTACATGTGATGGCTGTGCATTTAATTAAAATATCAAAAAAAAAACATTTTTTTATAATTCGTTTTCTTTGGTTTATCGTTTCAGTTTCCTTTACCTTCACAATATCAAAAATCATCGGATAACTTAGGACTTAATTATGTAACAGAACGAATATTGGGATCGGTGCTACCGAGACGAGACGTATCCGATATGCATCAACATCGACCGCACAGTGAAGGACCGGTAGACGTACAGCTGCAGGATAAATACGAAAAAGAGTTGATTCTGATGCTGGAACAGAAACATGGCAAAGTATGCAGATATATGAGTAACAACAAAAAATGTGTGGAAAATCGAAAATAATTTCGTTTTCTGTTTTTTTTTTCTCTCTTTCGTTTCCAACCATAGAATTACAAGATGTTTGATTTGGAATCATGCATATCAACGATAACATTGGAAAAATTGTGCGAATTATGTAAACATATTGATTCCTGGCTGGGTAGTGGACGTGAGAAAGTTGTTGTGCTGCAAGATCGGTAAGTTCAATCAAACTTGTCAGGTGCATTATTTTGCATAGATTGTATTTATCGATGGCTTTTTTTGTGTTGCGTCTAAGCAATAATTACGCGATATTATTATTGAAACATTAATGTCGCTAAAATTAACTCGTATTTCGTTGTAGATATCATGTACATAATTACGTTATTATTACGCTGTCATTTATCAGTAACATTTCATGCTATAAACTCGACGGCTTTACGCAAATTATTATTTAATAATAAATCTCAATTATCTTTTCCGGCTGGGAGACTGCAACAAAGATTGATTCGATAATAAACGTATTTGTATGTTAAATGCCAAAACGATTCGGTACATTATCGCAAAAGAATTATATTTACAAACACAAATTAAGTTCTATGGTTTTCTCATTTCAAAAATTGTCTGCCTCAAACTTATTTTTTTTTTTTTTTTAATATTCTCTCGAAGTGAATGTTGATTTGACATTAAAAAACATTAAGATTAATCAATTAGATGCAGATGATGAGAAGGCATGTATAAAATGTGGTCGGAGTAATTTATTATCATGAGTGGGAGTTGATTGATTGATTGACGCAATATTTTCTTCGGTTTAGGCGTAATTCTGTGAACCATTTCATAAATTTATAAGGAAATAAGGATGTCTTTGATGAAAACGTATGATATAAAAAGCAATTCAGTCGCTCTGCAGAGTCTTTTGTTTCAAGATTAAGGACATAAAACAGCCCATATATGATTTTTCAAAAGTGTGCAGTTATGTCTACTACTCATAGTCTAAACAAGATATCGTTTCCCTACACTGTTGATGGAGTATTGCTGGAAAGAGTCTCAATAAAGAAGGATCTTGGAGTTATTATGGACGACAAGTTGTCGTTTAGTGAGCATATTGATCATTTGGTTCGTAAATCATACAAGACACTTGGGTTCATATTCCGTTGTGGAAGGTACTTTACTAGCCAGTCTAGTCTTCAGCTACTATTCTCATCACTCGTCAGAAGCCGGCTTGAATACTGCTCATCGGTCTGGAGTCCTTGTTATCATGAGGCTATGCAGCAGATTGAAAGAGTTCAGAAGAAGTTCACAAGAATGTTCTATTTCAAGTTTGGTATTGCACACCCGAGGCCTCCGTATGATGAACGTCTAATGCATCTAAAACTTCAATCGTTGGAAACGCGTCGCCTGGTCGGGGATGAAATTATGCTTCACAAGATGATTCATAATCGTGTTAACTCTGTGCTTTCTCAGCGTCTCTCATTTCGGCATCCAGTTAGGACCACGAGGCAGATGGATGTGTTTTATCCTCCGAGGATGGTCACAAACTATCAATCGAATTCACCGTTACATAGGATGCAAAGGAATCATGATACGTTCTTCAGAGATCTCGACATTGTCAACAATTCATCAGTGGCGTTTGCTAGATCAGTGAAGAAATATTTTGTCTGGTGATCTTATTTGTTTGATTGATTTATAACTTAATTTATGCTTGATCTTGATGGTTTCTTTTATTTGACTTTTTTCTTTCTTTTCATTTTCTTAGTTTTGTTTTTATCTTATATAATGTTTTACGGATCTTGTCTTATCTAGTTATTTGTTTTTTGTGATCAGACTGAATTGTTATTGGGCTTCGGCCTGTTATTTGGTCTATAAACGGAATAAATAAATAAATAAATAAATAAATGATCTCGAACCCAGGCCGCATTGAAGCTATGAAGTTTAGAGTTAGTTCGTAAAGTGTAGAATCTGCTGAACTTGGCCCTCTAGCTCCAAGTTTGATTTCGTAAATTTTCCTCAAATTTTGCACAGTAAATATCAGTAACCGATGACCGAATTCCTTACTCCGTTCACTGTCGACTTCTGTTTTATTTCATACTTGATTTTCGGCTACCTATCAGTTCTCAGTGACATGGTATGCACCCGTGTGTAAATAGCCTAAATCCACTATTTGCACACAATTTTTAGGTCACTTTATAAAAGTAGGTTCAAGTTACTTCTGGCGAAACCCCCAATTATTAGGCTAGTTTGTATAAGGAAGATTAAAGTTACTTCTGTCGAATAATCCATTTGTTAGTCGAGTTTGTACAAGGAAGATTTAAGTTGCTTCTGATGAAACACCCAATTGTTAGAGAGGACGATTTCACTTTCTTCTGACTTGAATGAAACACCCACTTGTATGACTAGTTGTACAAGGGCTAACTGTTGTAAGGCTGTATGGGTGATAATATCGTTTGACTATTTGCACCCGGATGCAATTCATCCCGGTGAAAATGAAAAGAGTGTATTCGAGGCTATTTCACAGACTATTTGCACTCAGGTGGAAATAGTCACATCATATAAACATACCGCTTAAATATGTTACGTTCCGTTTCCACCATTATATTCATTTTGGGTTTTTCAATTGTCTTTGTAATACGTGGGTAGTTTGGTGCACATGAGTATCCATATTGTTTGATTTACTTAGAAATTAAAACAAAACCGACTCAACCCGTGAGATTTTATCTCAAATTAACGAACCTAACCAATAGATGAAGATCGTACAATTTCTGGTAGATATTTCTACAAGTTTACTTTCCCTCATTTTAATTCAAGACCCATGATGGAGGAAGGAAACGTATTTCAAAGTAGTTTGTTTTTATCATCACAGAGAAAAAATGGTAATATTTATTTGTTTATCAATTTTTATCTTCCACATCATACTGTACTACTCCTACAATTTCATTAAGCGAAGGTGTCAAAATATAATAAATATCAAAGAAAAAGGTTTATCGAACTCAACATGGTAGATATACAATAAACATTCATCAGAACATTCATGAACATTAAACCGCATCGAAAATAAACATAAAAATGGAAGTTTATTTGGAAGTAAATGTCACGACAGAATTTTTATGTGTTAAAATGTAAATTATTTCGTTGGTACACACACATTATTTCCCATCAACCACTATGTGGAAAAAAATTTCTTTGAATATTTGTGCCTTTCTCACAATTAAACCATTAACCGTCGTTAACTACCTCTCAACCTAAAAACAAATGTTAACAACCGTAATAAGCGAACCTTTGTACATTGTACAATTGTACATCGGTTAAAACTGTAACGCCAAAAAGTTCCTAAAAAAATATTCAAATTGTCTTGTGTCTCACAAGTTGCTCGAAAGAAAAGTCGTGTAAATTTAACTGGTTCACCCTATGAACTTCAATGGCTTCCCAATAAACTGAGACTGAACATGGCAATACTAATACCATTCCCTTCCATTAAATCGACTTCCATTCGACTAAAAAACTTTATCACACTTAGCAAATATGACTATTGCAGAGCCCAGTATTCCAACAATTATTTCTATATTTCGAAAAAAAAACATTAGAATTTTTAGAACTTGACGATTTTCATGTGTCAACACATATAAGTCTAAAAATATAGTACAGGTGGTTTCATAGAGTTCCCCCTAAACAAGATTAATGGAAACCACTTAGCTGAAGTGATAAAATGTAGATTTATTCATGAAATTTTATGCTCGATGTAAAATACAAACCCCCTGTTAAAAACACAATTCAACTTCCAAACTATTAGTGAGATGTTTCGTTCACATGTCTCTGTCTACACTTTTTTTTAAAGTATATATTCACATAAGCAATTTTTGAGACAGACGAGGGGGATGTCCGTAGTTTTATTTGTGTATGAATGTAGTTCATGAGACTAGATACAAGATTCTCGTATGGGAGAAGAAGGAGTTGAGTGTAAAATATGTTTTAACAAAACGAAAAGAAATTCTTGATGTTTATCAATCAAAATCAATGTTACAAAAAAATTGAAAGCTGAAAATCGTTCTTATTCGTACATTTGCTCGCAGTTCGCTCCAAATTTGATTGTCTGGGTTCGTTGTATTCTAGCGTACACCAGTGTATGCTCATTTTTAATCTATATATATACAACAGCATGACATGCACGACTAGCGAATTCGATGGATCGATGGATTTGCTTATTTTTGGGGGTCGTTCATAAAGTATGTCACGCTAAAATCGTCATTTTTCAGCATCCCTCCAGAAACCGAAAAATGTGTGAAAACGTAAAAAAAATTGTTCGAACTGTCACGCCAGGCTATATCCCATATCCCAACGTCGGAACGTGACGAAGAGATTTTTATCGAAGTAGTTTGGGGAATTTTGATAAACAACTGAGCTGTGTGAAAAGAGAAATTTTTCATGCATGATTTGGGTGACGTATAAAGGGACTTTTTTAACTGGTTCACTGAAGGTTTTACATCTTGTCACTAGTTACCAAAAGAAGTTACTTTTTGTCACTAGTTACAAAAAGTAACAGATGGTTGCAGAACAGAAACCAATAAACTGATTGTTTGATAACTTCACACCTAGTGACAAAAAAAAACCATTTCGCAACTTGTTGCATAAATAACTATTGACTCTTTGAATCAAATATCAAAAAGAAAAGCTGGTCCTCATTTCGGACTCGATTTTTGACAAATATTTTGCGCACAACAACCGCCATTATTCAATTTAATTCTATTCGGATCAGTTTCACATATGTAGAAAACAGACCAGCAGAAAGATACTAATCTGTTAACTCTTTACATTTGATACACGTATTAATTAAACGAGAACGCATTTTTATATCAGCTCGCTTCTAGCTATAACATACATCATCATTCGTTGCAATTAAAGCAGTTATTTATAATTTATTGCAACGATTATTCTGCTTTCAGCTAAACAATTCATTTTAAAATGAACTTGACCCTGGTATATTTATCTATATGCAAGTTTTTTTTGTTTTGTGTGTTCGCTATGCGTGTTGATTCGAATGACTGTTAATGGTTGCGATATGTGGATAACGAAACTTATATCTTCATATTCGAATTATGTAATTTATTTAATTGTTTTACTACTGTGCCTTGCGGTGTAAAAATTAATTAAAGAAAAGAGTTTTACAAAAAAAAATGTTGCAGATTTTGAAGGACTTGTTGTAGATTTTCTGCGCTATATCCAATGTCTAAATAAGCCCTGAAGTCCCCCTCCAATTCCCCGTACTTTTGTAAGTTCACCAATAGAAGTGTATACTAGATTTCTCAGTTGATGAAGAAGGTACAGAATCAAAAATTAATACCAAATACAGAGCTGAACCGAATTTTCGTATTTTTACTCAATGCGCTCGACTGAAAGTAAAACGAAAATGCTAATTCAAATTCTCAATAAATCTTCGGATCACCTTCCAACTCATCAGGATGTTTCAAACGAAAATCGTTCTTTCCGAAACGGATCAACCGTTTCCCAATGTAATCTTTATGTGCTAGCTAGCATTAGAAAGGCGATTGGTTCAATGAGCTCAATGAAAACATCAGCTCGTAAATTGCAGAGGTATTTCCTGATATAGAATGAACGCTGCACACTCTGCTAAATCATATTCTTGCTTTCCAGCTTAACTCTCGTCTCGAAAAAAAAACCGAGCACTCTTCGACTGTGACTGGATGTTTGTTGCAAAACGATTTTACCGATCCGGCTCGGATGTGATAGTAAAGTGATATCGTTGGAACGCAAATGATCGACTCTGATTAGACATTTTTAAACGTCAGCTCGTGAAGCACATTACATGATCTTGAATGAGCCCAGCCTTTTTCAAGAAATTCTTTTTCTCATATTTTTAGAGTTTCGTTGCTTCTTAAGTGTTTCTTCAATTTCTTCAACAAATTCTAGATTTTTTCAGTCCAATGTTTGTCTCATATATCGATTCTCTCCGGCAAGGCTTGTTTTTAAGAAATGAAAAAACAATCTTCGTGAAAATGAATCTCAAAATGTTTACTAAAACCGATGGAGTGTTAATTCTTTTATTAATAAAAATACTGAATTTAAATCAGAGTTTTTTTAAACTCAAACTCGACTTTTATGCCGAAAACGTTTTTCGCTGTGAGGCCCTCCTAGACCTTTCCCCCGATTAAAAATGTTTACTTTAGGCATTGGGCCTTACTACCGCAACGTCAAGATAATGCATAAAAATCTGCAGACAAAGGGACTCATTTAATTGAAACAATCGAAAAACGTTACATTTTTTCACTCTTTTAAAAGCAAGTCTAACAAATATTAACAAAAAAAAAATCGCATGGAATATCGTCCATTATTCAAGACTTGAAAGAGCTCTCTTTTTCATCTAATAATTTAATCTACATGACTGAACAATTCTTTAATTTTACTTTTTCAAGAACTTTTTTTCCTTCGTTGTTCGATTTCTATAATATTTCCAATATTTAACAGCTCAACTGTCGCATCGTTTTTCTTATACTTTTTCTTCCACGGTTATTTTCAGCATGCCTTTGTTAAATTCTTTCAAGTGACTGGTCGCACATATTGCTCTAAATGTTGCATTTTCATTGAGAATATTTTTGTTAGTTTGAACCAATCGCAATGAATGTATATCATCGTCTTCATCGCAAAGAAAACTCATTCCAATATGCACACACCACACACTGTTTAATTGTATGAGATAATTGTTGGTTGTTTCGTTTTTACTAATTATTTGTTTTCCAGTTCTAAGCGTTATTTACTTCGACTGAGTCAGCAATCTGCAATGCTCCCATATAGGCAAACGAATTATGTATAGGGAGTGTTTTCATTCTGAATGTTTCTTTTGCTGCACTCTTTCGCCTTTCATGTCTTTTTATAAACCGACGACTCATCTGCCAGCGTTAGGTTTCAGAGTTTGTTTCGATCGAAAGGAATTATAAATAACAACACTGGAAATTCAAATTGAATTAATAATATAGGATTGGTTTGTTTATTTCGAGTATGCCATTTGTGGCTTACGCTCACGGAAATGATTATGACTAATTAACAATCGAAAACCGTGTAGTAGATCTTCTTCCATCAAAAATCGACAGAAATTTGTTTGATCGATATTGGTTCGCCCAAATTTCATTCCAGAAATTAAATATTTTCCATCGATATCATTGTCAGTATTGGTATTACCGAATATTTTAACTTATCCAAATTTATCGCTAAGTCATTACAGATTCATTCACTAAAATTTCAGTATAGTGAATCCCAACCAAAGGGACGCAATTTTCTTCAGCAAATCCACTAATACAACCTCACCGTCTTATACGGTTTTACCAAGCAAACATATCAATATTGAACTGACATAAGGCAGTTTCGTTCTAGGTTGTATGAGTGGACCAGCTAAAATACAGCTGAATTAAATTTGGTTTGGGGTTAACCAGAGAAATGATAACAGATGTCGATGCGCCGGCCCAGCAACGCCATCTCATCTGTTATCATTTCTCTGGGGTTAACTTTTTTACTCTTGACAATGAAATTTTAAGAAAGTTACTATTTACGGCTGAAACGAAAGCATCCAATGATCCTTGTGCCGAATCATCTTGCGCATACAGCATAACCGGTACAGAAAATTGATAATTCTATACTCTGCACAAACAACACGAAAAATATATCAGACAAAGTACACTTCCAATTCGAACACTGTTTCTCTTTACGAACACTCATCACTCCGTCACTCATCTCAATTAAAACTATACCGCGATAGGAAACAAACAGAAGTTAAAGAATTTTAACAGTTAGTTGCCGTTCGGTCTTGATCTTATATGCATATATTGCAGAGCATATTCAAGTTTTGTTGGTTGAAACCAGAAAAAATTGTGAATGCGTCGGTTGTGATCATTCGTTTAATTTAGTGATTATGTCCATTTCGTTTCGATAATTTTTCAAACCATAAATTGGACAGAATTTATCTTTTATCTAACACAAATATCGGGTTTTTCCGAATTCAATTGTGTTGTTGGTAAAAGGAAGTGTGCCGCATAATATGCGTTATAGTTGTTGTTGGTGATATACGATCTTATTCACTGTGTTCATCTTTGTTCCATTATCTAAATTTTGTTATTTGGTTCTGTGTCAATGACTCTATCGGAAAAATCAACGAGTTTGTAGTGAAAAAGATCTCAGATCTATTTTGTTGTGGCTGCAACATTAGTTTAAGTGCAACTGTTAAGTTGTACAAATCTTATCGCAAGAAGAGTTGGTGCATTCATTCCGATATTTTGTTATAATGCATCGTCAAGTGCAAAATAGAGCGAATCTTTCACGATTTTTACTGAAGTTAATTGTTTTATTATCAATGAATGTGTGACCTGCTATTCGACTATATTTATATTGTTACCATCAGACGCAATATACGGAGAATCTTTTTTTTGAATATGATACCGAAACAATCGCAGACAAAGTGAGTTTTGATCAATTTATTGAAATGGTCGGGGTGTTTGTGTTTATATAATTCGACCAACAAATAAATTAATTTGAATTTCATAGAAGGCGATAAAACTGTTAAAGAAATGAGCGTTTGAATAAAAGAAAGTATTTATGTTGAGGCTTGAGACGACAATTTTGACACCATTGACATTGATGTATTTATCGAAGATTATCGGCCATAACATGAACCGGCAATACATTTCGACGCGTCTCTTACTAGCGATGAATAGCATTTGATTTGATACATTCGCGATTCCAATTTCACTGGAAAAACAAGTTTAAAATGGGAAGCCTTATACGCCAATTCAATAACTCATGCAGATTCTCCAAGCGCATTTCGTTTCACTTCTAAAAACATTTCTTTTTATCTTTTTACAGAGGTGACAAACAACGGTTAGGTGCCGCGATCGCCGCATATTTGAAATATCTCGACATATGTGCATCCAACTATCCGAAACGGAATGGCATATCAAATGAGGACATACGGGCTCAAAATACAATCGCTCGAAATTGGCTAGATTTGGATATGTTTTCAATGCGAAAATTTCTGGAAGATGTTATCGGTCCGTTGCGCGTTCCATCTCACTGCCGTTATTTGAATTACTTTTCCGGACTATTGTCCGGTAAGATTAAGATGAATTCGTCGCCGTTATATTTGAAGTACGTATCCATTGAATCGCCACCATCATGGATGAACTATGATTCCATTTCGACGCAAAGTTCGGAATGGCGCAGTTTTATTAAAGTTTACGAAGGATTAAATTGTGTCTATACATCAGGTACGTTATTATTTGGAGTACTGTACATACAATATTACATTGACATACGGACAACTATTTGTAGAGATCGTTTTAAATGTCTGAACTGAACATTCCTGACTGGTTTTGACCAGCACCAAATTCAATCATTGTTGACCTGATCTGAATTTACCTGAAACCTGACAAGTCTACCTGAAAATTTCAGGACAACTTGTCCAGACACTTCCTTAAACCCGTTCGACCTATTCCGAGACTCAATTTAAAATTGAAACTTTCAATCAGTCCAAAAAAAAACAGTTTTTAATTTCTTTAGTTACTGCGTTACACCCCACTCCATCCTCGGACATCTTCACCACCTGAGTCATAAATACATCTTTTTTGCCCTAGTGGTATAATATATTATTTTGTGTCTGGTTGGAGTTCGGCTGGAACGTCTAAAAGACGAAGTCAGGCTCAGGACAGTCAGTGCAACAAACGTTTAAAAACGTTCAACAAACGAACCATAGCTTATTGAGTCAAATTCTTCCGTTAATATGTTCCGAATTAGCCCTTTTTTCTCTTAGACAAAATGAACCGTGTGAGGCGTACTGAAACACACAAAACATTCGTCGTTCACTAACTCATCGCTGTAAAGCCGACACATCGAATTGATTTTTTTTTGTCGGAATGAAAGGGAGGCTTCTTTTGTACAACTATCAATGTGGTGTAGAACACATAAGTAGATAAAGTTTAAAGTCTGGTTTAACTCAGTTCAGCACAAGATGCATTTAGAGTTAACGAAAAGAAAAGTTTTCTTTTGAAAGACGTCCTTTTCAACATTTTCCATTAAATTAAATTAAAGAACTTTACACTCAAGGCTTTCCTTTCCCAACACGACATCATTTAAATTGACACAATCAACGAACCAACGCATACATAGAGGGAAGCTAATTTATTTTTCTCTTTCTCATCATTACAGATATTCATGTAATTCCAATATCAACCCGACAATTCGTTTACGAAGTGGGACAATTACGATTACGTGGTGATGTTATCATACGGTGCTATCAACTATTAGAGCATGCTTATCTGGAAAAACGCGAACTTATGTTTTCCACGCAATTTCACACTTGTGCCGTTACCGATAAAACTTTATCGTTTAGCCGTAGCGAATTAGACTATGCTTGTGATGGTAAATTAGATTTGTGGCCATATTCGTTCGAACAGGGTATTCTCATTTTCTTTTATTTTTCATCTTTAGATCCACGCTTTCCATCGGATCACCGAGTAACGTTAAGTTTTAGCGACAGTTCACCCGGCGATAATCGAGGATATAATCTGAAAAGTCCATTGGTCACAATCGAACCCATGAATGCTATAGCCAAATACGACAGTTTGGAAAATTTTAATGACGGTAAGTTTATGTCGACAGTCGACTTAGGTGCAGATATCATTAGTTCTTTCAATTAATTTAAAGTCATATGCAAGAGCTCTGGCTAGCGGGTTAAATAATAAGAATGGACCAGCATGAAAAGTGTACCCAATAACTACGCTGCAACACTTTTCTTTTAAGAAAGCCCCGTTTGAACTAAATACAGCTAAAAAACAAGAAAATCGAATGAAATTTAATCGATGGGTAACGAAAAGCTACTCTCACTGTAGGGATGGCTGGGGAATATTTTTCCCGTGTGATTTTTTGTGATCCCTTGATATTGTCAAATCTGTTACTCCTGGCCGCATATCGTTTAAGGTTTGATTTCTCATTGTTCTCGTTAAAAATTTGGCCTGAGGCGCAATCGTTAAATGTATCGTTCAGGAGTAATCGTCCGAGTATTTTTAAAGCAATATCAAAAAGTTTACCTGTCCTTATGAACTTACATATTGAGGCATGCTACACATGCTTTTATAATGCATGATTTGTCGATTTATCAGCCAGTAAAATCGAAATTTTTTGACGAAACATTATGGTCGGGAAAACTAACTGACTAACTGTGTCCGAATGGAAACCTCGATCTCCAACATGCTATGGTCATTTTAAAGGAACATTATTCAGCTATAAACTCAAGTCATCAGTAGTCACGTAAGTCAGAGAAATTATTTGGCGATACGTGCAGTCTCCTTCTACTACACCTAAAATCAAAATCGCTCTTGAGACATGGAAGAAGCTTGTTTTAAAAACGTTTCTTCTGAATGTAACCAGGAGTCAGGCTTTCAAAGTTATTAAAATAAAATTTAAAATTCGGCCCACTGTATATCCGAATCGTCCATTTCATTTCATTCGTCTCTTTATCTTTTTTCTCGTAAAATGTTTTCTTTTCGAAAAGAAATTTTCCAAATTAAAAAATGTAGAAATCTGTTAAAACATTGACCCACTCAAGAATTGATATATATTTGAATGAAATAGGAGAATAGTATAAAGTCAGATGTTTCGTGAATCACATCCAATCTTTTACACATCGTGTACTGTAAAATTACAAGAGATGTTTTTCATAATCGCCGTTATTTATGCTATTCGAATAAACGTCCAACACAAAGATTCTGTCGATTTTTTGTTGAATGTAGCTTGGTGCTTTATGTGTTTCAACGAAGAAATCGCTTTTCGTAAAATATTGAAATCAATCGAATGAATAATTATGACTTAGAGCTTTTAAGGCGTAAAATCAAAGCTTTACACCCATTGTCACCGATGTTGAGTGTCGACACCTTAGATTTGTTTTATTTACTGTTCGCAAATATGTTATGCAGTCGATTGTTAATAAGATGCTGTCCATAACGTCCACTGTTTTTGTAGAGTTTTTTTTTAGAACCACTCACCCCATCTTAACTTAATTACACAGATCTATTCAACTAATTTTTCACTGTTGAGGATAGGTTCTTTTTGAACAGAGGCAAGTGAATCAAATCGTCGGTGTATCAACTGAGGACATTTTGATGTTTTTATATTAAGCGACTCGGTAACAGTCACCAGACCCTCGTATTGAGAACATTGAAACCGTCTGAAATCTGTTAATTTGTCGGTTTAGTCCGCAAAACTATTTAGCATTTTGTAAAACGATTTCTTTTACATCTCCGTTGACTGAGGTCCCTTGGCATTAAAGAGAATTTTTTTTCTTTCGAATTTCAAACGGCTATGTATGATACAACCTTGGACATTTACGAATTTATTGTGGCGCCATTTATTTTCATATTTTTAGTGTATTTTTTTGTACTGATGAAATACTTAATGTTATTTTGAAAATAATTTAAAAAATTTGTAGTTTTGTCGCATATACCCTACCATGTACAAAAGAAAATAGTTTCCACTTTACCGTATGCCTTGCACACAATTTTTTCTCTCCACATTTTTTTATAGCAAGTACAACTGCTACTTTCGCAAGATTAATATCTAACGAGTCTGTACGTATACATACGGTTATTCTAATTCATGCGGCGAACTATTCACGTTGATGACTTATTGTTAACAATTTTTACGTAGGTGTATCAATTTTGAATGAGTCTCGTCGCTAAAAGAGACAAACGTTTTTCGGCACGGAATTCTTGTATTTTCTTTTCGGTTTTTTCGTAGCTTCATTTTTTTTTTCGAAGACGTATACGTGTTTACCGTGGATAATAAACAAATCAAGATGATACAAATGTATTTCGTGATCTTTTAAACGATTTTCATCGAAATATACTAGCGGCTTCGTCTCTTCTATCCATTTTGCTTTTTATTGTTTGTATTTTTTTGTATCATCTTGAGTACGATGCAAACATTTTGCCAGAACGAAATTAGATTTTGGGTTCGGAATACAATGGCTTACTGTAAACCGTTTTATTCGTATGAAAATGGACTTCAAGGGGATAAATCCCTGATGATTCGTTGTTTTAGTAGTCCTAAATAAAAACCAGTTTTGAATTTGATAGAATGTCCTATCCTCAACCCCGTTGATGGTCATTGATGGTCCATTACATAACAAGGGATAAAAAGATGAAATGTCTCGTTTTCGTATGTTCATTGATCTCGGTATCGTCTCGGATCAACAAAGTTCACTCGAGAACTCTACTTTCCATCTTTTTATCCCTTGGTATATAAGATACTACTACTAGGGTTGTAATGGATTTCTCATTTTGTAGGTCATGTGTAACCTTGTGTACAAAACTGGTGATGAAAAGTTGAGTTTACGTGTGAAGTTTGTTGATCCAAGGCGATTACGATGTCAATAATCACGCGTAAATGTGACATTTCATCCCTAGTTGTAAATAACTATTTTGAAGCTTGTAGACGTTCTGAGAATTTCGATGAATGAACCTGGTTCCGTAGTAAAATAATCAATTCATTCAATCAAATAATGTCACGTCATATGTGGCGTGACAAATTTTACTATATCATCGCATTCTGCCCCACTCAAATGCAGTTAATTGATAATTTCCATTCAATTATCCACACCATTCCCAGCTCGACTTCAAAATCTACATTCATTCAAATGTAGTAAATAGATGTGTAGACATGAAAAAGAAAGATTGTTTTTCTACGTTGAAAAACATATGTCCAGTCCGAAAAGAGATTTCAATGCGTTAATAACACTATTTTTTTCCCTGAACCGAACTGAACGTTGTGGCATCCCACAAACAAGTTATATCATTTTTTAATTGTATCGAATGAAAGGTTTTTATTTTGTGCAAGTTGCATACATTTATTTCATGTGATTTTTCAACGTGGGTTTGTTTTGAAAAATGTCAAACCGATAGTATGTACAAGGTGATGTGCAATTCGCGTATATGGACACACGAGACACGAGAACGGTGCAATAGATAGTTTTTTTTTTTTAATTTCGTTGTACATGTGCATTAAATCAGAGAATTTTTACTGGTTTCCGTTTGCAAGTTGCAAGCATATAATGATCAGTTTTCGCAGCGATTAAATTGCAAAACCATTTTGTAAAAATTAAGTGAATCAAAGCAAAGGCTTCTGTTTGACCGAATGGATTTAAACTCTTTTTTTTCTGCAAACAACGTCATCTGCGAACAGAAAAAGTGTTACCTAATAATTCGCCACCATAGACCAAGCATACGCGAGAAGAAAGAAAGAAAAAGTAGTTTGAGAAAATATCTGTAGACTTACGGATAAATATGACCGTGTAACCGTGGAAAATTATTGTGTTCGTCTTAGTCGCTGTATACGATTAAGTGTGGAAATTGTGATGTGTTTGATGGCTTGACGATATTTTTAGACAGAAAAATTTGTGGAAATATTTTGATTTCTTTTAATAGCCCGTGTGTAATGATATAACATGTACAGTTTGTGTTGTATGGCATGGTTAACTATATATCGTCGAGCATTGCTAAAGTGTTGAAAAACAGATACTCTGTAGGAACTCGGATATTGCGGATATAGAGATTTATAATAAAAAAATCAGCCGCAAAGTCATAAAAATAGTGGGATATATGCTGAGGTAGCTAACATATTTGATGTGTTTTTTTTAATGAACAAACAATATTTTTGGTATAAATAAATTAAACATTTTAAAAGTTGAATGATATCAGAAACATAACCAATATTTTTAATTAATTTTTTTTTTGCTCGAATAAAAACAATTTTCTATAAATATACTATCGAAGAATCTATTCAATCACAGAACTTCAAATCAAACATAAATATTTGTTTTCATTTTTTTTTATGAATTTAAGATAATTTGCTTAACGTTGACGATGGATTGACGTAATTCTATTTTCGATCAAAAGAAAACCTTAAAATATATTTTGAAAGTGGAACCAATTTTTTTCTTGGAACGCTCATGTTTTATATTAAATTGTACATTGTGGTTGACTTTTGCGACAATTTTAGTAATTAAAAAATAAGAAGAAGAAAGACCTAGCAAAAGGTGATGGCATTGGTAAATATGATTGATGAAATTGAATTTTTTTCGAAAAACTTTTTTTTCTTTTTCAACGTCCTAAAAATTGGTTGTCAGTTGACATCTATTTCACTTAATCTCTTTTATGATGGAAATGTATAAAAGCACTACTCACAATAAGAAAAATCTGTTACTGAACTTCCGGAGGAATGTCGATTTCGTTTTTCTATCTGACACTAACAATATTTTAGAATCGACGAAATCAAAACGAAATCAAAGCTTCAATCGAAGTTTACAAGAAAACGCAGGATAACGCACACAAACACATAGAATCACATTCATTTTTTTAACGTGAGTAATGAATATAACAATTGTTACAGTGATGTTCCCCAAGACCGAAATTTACACTTGACGTATGCGAATTTTCTGTTTTTTCTGTGTGGTAAGACTAACATTATGCATCAGCTAGGTGAAAGAGTTTGGGTTTTTCTTTGCATCGATTGTGATCGTTAGCTGAAGGCGCGGATCATAATCCACAATCACCAACTCGTCAAAATAAACATTTGGCAAAGCACCTAACAGGGTAATAGATGTTTTTACACGTCAAATAGAGTAGTATTTTGATACCAATAATACCATTAGCAGCCACCATTAAAGCTACTAATGGTATCAAAATACTACTCTATTTGACGTGTAAAAACCTCTATTACCCTGCTAGGTGCTTTGCATTTGGACACAGATACATAATATTTATTACCGTCCAGTCATTAACTGGCTCTTAGTAAAACCATTAGGGCTAGTATACAGTTCTTTAGAACTTTCAAAATCCAAAATGCATGAAAATACATGAAAAATAAGCGTTAGGTTCACATCAAGCATGATAAATATTTGACAGATGGCTCATACATTTTCTGTCAACATTTTCGAAGCATTTTTCAGTGATATTTTTCACGAACTGTGTGTTCATCTTTACCATCAACAATATATTGATATACTGGCTCACTTGATTCTTTACTTTTTATTCTTACTTCTTACTAAATGGTAAATGGTACTAGTTTCCTAAACGCTAATGCGAAAACCTCTTCCAGTGAAAATAGTCCATTATGATTATTGTACGGATTGCTATAATATATTCTAAATCTGTAATATAACACACTATATTATCCAAGACTCATCTCTTCTTTCTGTCATCATTGTCGACATGGTGTTTGTAAACTCTTAACACAATTATCAACTATGATTGATTATATCGTAAACATTTTTTATGTCATTTGGGACCGTTTATAAAGTAATTATTTAATGCTAGAGGGGCTTTTTTTTCTTTAAGACCAATTATAATGCGGCAGAGTAATCCTGAAAATGGGTAACCATAATAAAAGATGATTTTGTCGAAAATGAAATGTCACCTCTCAGCACAACAAAAAATTGCGTTAACATATTGTAATGACGATAGTATCTCTCATTAAAATTGCTTGTGCAGCAACGTTTATGAAGTCAAATTTAATAAATTCCTATATAAAGAGCTACATTTAGCTGTAAATAAATGCAAATTATACAGCTAAATATAGCTCGATGTAGATATATCTCAATGCTGCGTTATCTATATAACAGTGTTATAATATAACACATAACCAATGAATACACTTTTGACAGAATCCAATATGGTGGCAGGCGTCCATTTTGTTAGGATACTAAAAAAATACCGCCGCTTTATGGTCGTCCTCACATTTTTTTCAAATAAAAATAAAGACAAAATCATGATAGATAGAAGCCTAAAAACACTACCTTCACTGTATGGCCTTATATCGCCTTTTATCAAGCTCGATCCATCATCCAATTTTGACAAATAAAAATTACTCTATGGTATGGTCAGTAGTTTTCATTATCTACGAATTGGCTACTAAAATATGTGAAAAAAAAACCTTAACCAGATTATCACTGATCATTGATCAGCTCTCTAACACAGTACTTACGGTCGGAACCCTATCTCTAGATTGGCTCGCCAGATTTTGCTCGTCTTCGAACTCAGCCTTCATCGTCCTAGGCTAGCTTTTGTAACTCAAAAAATATAAATTTATTGAATTAAGTTCGACATTATGAGCTTCTTCTCAAGTTTACTAAACCCACGATTTTAGTCCATTCAACCTATATGCTCCATATTTCATGTGCTGAGTCCTTTGTATTTATTAACTTTAAAAGCGCGTTATCTCTAGTTATGATACCATTCAGTGCCGCCTTTTCCATATGGGCAAAATGGGCAAATGCCCGTGGCGCCCAAAGTAGGGTAAAAGAAAATGGCGCTCGAAATCCTTTAAAAATATTTTACTTTAACAAATGACGCCTATTTTTCCAATTGCCCGATGGCGACGTGGTGCGTATTTGAACTGTTACTATAACATTTGTAGGGTCTATTCCTTTTAATTAGCTCAATAATATTCTTCATAATAAGCCTTCGGCACAGCTAAAAACCTCAAACCTAGGCAAAATAAAAATCTTCAAACGTGATGTACTATTTTGTATCATAAAGCCATGTATCAGACAGTATGATCTATCTACATTTTTGTACATTTGCACAGAAATTAGCCATCATGGCTTCATTTAAAAAAAAAAGATTTCTCGTCCAAAAATACCACACTAAGTTTTGGGTATTTAATCCTGGTTTGGGTCTAAAAAAATTACTAGATTGAAGATGAGCTTTCATAATTATAATTTTCCAACATTGAATATTTTTGCCGGGTTCATTTTGAAAACTTTTCAATGAAAAGTTGCTTGAAAAACGAAAATGTTTCTTCTACGTTAATCTTGTCTGGTTTCCACTTATAAATGTTCGTCGTGAAGGATTTCTATTGGTTAAAATTCGTCTCTCTCGATTATTAAAAAAAAATCCTTCACTGAGCTCTCTTACGACGAAATTCTTTAAGTGGCAATCAAGCCTTAAGCTCTATTTGAGCTTGCAGCTTATTTATTATTTTGAAAGAAAAAAATAATAAAATATTGGACGTTCGACCTTAAATTCTGTAACTCAGTGAATTTCAATTGTATTCAACTAAATTATCACGTTCAATGTTTTGATGACCGGCTCACAAAATAATCATTAATTTCTAATTTGCAATGGGTTTCACCTAGCACAATGTTTCGATACAAAAAAAGAACTTTACCTTTAAGTATATTTCTATTAAAAAAAAACATTCAAATCATATCAAGCAAATACCGACAGATATTTTCTCATTCCCATAATATTCGAATTTCAAATAATGCTTCGTAATATTATGTAAAATCATTTCATCGTTTTACTTTTTTTTTGGTATTCAAATGGTTTGCCAAAAAAGGAAGAAATCTGAAAATATAAATTGCTTTTTTATTAATGGTCTTTTTGAGTGATTGAGTATAAAAACGTAAGTAGAAAAAAATATTTTTTAAACTCTGTTTGGTGTCAATGTGCGTATACCCGTTCCAATAGCATCTGGTTTAATAAGAAATAATTATTTTGCCCAAAATTTATTGTGAAATAATAAAACGTAAAAACCACTACGCTTGTTTTGTTTAAACGATTAAGTTATTAGACTCAATATCATTTTACATTTTACCTACCTGAAATCAAATCAAGCTGAACCAATTTTTAAATGGATCTTAGAGAAAATTAAAAAATATTTTTTGAATAGAATAAGAAAATCAGCTCATCGGTATCATTAGGTAATTTTTGCGGATGTTAAAGTCACCGAGAAAGACAATCTTCAAACCATGTCGTGCTAGTTTAAAGTCGTGAGTAATTCATACGTATATACATTTACGTTACGAATTAAAAAAAAAATCGAGAACAATATGATTGTAATATCGATAGATTGTAAATGTTGCTATTGTTGTTTTGAATTTCTTTAAATGAACTCAACTATTAACATATGGAACTTTTAGTGGTACACAATTTAAAGATATGCTATTATCCAAGGTGATTAAAGTCAAGGTTTTAGCTTTTTTTTCGTTGTTCCTTTGTCGAATAATTTACATTGATTATTTTCAATTGTTAAGCTACATTTCTAATGTAAACCACAATCGATGAGCTTAAAATTGTGTTTTGAATGAGGAATCGAAACTTTAAAATTGAAAAACGTTTAACAAGATAAATCGTCTATCAGTTTTGCAATATAGATTTGTAGTTATTCTATTAAAGGTCAATCAAAAACCCTTAGAGTGTAAAAAATGGCATAAGTCGATCTGCATTCACTTACAATAGATCTTAAGGGATTTCATACATGTAACTGTTTACGAATACTTAAAGCTCCGAACAGTACGAGAATCTTCGCTCGAAAAGTTAAGGTTAACACACATTAGCATCTAGTGTCATCGGGAATACGATATTTCCATTGTTTAAATCAGCTAAAATCGGTTAAAACCGGTTTTAACAATAGAAATATTGACATATAACAACTGTCGAGTTACGAATTCTTAAATTGACTAGAATTGGCGCCCTGTGTGACGACTCTCGTATTTTCGAAACTTTTAATATTCGTAACTTGACAGTTGCGTGTATAAAAACCCATAAGAACTATCAAGTTACGAACGGCATGAGAATTGAGGTTCATGGCCGCGATTCTCATAAATTCGTAACTCTAAAAATTCGTATCTTGACAGTTACCTGTATAAAATCCCATAAGAACTGTCAAGTTAAGAATTCCTAAAGTTACGAAAACATGAGAATCGCTCAGAGCGCGTTTCAAAATGAATTAAGGTAAACAATCTTGATTCCCCAACTACAATGTGACAGATTATGACGTTGTGACACACTTTTCCGCATCCGTGTCGAAATGGGTCGTATCGAAAGATTTTTGTGTCTCAATTTTATTTTTATCTTTTCAATTAAATTTCGGCGGCTGTCTATTATAGTTGTCAATTGCCACAGCCCTGCTACAAGCATGAACACTGAATTGACAAGTGTCAAATTTGGAGGCTTTAGTGATAGGATCTACCGCTTAGGATTGTTTGTATTGTATGTTTTAACTTATACAACGAAAAGAAGTCATCTATTTGTGTAACAGAAACGCAGTGCCTACTGTGATTTCATCAGCCTCCGAATATTTTCTATGTTCGTGCTAGTAGCAGTGCTGTGCAATTGCAAAAAGCATCTCGTTGCACAAACTGACTTTTGTAGCACACGTTCTAAATTTCCACACTTGATCTTCGATCGTACAACAGCAAACTACCTCATTACTTAATATTATTCCGGTTGGTATTAAATGAACATAAGACGTAAAAGCGTCGAATCATAATTCTTGAAGCCATATTTACTTTTTCGTAATTAAAATCTTTTCTGAGTGTACAATCATTTCTCCTTATCCTCGATGGCTTTGCAAAAAAGCCAAAAAAAACCTTTTTCCGAAGTAACTGTTTTTCAGCTACTCTATAGACTATAACTATAAATTCATTTTTATTGGAATAGTTTACAAGTTACACAGCCATCATCTTAATAATAAATTTCTTCGTAATCATTTGAATTAATTAATGCGGTTGAATTAAACCAGTCAGTGGTGATTAATTGTTCGTATTATGATTTTAAAACGAATAGCAAGTTGACATTAATACATACGCTATATTACGCTGTACACAGCGACTGTATGTGAAATTAATTCAAATGATCGCTCTTAATATGGAATATTATGGTTTGTTGTATTAATTCGGCTTTCCATTGCATAAGCTTTAAGCATTGGAGATATAATAAGCCAATTTTTATCTGGAAACTCTGTCTGTGCAGTTTTGAAATACCGAAGAATAGGTTGTTACTCTCAGTATTTAATTTTAATCTTTTTTACTTCATATTAACAAAAAAAAAGACTTCTTTTTATGGTATCGACAACGGTACAGCATAATCTCAACAAATTACCAATGCTCACCAATAAAACAATTTTATTTTTAAATACAGAGCTTATGATGCTAAATGTAATTGAATGACTCTATAGTTTTGTTCACAACGAATTAAATTACTCTACAAGCGTATCTAAAGAAAAACATTTTTTTTCAGCATCTTCGCCACATACACACGGACCATTAGACGGTTCCTTATATGCAACGATACTAAAGAGTCCAAAAACGCCTGAACGATCTTCGTCTACGATACCACAATTCCCAACTGGCAACAACAACAACAATAACATTCAATCGACAAAACAGGGAGCCACTCAAAATCTGATATCTCCTCCGCCAGAGTTTAGCAACCATAAAAAAATTGAAATTACGGAAAGACACTCACCGTATTCGACAGTAAATACTAATTCAGTGCACAATATCGGTACACAAATACGTAGCAGTAGCAGTCAAAGTAATCGATACACACCGACGCCAACAATCAATTACGAAGAAATTCGTGTGCCATCGAGAAGTTCATCACGAGAAATTGTGCTTCGCAATTCGTATAGTCATCAATCCACACCACGACCGAGTAGTTCACAATCTCAATATCTAGATCAACGGTCATCCGTTTCCCGTGCTTCCAATTATACACCGAATCCGAGTAGCTATCCACCCACTTCGCACCAGGTCAAAGCAATTGAATCTTATCATTACACAACTGTTGACAACAATAATAGTGGAAATAATGCCGGAAATTACCAAGATGGTCGTGAATCTGTCCGAAGTCCGTTGACTTTGTCTATGGACTCGGGTATATCAAGCAGTGGAATTGTAAATCGTACGTACATTCGAGTAGTCTTTTACCGAGTTCCGTATCAATAACGGTGCTCTCTTTCTTTTTACAGGACGTGTTCAAGGTTCCAGTGTTTCTCCATCTAGTTTTCCCAGTCAAACTAGTCCTCAAGGTATGTCTTATTCTAATAAGTGCCCTAAGGAATCACAAACGCAATCACAATTGACAAATAAACAAAATTGGGTAAACGCCCGTATAAAGTTCCTGCCTTTTCGTCTAGAACTAAATTAAGCAAAAACCACTTTCATCATACTCTTATAGCCCAAAGAACCTCGCAAATCCTTTAAATCACTCCGAATTGTAGAAATACGAACATAGTAGACCATGGAGGGGCTGGAATTTTGGGACAAACACGCTGCCAATTCAATAATTCCAAAAGTCCAGAAAAACCCTCACAGATCCTTCGAATTCCTTAAATTCTGAAACCGAGGAGATGGTGGACCAAGTGGGGTGTTATAGTTTTGAGAACCAGCTTATCTCAATAATACTAAGAGTCCAGAAGGGAACACAAAAAATCCTTAGAAATCCTTCAAAATCCTGGTTGTACAGTCAAAAAATTATTACTGAGGAATGTAAAAGAGAACGCAACAGTTCGCCAAGTTTACCTTTGTGCGTTTTTGAAAAATGTAAAACCGCAATGATCACCACAACACAACTGTGAAAGCTTTCATTAAAGAAATAGAATCGTTTGTGTCAGTTCGACCAGCTATAAGAAAAAAGTGCAGTTTACCGTTTGCATACAGCACAGTCCTAATTTTTTCCGCAATTTTTCACGATTTGTTGTTATTTTATGGTCATTTCTATGGCTCGAATAATCAAGAAAAATCAACCAAACCGAAGAATCGCATTACCCATTCGGATCAACTAAACCTCACAGTTTACAACTTTTATCTCATCCTATGTAAATTCTTCGATTGCACAATGACCTCACCACCCCGAAGACAATGAAACAAAAGTACATTTCGTTCTGCTATCGATGTAGAAATAAATGTAAAATATTAACTGCACCCATAGGACAAGTTAACCAATGAACGACATAATTTTTCAGCTAATTCAAACAAGAATGTCAACTTGATTTGAAGCAGAACGGCATTGTATTTTATATTATATGCTGCCTAGACTCGGTACTCGGTAGAAATTACAAGTAGCAATATCGTAAAAATATAGCCAACCAACTCTTAGATGAGAGTTTACCCAATTTAACTATTACTCTCTAGCGATCAATATACAGACGACATTATATTTTGAGAACCTGTGCCCACCAAATATGGACTACTCTGAATATTTTGATTGCATACCAATGAGTTGATTATTGATTGGTTAAAGTGTATAATAGCTAGGCACAGAGTCAGTAACAAGCGTAACAAGCTAATACCTACATTCTGAAAATAAGAGAAATTGTAGATAAATAAATTGTTTGTTTGTTGGTTATCGGTTCTTCTCTTATAGCATCTTATCCGTTCGTATAGGATTGCTTGCATAATTTAGTAACGTAAAACGTTCCATGTGAACATTGAATTATGCGTGAAAATGTTTTTTTTATTTTAAATTCGGAATTCTTTTCGGTTATTTTTTTATGCTTTAAAAGAGATCTACCATGTCTCGTATTCAAAACGCAGCATCTTCGAATATTCGTCTTCATATATCACGTTCTACCGCGACAAATTATCTAGAATGGTTCATCTAAATTTGTTTTAAGGCAGTAGCCGCGTATTCGTTTACAAGATTATTCGAGTAACGAGTCCAAGCATATATTTTGTTGAAACCGTTTTGTCGCCGACAGAATTCAATGCATCGTGGAATTATTTATTAAAATATTGTTTTAATGGATCGACTGCTCTCCTTCGATTGAAATGGAGGATAAAAATTGCTGGTGTTCTTGTCTTTATAATTAAATCAATTAGGCCAAACTTTCATCAGCCATGTTGAAACCTTCTCTGGTACATTAATTCAGTATTCATTCAAAACAACGTTTTGCTCGAAGATACTAAAAGGTACCTCTTGAGATTGAGTAGATTTAACAGACTTCTTAAAACAAATACTTTTATCCTTTTCCTACTTGAATTTCATAGCTTCTCACAGTCAAAAAAAAACGTCTAAAATATTTAATTGAATTTTATGCAATTCTGTGACGGAATTGAACTGTTTCTTCCCTTTTAATATCGCGATGAGGAAGATCACTACACGAAAAAAGAGTGTAACTTTAGAGTGCAAAAAAAAACGATGTCTTATCAACCTCGGCTTCGCCTCGGCTAACTATGTCTAGTGCCATAATATACTTTTATACGATTCTTGTTGCATAAATGACTATCACAAAGCTCGTACGAATACACCCTTTCACATAGTTGAATTCGGCACTCAAAAAATTACCTAAAAATTGAATTCCTTCCAGAAGATCGTCAACGCGAATTGGATGACATCCTAAGTGATATGCTATTGACAGTTCAAGATATCCCAGATATTGTCAAATGTAAACAGCATAACACATTAACCAAAAAACCTCAACAAAACAACAACCAAATCATATTAACCCAACATCAGCAACGATCATCATCAACAACGAGCACAAATACAAATCAAGCGAAAGATCGCGAACGTGATTTTTACGATACATCTAGTACAACAACAACAATTACACCACCACCAAGTGAGAGTGGACGCGATACACCAATAATCGTCCATACAAACAGCAGCAATAGCAGCACGTTACAACATCAACGAGACAAGAGAGAATCAACACATATGCAACAGCAACATCGCGGCACCGGCGAACAAATAATGGATTTGCAAAATCAGTCGTTTTCTTATCCGCAACAAGTGCGCACCGATATAGTGTACGTAACATCGGAAGACGAAGAAATACCATATCACGCCCGTGAAGATTCGCGACCATTTACTTACGGAAATCCAACTGGCGTTCAATTGAGTCCAAACGGTACCGGTATGTTGAAAATGCAATCGGGTTTGTCGAGTCCGTCGTTGGTGCGGAAAACGTTAGGCAGTAGTACGACACCACGGGGTGATACACATAAAAAGACTGGTGTTCGTAATGATTTTGAGGAAATGCTATTGCAACGACGCGAAAAAGTTTTAAATGAAAAGTATTCGATCGGTGATAAGACACCGAACGGTAGTGCTGGACAATATGGTGAAACAAAGTGGTCGAATATCAGTGCGCCTAACAATAATGGATATCATTATCACGAACCACTGAAACGATCGAATACCATGGATGGAGGTTTCGGCAGAAGTTACAGCACAGATGAGTGAGTACTTTTTCTCCATTTGTTTTCTTCTTCTTTTAAACATAACAGCCTCATTTACTTAAAATGGAAAAATTGATATTGTCTGTCCACTCTATAAACTCACATTCGTCACGAATTATGGTTCCACAACTGTACTCCTACATACCAATCATTTATAGACTTGAAACATTGTGTAATATTATTTATATGAATTCAATTCGTATTCGAAATAATCTTAAACGTACAGACACAGCAAAGACTGATTTGTTGTTTACAGTAAAAAATAAACAAACGAATTTCCACCTACGATAAGAAAATTAAATTTAAATTGGTTGCGTTAACAATCAACCGCGGTCTTCTCTCTCAAAAATTTTCTCGTAACTTAGCAGGGCTATGCAGGGAAATTGGATTGTTTTGCTCATGTTATTTACTGCGTCGATCATTGTTCTTCTAAATTTTGTTATGAAGAAATTCTCTTCCATTCATTGAAAAAAAAAAAAACTTTAAAGACACTTACAGCCTTGGACTTCAGGCTAAATATATCACGGCCACAATACCATTTCAAATATATCCGATGATCGGTTTTTTAAGTATGGTCTTGAGATTCTCTGATACACTGCATAGAAGATTAAGGCACACATTTCCTATCGAACTTTTTGCCAAAGAATTTTTGTTTTGTTTTAAATCACAAATTTAAATTTATAATTTTCCAAATTATCAGTTTCGAATTTTTATGGGCGCACACAAGTTTACCGCACAGCTTAGAGTTATTTCGTCTTTGATATAAGGTTTATCGTTTTTTATTTATTTACCTGCTTTTGTTAAACAACATTAGATCACGAGTATTGATAGTCATACGAAAATATTAATATGGGTTAATCCCTAGGCTAAAATTAGAGGTTAGCTGATTTGAGAAAAGGGGAAAAAATGTTTTACAGATAAATCCGAGATGTGTAAATGTAGTGAAAACAAAGCGATGGGCTTATCATTTTCAATGGAATGTATATGAATCAATCGTTTGTACAGCAACGACAATGACCAAGACCCCAAAATATACTGATGATAAGAAAACATTTTGTCGCTGTTAAGTAATCACACCAATGGAATTACCGTAAATGAAACAATTTCAAAGTATCGTAAAGATAATGGGAGATTGAATTTTGACAAGTTATTTTCAGTCGACGTAAAACAACATTCTAAGCAAAAAAAATATTGTTTTACCACCTGCCCTGTGCGAAAGTTGATCAATACTTTGTAATATGTGCCCTACGAAAATGATCCATTACATGAGCAATATTTTCGGTTTAATTTTTATTTTTCATTTTTCTATGCGGAAATCAACTTTTGCAGGTTGCTACGTACTTCATTACTTCGGAAACGACTTTGTGTTACTCGCAAAATGATTCGTGGGTTTTCGACCAACTTGCCTCGGCAACTGGTTTTCGACAAGTGTAGTCGTATGCCTCGCCTTTGGCTCTGTTATACACTTGTCGAAAAGACAGTTACCGAAGCTTGTTGCTCAAAAACACATGTGTGAGGATGCTTTTAAAACACAATTGTTACGTTATGTCATGAATTACTTTCACAGCATTCAATATAACATACTGTTTCTGCATGCCCTGATTTTAAATATAAGTTCGTCTAAACGTGGAGCCGCTTATCAGAACATAACGGAATGGCGATTTAATATATTTTAAGAAAAATTTGTATCAAAAAAGTCGATACCCACCCAAACAATTCTTGCAACAGAACACCTCACACATAATTAAATTTACCGTGGCTGCAAACGGCCTCAGGTACTTTTTGGGCGGCTGACAAGATTGATGTAAACAAAATTAATTTGAGGAAAAAATCATTTTTGAAGAATTGCTGAATTTGTGAAACTTCAATTCCATATTGTGATGATTTAAAAGGTATAAGAAGAACTCTAAATGGGAGACTTATTTTTTGATTGAGAAATTGAAGAGTTTCTACATACCTTACTACCTTCTACTCTGCCCTCGACTGTCTGGACTAAATTTTCAATTGATTTCGTTAAGCGTTCTGAACATTTTTGTTTTGTAATTATAGGCCACAAACATACACTTCTTAATCATAATAACATGTTAAGCAAAATGGAAAATTTGTGTATTCTAACTTTTAGATTAGGTGGCAATGGGTTGGGCCATATTTTAAAGTAATTTTTTCAAAAAAAAAACCATTGTATTTCAGTAGAGTAACCGACATAAATTTAAGCAAATATGTTGACGTGAATGAAGGGATAACGTTGAAAATGTTGTAATGTGGGTGAATGCTGACAAATCATTTGAATATTAATTCGTACGTTGGGCAAAACATATTCATGTTTCTTTCATATCTTTTATGGAATTTGACTATACAAATAGGAACATACCATAAATTGACATATTACTATTCCTATTCAATCGGTGTAGTAATACAGCAACATGTTTGTTTACTTCTAATGTATCAAGCCAACCGATATGTTATCAATGCCATAAACATGATACTGGCAATTTAAACCGATAATTAATTTTAATGAATGACTAAATCGACAAAAAGAAAACAGAAAAGAAGAAAACCACAATCGTTTACTATGGTATATTGCAGCATTAAGATTCGTTATTTTTACACATCTTTGACAATGTGCCAAATTTTGTCACGCTTCTAATCTTTATTTATTCTTTGTTACGTAAAGACTGGGTGATTCGTTTCGAATCTGGACCGTTGAATTATTCAATGTTCTAGCACTTATTGAACAAGAAGTTGATGTAAATCAAAAAGCCCCTCGAACTTGTTTCAGTCTCATAATTTCTCTTAAAAATTTAGAGATCGCTGATAGACGATTTTACAGATTTTGAAAATTTACCATCAGCGAACCGCCGAGTTATGTGGGAGGACAACCAAAACTTTCGGAAATGGAAAGAGCCGGAAAAACTGTGGAACAAATCGGTTATTAGCGGAGAAAAAATTTTGATAGCGGAGAATTGCCGAGGCTATAAAGTTCCAATTCAAAAAAATATGCCTTTAGGGATTTTTAAATTTTCACTGGCTGTTGGAAATTTGAAAAATTTCACCTACGACACTGGCTAAAAATTTTGGACAAGAAATTGATGTGCTCGAACTTGTTTCAGTTTCATAACTTCTCATTTTAAGAATTCTTAAATTTTCACTAACTGCTAGCACATTAAAAAAAAAAAAACGTCGGTCCATATTCAAACGAATCACCCAGTAGATATTTATTAAGGATCCAACCATATAACATAAATATACCTGCACTAAAACTACACATAAACATGACTAATAACCATGATCAATGAGGGCTTTACAAATTAAAAACCGAGCGAGGGAACTTGTGTTCATTGTACTAGCAAACGAGGTGTACAGCTAGTAGAGCACTGTCTCAAAGAAATTGGACGCAAATCAAAAACTATATAGTTTTGTTGAAGTATTTCTTTACTTTTATCATCACTGCCAGACGTTTATTAGACAAAAACGAAACAATTTTTTTTGTAAATAAAATTAGTGATGTGGATTAATTTTGTGTCGTTTGATGATCCATACAACTATAAGATGTATAAATCTGATACGGACTTAAGGTAATGTGCACAAACGGATCGTATGACGAATAACACGCCAAAGTGGAAACGATAATTCTCGTTGACATTTCAAAAAAGCTAAACAAAATGTGACATATCTACACAAATTTGTTGTTTATGTTTACACTTTTCTATTGTTCTTATGATATTTCGACGAGTACCTTATTAAGGACGTGGGAACGGTCATTAAAATAAAAACAAATCTTTAGGTCCTTTAAAGATCTAATATCCTTAAATGATCAATAAAAATAATTCTTTTTTCATTGCTCTTTTTGGTGTCAAAGTTGAAAAGTCGTGTGTTGGAACGAATGTTTTCAGTCATTTACGTACGTGTATTGTCATCAAATTTTTATGGAAATTATAAACCCTACAATTTTGTATTACAGTGCAAGAAAATGAAGAAAAGACATTTTTAACGATCACAATTGATGTTCTTCATTCCAAATGCAACACAAATACATTCGTAAATGTCGTATGATAATGCATGTGGATTGTGGAATGAATGAAGAGAATTGGATTGTAACTGTGACTTCTTATGTTTCTACGCCTGTAAAATTCCACCTACCGGATGTTAGTTTTCGTTACACTATACGACCAATAATATCGAACATCATTGAACACAACTTTACTTGCATCATATTAAATAATTATTATTATTAATATGAAGTTCGAAATAATAATGAAAAAAAAAACTTGAAATACTTTTTGCACAGTAATAATTCTGAATTTTTAACAATCATTTTCAGCCCACCTTCCTTTACAAAATTATGATCAATTTCGAGTTTTCAAGTTCACGTTATTTTGCGGATCATTAAGCAAATAAAATCAAGATATTTTATATATTCTACTTATTCTTTCGTAGTCGTTTCGTACAAAATGAAATTTACTTTGGCTTGGCAATGGTACGATGTTGTGGATATGTAATTTGTTCTGTATACAATTTTACGAAATACACAACATCAGTAAAGCTACTTTTAATATAGATTTTGGTTTAAAAATAACGAATTTTTCAAGTTTAAACAACAGTTTTTGTAAGGAAAAATACCAATTGAAACTGATTGCATACGTTAGTTTAACTAAGCTTGAAATTCGTTTAAAATTATTATGTCTTTGATCGCCTTTTTTACATTTTGATGATTTAAAATACCGAATTACGTCAAACGTTACACAATTTTGATTGAACACTTGTCGATAGTAACATCAACAAAGCATCTCAAAAGTATTTACACTGCACTGAAGCTGTACATATAGGGATTCTTTCAGTGGAATCATTCTTATGTGCCTTGAAGGTTACAAGGACTACTTTCAAAGACTCAACAAGAATATTTAAGAAAAATCAGAAATGGTCTCGCGACCCAACTTAAAAATCTTCAAACCCACCGTGCCACTTATTGTTTTTAAACATTCAACAACAACTAGATTTGACATTTGCTTACTTCGACGCGCATGACTTCCACCAACGCACTTCAAGAACAGACCAGATTTTAAATAAGGGGCCAAAATACTCACACGTGTTACAGACGTTCCATACAAAATAAGACGTCAAACGACAGTTAATAAAATCTGTACCCTTGCCTATTCTCGGAATGCGTCGCTTTCACCAAATCTAGTACTTCAAAGTAGATAATATTTTTGTGGATCGAAGTAACATCAGACCATATATGTAACCAGAAAAAAGTCTCCACCAAAAGTGACTGTATCGGATACGCTTCAAAAAAAAAAAAAAACTTACGTGAATAAGCTTTCGATTTCAATTAATTTTTTATCCAAAATTCTACCACTTTTCCGCCTCACAAGCTACATTAGATTCGGATTAAATTCTGGCCTATTGAATTAAAATTCCATCCTATTAAGTAAGTGGATTACAAATTACTCTTCTTGAAGCTCCGTATAATCGAATTTGAGATCAAATTCGGGAATTTTGGAATTCGGTTAGTTTATTTAATTTTGATTGATTGAATGATTGATGGAAAAAGGTAAAGAAAAAAGCGGTATCTATCACCGATATCAGCTACATGCTACACATACATAATAAACTCTTTTTTTTTCAAATAATAAAATTATTGAAATTATTCCGTTGAAAATTAATGTATAATAAATTCTGACAGGCTTTTATCTGCGCGTTAAATTTATCGCTATCATTTTCGGAAGTACAAAAACAAATCTATCAATTACTCAATATCCAAGCTATATTATGCTATACATTCCATTCAAGAATATTTTAATACAAAGGCCACAACCTCAACATCACGTTAATTAAATGATTGCGTAATAATTTTAGCTCTGACAAGAGGTAATTCTGTAATTGAATCATTCAAGCTAAGCCCACGGGAAAATTTATTGTAATTTTCATTTCGTTTTTTCAAGAACTAATGACCATCATAACGTTCGTTTCTCGCTGCCGTATTAGTTTTTCTCAATTAAATTCAGTGTCGAATCTTTTACAGTCAACAAAAATACGTTAGAGTTTTGATAAGCTGGGTCGATCATTCTCTAGCCCACTAATGTTGATCTTGAGGTACTAGATTTAACTTGGGGAATTTACTTAAAATGAAGATAAACGGTATTTTTGTTTTATGGCAGTCTTTCATTGTGGATCTAATTAACTTACATTTCATCCACCAAGACATAAAAATTTTCCTTGAAGAATACCCCAAAAGAGACCCCATTCTATGATATGAGTGTTTTTTCCTCTAAGGTTCTCTCTCACCAAGTTATTGAACTTTTATGCCACGCTCATCAATTAATCAAGTAATTTAAGACTCAATATTCGCACTCAGTCTTACTCATCCGAAAAGTGCCAACGAAAATTGTAACGTATATCTCTTCAATCTTTTTAATGAAGCATACATATTATAAATGCCCACATCTCCGTTTCCTAAATTTGTTTAAATACTCCACTGTGATGGATCTAACGATACAGAGTTGTGTGTTTGATTTGAATTCAGAAAACTATTTTATACAAAGTATACAAATTCAATAATTTGTTTTTTTTTCTTCTCCTAACTGAAAACCAAAACGTCAACCCACTTCTTCCGCACAAATTATAAACGTAATTGATGTTATATGTATCTCAATAAAAAAAACGGAGAATTAACTCATTAAATAGAAATGGATTTGTCTATATTAGTCTCAATATCAGTGCTTGTTATTTAATCCATCGTTATTGATTGGTTATGCTTTGAACAGACAAGTTACGTATAATTTTTGCATATGTGCAAAATTATATGTCGAACGTTTTGTTTTTATGCCATATAAAACACTGCGGATGGGGTTTATTATTACACACGTTATAAATATCGAGATAAACATTTACGGGATCTTGTAAGATTTTAATTTCAGCTGTTGTCGAAGCAACGGTCTACTGTGGGTATAATATGATATTTTGGCGGAGACAATTTTCAGTTAATTTTTTATTAGAAAATCGATCAGTGTAAATTTTTGGCGACGTCGGTCGGACAGAATTATCTCAGATTGGTATAAGTTTAAATTGATGTAGGAAGGACCAGTTTTTTTTCGAAATTAATAACATTAAAATTTATGATTAATCTCTTAAACTAATTGGTTCTTTGATTACCGTACAGTTGGTATGACTTTAGTTGGACATACTGGATTTTTACAAAATTTAGATTCAGTAAGACAAAACAACGATGTCGGTCGTTTGACTTAAATAATGGTTTCCTTTCAGCATTACATAAATAATGAAAATAATTATACGTTGCCGTTCAAAGATAAATTGTCGCTTTGTCGGGGTTAGTTTTCGCACGCATTTTTTTTTAAATGATCTGCTGGTGAAGTGGGAAAGACGCGAATTACTGTCCACCTATTAAAACTAACTGGAATACCAACTATAATCAACCAAATAAATATAAAACGCAGCATTTACAAGAGACACGGGAAATAAATATGAATGCAACGAATCGTTGGAAAATATGTTCGGTCGAAAGATGCATGCAATTAAAGTAAATGAGAAGTATAAATTTAACTCATTGCCAAGGTCGAGGTTGATAAATATTATAATGTAATGCCATCGAAATCGTACAACATGTTACGATCTCACACACGCGATCTCCTTCTATACTTTTGAGTATAAGATGCATTTGTTATGGACGAAATTTTGTTCAAGATTTGTATGGGGCAACAATGTTCATAAATTATTGTACGAATTTTTCATCATTAAATTCGTTGATTTTATGTTTTCAACATTTTTTTTTATGGGATGTTTTCGATATTCTTTTTTATCTAACTTTACATTGGTAAAAGGCATAAAAATTTTAACTTATAAAAGTAAATGGAACTGCTCCGTGGAACATTCGACAAAATGAGAATTTTATATTACTTTGTTGAGTTACACAGTGTGTAAGATCGTCATGACTACATTTATGCGACCTAAACTGAAAATATTATTAATCCTTCCGTGTTGTTAACAATTTTCTCTTAAGTATTTTACTGAAAAACGTGAGGTAAAGTTAGCATTGCTGCAGGGGTGACAAACTTTACTTCGGCTACGCCTCGATCGGTAAATTTCACACAAGAATAGTCATTTTCACCGTTTGTCCCTTTGACACGTAAGGATAGAGTCGCTACAAGAATGCTAACTCCACAGTTTGGTTACAATTTGTTAGGAAAGAAAATTTTTACGAATCATCAAATACTTTTGTACATTATACACTGAATTGTGCCTAATAGTATACACTCATGAGTAGCCAATGCTAGTCAAAATCTGATTGGTAAACAGCCAAGAAATATTCAATTGAACTGAAAATCAAGGTTAAAAGAATGTTTACGTAATTTTATGCTTACATGTTTGGATTTTGTGATGTTTCGTTTAGAAAAATACATATGATGATGAAGATGTAAAAAGTTTTTTTTTCGGTTCCATCTGTTATTGTGTGTATACACTGTACGTACAGTGTGTTCACAATTTTATGTTTCGGTACATAAGAGCTTTTTCTCATGTAAATTTTAAAATTAATAATTAAAATTCTATACGTTGATTGCCAATCTGTTGCTTTTATCAACATTATATTCCGTGTGGTTTCATTTAAAACACATTTTATTTTCATCAAACATAACACTTGCTACTCGCTTTGTTGAGTTACTGTTTATTTTGTATTGGTAAGCAATTTATGTAGTGTGTCCACTGCCCACCACTGCATTCATTTTGTAGAAAAATGCTGAACTGCACTAAAAACGTATTTCTTTTCAATTTGAGCGATAAGTACCTAACACTATAAAATCAATTGCCCACGCATCGTTCAAATATAGTGATTTTGTTGAAAGTAATCGAATAATCTAAGTGTTCGCATGATTCTGGTATTATAATGTTACCCTTTTTACTGTCGTTCAGATTCTTATAATTTTAAAAGCATATGAGCGATCTGAGAATCTGTTATTGCTTTTTTAATACCTATTCAGCGGATGTACTAAATGTGTCATCAAAAATGTTGCTGAGAGATGTGGGCAGGATTCAGAGAAATAGTTATTTGTGTATCTGTTTTGGACGATTGTTTTTAGGCAATTTCGCTTGTTGTACATGCGAAAGTGCCTAAAATCAATCGTCCAAAACAGATACTCAAAAAATTTTTCATGTAAGGGGTCGAAAACCCGAGAAAAATCTCGAAACTCCCTCATTTTCGGCCCCGACACATGAAAAAAATATTTTTTATGCGAATTATAGGAACTGTTACGTTTTCCTCATTGCATCCCACACTTATACGAACTTTTTCATCTCATTTGTGTCAACTTGTGTTCGTAATGTGACTTTTCGGTGCACCTGAATAAGAAATATGTTACTCGGGCCAAAAAGGTGTATTTTTGACCCAGGTGGTTAAAATGACAGAAAATGTAGCGTATCGTGCCGTTTCTAAAAGATCTAGAAGAAATGCAGGATGGACAAGTCAAAATAGAACGTTTAAATGACATCTTTGGATCAAATATTTACGAGAACCTTACATGAATTTGAGGATATTAAATGAATCGTTTAAAAGTTATGAATGCTTAGGAATATAAATTCCGATGTATTAGGACATGCTCCCATTACTGAGACATTACTTAGATGTATATGCGATCCGAAAGTTATACCATACCAATCAATTTATAAGTTTCACCACACAGCACCTTTTAACGGAACAATATTTTTTTTAATGCGAACAACCGGACAACAGGTACAGGTATTTATATCCAAATTGATTTTCTATCGGAATTTGTTCAATCTAACCTTACAATACCAAAAACGATGCGATCCCATCATGGCAATGCAATGTGTATAGGTACGGCAAACAACGTTTTGTTAGAATATGAAGTGTATTTTGTAGCCGCAATGTTACACACACGAAAAAGACGAGGAGAAAAAGCAATTTCTTTCGATATTGTTGTGTTCTCAATCACAACTCCGGCAGCCCGATATATAATGATATTGAGTCAGTCATAATGAAAACAAAACACGACGACATTGTGGAGAAGAAAAAAAAAAATGAAGAAAAATTCAGATAAAAATCCACAAACAGTTACGAGAGGTGCGCACTGGCTTCTTCATGTGACAAAACTCAATCCGAACGATGCGTTACAGTATTTGTTTTATAAATTGGAATTTTATTGAACAGAACTGGTTAGACCACATTGATATCGATCGAATTATCGGTTCGGGATACCATGTCACACAATCGGAATGGGTTGATCAGAAACAAAACAAAAAAGACTAATGATCATTGGTGGACGTTGGAACTGACGAAGATACGTTCACTGATGAGAAGGTCAAACTCTAAGAACTCATTCTACTTATATCGTTCTGGTACAAAAGCCAATCGAACGTAGTGGTGTTATTCACAAAAATGGCAAGTTATGCGAGAAGTGTACATTAGGGTGGTCCAAATTTGTATGAAAAATGAAAATTATTCGAGCCACCCTAAGTACATCCATGAAAATATTCAACGGCAAGGTCCGGATAACAACATCTGCATATTGTAAGATGTATTCGAACTGCAAATACTGAGTTAGTCATTTGATACGAATTTAAAGATGTTCATTTTTTAGTGTCACACTCATCCGAACCAACAAAAAAATGAATCTGCAAAACAAATATTGTCTGAGCTTATTAGTCATAATCAGTTTTGTTCTAAAATAAGTTTTATGCTCTGACTCAAAATTGCAATTTGTTTTTAAACCATACTTCGATAGGGACCCGAGGTGATGAATCGAAAAGCCGATAAAAATGAAATAAATATGCAACTGAAATGACCACGGAACAAGTTTCCTTATTTATCCAATAAAATAAAAAAAAAAATAAAAAAATAAAAAAAGATATTTAACATGGACTGAGCAATACTACGAATGATAATGTTTAATCAAAATTGCCTTTTTGTGCGCGCAGCGATATTTATTACTATTATTATACATCTTGAACAAATGTGCACGTATCAAGTTGAATCAGGTCGAGGACTTATTTTTTACCTACATTTGTATACGGATTCGTAACTTTGGTAGTCAATGGTATTGTGGTTTAGATGAGAGTGTTTTTTTCACTAGAAATCCTCAATGACCCCAATAGGTTTACTTCAATCAATATTTTATTAGTTTTCTGTGGGAATGTTTATTAATTATGTCACGCAAGGTTGGTTCACGATGCTTGTAAATGTCGATTTTCCATTATTTTCGAAAAGCATCTTTTCGGTATAAATAGTTAAAATTGCAAAGATTATGCATTACATACAGTAAGTTTTTCCCATGGCGCGACACATGACGCATTTTCATTCAAAATATCATTCAATAGAGTTGTTTGTATTCCTGACAATTCCACTTCCACATACACATTTTGTAAACAAAAATCTCACATACTGTGAGGTGAACGTATAAACTCGAAAATCAATGATTTATATACGCATGTGATTCAATATTATAACCGAAAATTGACATTATTTAGCATTTGCCACGAAATTTTGTTAGACAAAATTTGGTAGATGAATTCTTCTCCACGGAATGGTTAATAAAAAAATTGTTCCACAATCTATTGATAGCAATATCAGACATTATTTTGTCAAATCATAACATATGGCAAATTTAACCTAGAAATAATAAAACATTTATGTCCCCATCATCATCACCATCGCCGTATCGACAGTGTTGTTGTATTGTACGTTGAAACGAAAACAAATTTTGAGTTAAGTCTTTATTATTTGAGACTCAAGATTTGTATTTCGATTGTATTAACGTTCGTTACATGCCGAAACATACAATAACCTGTGCGAGATATCATCACAGAAAACGACTTTTTTTATATTAAGATGGATCAGACACAATTGCCCCCTGTTTAATTAACAACCATGCCGATTTCAGTTTATCTGACGCAAAAACATGTCGTTGGTCATTTTGGTGAGAGGTGAACGTTAATTTTTTTTTTGTGTGAACTGAACAGTTCCGGTGAATCTAAATACACCTGTCTGGCTGACCGTCCTTCAACCGAAACTTATGAAATCCTGAAAAGTACTATTTGGGTGAATCATGTTGTAAAGAAAACATGACAAAGTGAGCGTGGTTGTGGTACACACTGTGGAAAAACTGCAAACTAAAGGATTGTTATAGTGTACCAGTAAGTTTCTCTAAAAATGAAACGAACTATGAACTGCTAGACTAATAGTAACTGTTGTAAAAAAAGTTATTTCTCGCCAGTTATTCTACCAAAATGGGTTCGACTTATCTCACATTACGTTCAGTGCATTTGTAACAATGTGAGCCGCAATAAGCGCCGCAATAAGCACCATAAATATGTCATCTCTCAACATCTCAGTCTACCCAAATTTGCATAAAACAGCAGCTTTTTCTTGGAGCTAGGACTGGGACCTTATAAAGAACCTTCTACATAAATTTGATGTTAAATGTTGGAAAATATTATGAAAATGGATTTTAGTACAGAAACGCGTTCATCCAACACACTTCAAGCAGAAGTGCTTCGATTGACAGGTGCCAAATAGAGTACAATTTTGAACAAAAAAGTTTTCGAATTATTTTTTTTACAACCAACGCACTTCAACCAAGATTTTTACTCTAAATAGAGTACTTAAACTGGTCAGTGTATCAAGCCAATTTTGAACTTGAAATGTTGTCATCGCAATCACAAATACTTTTTTCCCAACTCTGCAAAACCATTTCCGGCGCTTCATTAGCTCATAATAAACCGTAAATTTTGATTAAGTAACTTACATCGGCTGCTATTTTTGGTAGCCTGTAAAATTATGTGCAGAAAGATACATTTCGAGTAATAAATTAAATATTTGCGGCTGTGTTGGTTGGTTTAAGTTTAATAAATTACTGAGGATGGTATGGTTTATATACGAAATAAATACGCAATTAAGAAGAATATTTATCTTTCATCGTCCAAAATGGTAGCATGGCTGGAATATATATGTGTATACGTAGCCCAGTGCTAATATTAAATTAATTAATTAATTTTCGCGTTAAACAATTCTTTGCAGCGATTGAGTGTAATACATAACTTGAATCGATTTCCAATGCGCGGCTCAGTTAAATTGAATTTGAAAAATAATCGTCTGTGTGTATAAGATGCAATCGAATTTCTTCCGAAGACAAATATTTACATAACTCCTTCAATATTTTATTTATTCAATAAATGTTTTCTTTTGTTTGGAAAATTTGTTATAACTCGCAAATATAATAAGTGAATGTGAGAAATAAATATTTTCCGAATGTACGCTAAGGTATTTACATTTCACATAGTTGGACAAGCTGTGCTCTTTATTCCGATCAATTGCAATCAATAATTTACTTTTACAAACACAATTCAGTTTTCAGTTTTTCAGTCATAATTAAGAGGAAAATTGTTTAATTTTCGTGGTTTGATTGTTTTCGTAAATGTTACATGGTCACGAATGTATATTATATTACTCACCGCCATTGTGTGTTTGCGATGTTTGTTCAAGTTTTCTTTTCTTTTTTGGAAATGTTTCAATTTCAACGGCACACTACATAGGGTGCTCTTGAAAACTTAATAAATAAATTAATAATTGATGATTGACATCCATACGGACATAAAAATTTCTTAGAGAAAGTCAATTCTGAAGATTAAAAATGTAGCTGAAAATTCTATAAAAATGATAACACTGTAACGACAGTGATTTCATCCCTATCGGTATTTAAGTTTCAAAAAATGTCTAATTCGCAACGTAATGGAAAAGGGTGAAATCCTAGAAGGAGAAACTTTTCTCTATCTTGAGGAATACGGATAAATATCGACATACCCCAATCGGCGCTATTTTTTCGAATTCTGATTTAGAAATCCCTGGATAGTTCTTGGTCCAAGCCTCCAAAACCGGCCTCAGATATTTTCTTTCAACCATGTGTGGTCGGTGGGTTGTGAAAAATCCCGTTTTTTAATTATTGTAGCATTTTTACAAGAAGAGTTAGGCATGGATGACTTTGGTTTCATTGGAAAACTTGGGTCCAATTGAAAAATTCAAGTTAAGGATCTGCGTCAAAAAGTTTATCATTTGGAAAAATGGATTTTGGTCCATGAAAACTCGGTGAAACTTTAGCAAAGGCTGTGATGCCACTAATGAACTTTGATTTATTTTGATTGTGGAGCGTAAAGAGTTTACTTGACTTAAATCTTAAATGCGATACAGTCAGAGGCAGTCAAATTTCAGTATGAATTTTCTTCAGCTGTTTTTCAGCTGATCCAATCGTATAATCAGAACTGTCTATACTTGTTTATATGGTTGAAGCGGCTACACGCACGCTCGTGGTAGTGGTAAAGCCGCATAGAGACGTATAAACAGTTTTGATTGTTTGTGTGGATCAGTTGAAAAACAGCTGAAGCAAATTTATACTGAAATTTCACTGACTCTAACTGTAAGACATGGAATCTATTTTGAGGTGATTTTTATCGTTTTTGGTGGCAACTTTCAATTACTCTACCTTCACAAAGGTAAAAACGAATGACAAAAGTCATTACAAAATAGGTTTTATTTCATATCGTATTATTACCGGTACTGGTAAATGGTATTCACAACAATGAAACCATTGAATAAAAACGATTCTAATAACACTACCGATCATAATTGTTGTATGTATGGTGAAAGTATAGGCGAGACTGGGTAACATGCTAGTTCTAATTGCCATTGTTAATCTTTGAATATCATTACCTGACTCTGAACTTCTCAAAGCTACTAATTCTGGATACCGGATCTCAAAGTTCTGATACTATTTCTCCTAATGAGACGGAACACAAGAATTTCAGTATTTTTTTTCTCCAACGAATTTTCGCTGGGTACATATGTTTATCGTTTATTTTCTTTCAAGCAGAACATCTGGTCAGACATGGTTACAATTGCAACAACAGAAACTTCGAGCTAAAAAAGAACAACAAAATAATGGCGCTGAATATTTCGCACGAAAAATTCATACAGAAAATCGAAATCGACCATTAAGGTACGTTCAACAAAGCAGTACAAATTGATGTGCTACGAATTAAAATTAATTACCAAAAAAAAAATTAGTTTTTTAAATGCACGATCGTTTTTTCTATTGCACTTGAACGTAAACACATTTATTCTTTACAAACAAGAAATTTTTTTATTTTGATTTTAAAATGAAAATGGCATGCAGTTTTTGTTCGTTGCAATTAGTTTTTTCTCTTCGAATGAATGGGTCTGTCGAATGTTACATTTTTCCTTTGTCCATATTTCACTTATGTTGTTTTTTATCAATAAGTAGACGACAGATGTTCCGCAGAAAACGTTGAGCGGCTCGCTATCTAATCTCCAATTTCGACCAAAACTAATCAAAATACTGATAATTTTCAGATCCAGATCAAGTGCAGCTCATAGATACGATGGTTACGCAAGTGATACGGCTGCATTTGATGTTGATGCTTTTATCGACGAAGTTGATTACAGACGACCTTTACATGTTCAGACGCCGCACAATCGGTAAGATTTATTTTTGGGCAAGAGCCAATTTTGACTACAGGGGAAATGTGAAAATACTTCTAAAACGTCATAAAGGGGGAGTGCGTACTTCTAAAACGTCATAAAGGGGGAGTGCGAAAGTCAATTGTAATGCTATTTGCACTAGTGAACGAATAGTCACTATGAGACTATTCGCACTCGTGTGCCACCAGTTAATTGTGAGACTATTCGCACACGAGTGCTACCTTTTACAACATGTAACATAAGGAGCTTATTCTCTATTTTGTAATATGGAGCATAAGGAACCTATGCTACCTTTTGTAACAGGTTCCTTTTTTTAACAAATGGTACATGAGGAGGTTATGCTTTATTTTACAGCATGGAATATAAGGAACATGCTCCCTTTTATAACATGGATATTGTTTACAAAGAGCAGCTTTCAAACTCATGCCTTTTTAACATTTTTTCGTACAGTCAGAGAAATATAGATTTCAGGATTATATAAGACATCATCGTTTTTCTGTATTCTCTCATTTCGCATGTTATTTCAAATGGCAATTGAGAGAATTAGATAAACGATAATATCTCTAAAAATCCCGAAATCTATATTTCTCCGACTGGAATTACAACGGAAATAGGTGAAGAAGAAAAAAATCGTGTGCGAATAGTCTTACAATTGACTATTCGCATTCGTGTGCGAATAGCAACCGCTCTGAAAAAAGAGTTGCAAATTGAGTAGTTTGTTCTTCGTCAGCTGGAAATCTTTTGAAGTAGTAGATTTTAATTTGAAGAAAAGACAAATTGACCATAAGTCTTGTTTCGTTAGATCATCGGACCGGAATTATCATACAATAACGACCACAACAACGACCAAGGAACGACCATTTGTATCAGTGAAACGAGCTCATGAACAGGCCAAATTGAATACAATAGGCGTAAGTATCCACCATTAATCTATTTCGCACATGATTGTAGTCGAGATAGTAGTTAAAGTTTCTCTTGATTTGCACGTTTTTTTAAATTAATTTGTTTTTTTCTCTGAAGTTTATCATTTATGTAATTTTGTTGTAAAAATGTTATATAGTCATCATCTGTCAGTCCACTATCTGTTTTGAATGCATCACCACTCGGTCATATATCACAAGCACAATCACCAAATGGTCTTTTATCGTTTGCCGATAGTAACACTTCTCCACGTAACGGACATGTTCGATTGGTAATTTTATTTTTATTATTTTTTATTTAATTTTTTTTTTAAATATCATCACTGTACTGTTTTGCCATGAACACTTTTAGAAAATATGATTTTCTATCACAAAAAATAACAAAACGAAAGGAGTGGTAAACCAAACGAAAATGGTCGGAAGTTCTTTGATAACGACATTTATCTCAACCAGCGTTTCTTAACAAAGTCTAATTAACAGGCAGACACATTTTTCTGGAAAATACCTCATCATAAACAGAGATTAAACTTGGATTTAATAGTAATCTTTTTTCCGACTTGTGTAGAATTAGGAAGAGGCGAATCGAATGTCACCTTATTGCGAAATAATGTTTACGCAACATGTGACGAAAAGTAGAACTTTCCATTGCGCAAAACGTCGTATACAACTCGTTGATAAATGCTTTTTATAGGCATACGATGTGTATTGTCACACTCGGCCTGCGGCATCAGTGACAGTCTACACATCTAGTGCCTAAAAAGCATTTATCCCTCGGTTATATAAATAACTATTAGCGTATGGATATAAACTCTAAAATAAAAGCACCATCCCTTCACCCACGCGTCTGCTCTAACGCATAAAAACTTTTTTACTAAAGAAATGCAAGATTTTGAGAGAGTAAACGTAGAAAATGCTCTCACAAAATTGTGCATCTCTTTTGCTCTACGTTTTTTATGCGTAGATAGTAGGGCAGCCGTGGTATGTATGCGAAAGGGCGGTTGAATGATTTTCTACAGTTTATCGAAGTTTCTTCAATTTTTCGCGATCGTCAGTGACGATTCATCACGAATTTAGTTATCACAAATTTTCATTCAAAAGCGATTTTCCCGGCTTTTCCTATTTTTCACGAAATTTCTCTAATTTCTTTACTGAAATTTTGACTAGTATTGCGTCCTACCTCACTGCCCTATACGGGCAAAAAAAACTACCTGCAAAAGAGATGCAAGATTTCGAGAGAGTAAACGCATGAAATTCTCTCACAAAATCGTGCGTAGTAGGGCAGCTCAGTAAACAAATGTAACATTTTAGTTCAACATACTTTATCTGTTTAGTTAAAAATGTGTTATCAAAGAAAATCTTGACCAAAACTTTACTTTCGAAGGTTTGTTCATTCCTTTCGCATTCACACACGATTGGCATGTGGCTGTTTAATCAATCACACATTTTACATTAGAAACAACAAAAACATTCTGAATTTATTGATTTACTCTCGATTTTAATTGATTTATTTTGACTCATTTTATGTAACTAACGAAATATTCTTTTAACTCATTTAATTTTCATGTTGGCACCAAAAATTACTTTTTGTTAATACTTTTTTGTTGTCACAAAAATCTAAATCACTCAACCAAACTCATATCGAAAACAAACAAACAAAACCAATTCTTCGGACGTATGTTAGGAGTCCGAAATTCTAACAAATGGCAACGACAAACCACCATCCGCTTCAGTGATAAATACATCGACAACAGTAACTGACAATGAAAATGCATGCGGTCAGTTAGCATTAGATCGATTACTCAAATCATTGGCAATCGAAAATAATAAAATCGAAGAACAATTGGATCATTTGAACAACGGTAATGGTCGAGATAGTTATCGCAACGGCAATTCCAATAGTCCCACTGAAATATTTAAATTTCCACCGCCGATAAGGGATAAAAATCATAATAAAATCGAAAAGAACGATAGTTTAAATGATGTTATTGCGAATTTAACCGACTTTACGCGACATGAAACGATGAGACAAAGTCTGACAAATGGAAACCGTAGTCCTAGTATAGTTAACAATAATCGACAGTATTTAGAACCGACAAATAATGTCATTAAGCGCTTAGCATCTGAGTCGGAAAATAGTTCATCAATTTCACCCAGTCTATCTGAAAGAAGTAATGGTGTTTCATGGAGTGATCAGGTATGAATTCAATAACCCCATTTTAACCACCTCATTATTTTCATTATACAAACTTTATTCCAATTATTGCATTTTAAAATCATTTTTGTTGCATGGATCATGTTTACTATTAAATTACTAAACGTTCACATCGTTAACTATTAATTTAATTTAAAATAAACAAAATTAACTTCAAATCCCCACTCAAATTCAAATTATCAGAAATTCAGACACCAATTTCTTTTTATTCAAATTGCAAATTTGTTTTGTTTATTCGAATGGATTATTAGGTACGCGAGGAGTCATTTTCATCGTATCGATCTGAAACAGAACCAGATACATCGATTGCAGGCTCACCCCGACCGGAAACTCCTGCTTTTCCTGTAACGCCCCGTACGCCGTACGGATTTAATTTAAATGGAAATTCTAGTCCAGCTCTTCCACCTAAGAGTCCAACATCAATGCGGTAAGTTTGATCGAAACATTTTCCATAAAATTCGGTTTCGCTAGCGATGTTGATACATTGTTTAGTATACTGTATGTAGTAGTAGTAGTAGTAGTAGTATATTCTATGAGTTACAACATTAGAGTGTTGGCTCTAAGTGTTCGCTCTCATTTTAAGTCTATTCTCTATTCTCGCGACGCGAAGAGTTTTTACAACGTTTTTAACAGTGGAAATTTAATGTTATTGTTCATTTTACCGTTGAATTCAGCGTTAGCGGCCGTTTAGCTAACGTTCTCTATAATATCTAAAGACCACGCAAAAGTAACGTATAATCTGTTACGGACGGCTGTCATCTGTTATCGACAACGACAGCAATAATAAAGGACAAGCTCTGACTTATAAGGTCTTATATACCAAAAAGTATGTTCAAAACAAATGAAGTAAAAGATTTCTGAAATTAATCTAAGAAAATCGTCGATCAAATGAAGTAATAGATCAGAAATGCAAAATTGTTAATATGACAAGCAAAATTGCAGTGCATGACAGCAAGTACAAAAGTTATAGCGATCATCACATCGTGAGCTCATGAGCTCATTCGAAATAAAGAGTGTTAACGGAGAGCGAAGATCAATTAAGCTTAACTGGGCCTTGAGGTAAAATGGCAAAATTTTATGAATGGAAAATAAATCGAAATTCAAAGTTCGAATTTTTGAAGTATGAATTTTGCATGTGAATCTTCTTTTATTTTGACCTTGTCCTCGAGGCCAGTTAAGTTTAACTGAGCCAAAATCTCTCTAAAATACCCTTAAGGGCACAGAGTCGCTCATTTTAGCATCTCTCAACCTTAAAACGCATTACGAGTATGATTTAGATCTTCTTTCTTTGTTTCTCTTCGTTTTGTAAAATGGAAAATGTAGCCGCAAACAAAAACATGCAATTTGACACCAGTGGGTAAAGCCCGACTGCGATCACTCTACCAGATGCGAAAAGCATTTGTTAGACGAATTTTATATTTGAGATCTCGAAGAAGTAGCCCTAATGTATATCTCGGCCGACGCACATCGTTGAAAATCCAAATTGGTGGCAGATGATGATGATGATGAAGAATTTAATGCAAAATTAAGTTCAATTTCATGTTTTGGTGTTAGCACCTTTATTTTGACCCCAGTTTGCATCATCTACGATGTGACGGCCCAGATTACGCAACGGCTTTTACTTCTATGTCTCAAAAATACAAGATGTCTAATAAATGATGCCCCATAGTTAGGTCCCTTGTAGAGGTCAAAACTGAAAGCTGAAGAACAAATGTTTTTCGTATTGGGTAATGTAACAGTCTGCAATAGCTTTGGAACCGTGTCCTTATGAGGAATCAACGTGTCGTGGAACCCCGGTCTATATCATTTTAAACAAATATTTGATTTATCCTCCGAAGTAAACATCTGTTAACAAAAACCATTTCTTTTATTTATATGATTCTAACGATTTTTAGACGACTTAATAACTCAACCTGGTCTTTACGATCTGGAAAATCATCGACATCGACTTATGACTTGAGGTTAGATATTGTTAGAAGTGAATGTAGAGTAAACTTTTTGTTTTTGTTTTGAATGAACCGCAACCAGTCACAAATCAAAAAATAAAATTGAATAGATTCCTATATTCACAACACCACTGTAGTGAATTTATTCGGTATGATGTTCATTAATCGAACATTTTTTTAAAATCAAAATTGCACTTCGCACAAAATCATACACCAACCAATCGTGAATTTGTTTTAGACTTAAACATGAAATTGTCGACAAACAAAATTATGTTTCATTGAAATTGTTGGAAAAACACTAATGCTGCCAGTGTTGTAATCAATGGCTGTGCTAACCATAGATAAATTCAATTAATTTTTTTTTGTAAATTATTTTTTGTTGGAAAATTTTCAGCAAGGACCTGTATTCGTCAAACCAAAATAGCCAGCTACACCAACTTGCTAATCAAAACGATCCCATGTCATGTTATACATCAAGACGAAATTCGACAACTTCGAACGCAAACAGTGAACCACAAGAAGTGGCACCACATTTGGTCAAGTATGCTCAGAGCTCAAACGGCACACCAATGAACTTCAACTGATCCTCAACATATTTCACCCTTTCAGGTTCGTTCGTGATTCATCGAAGTACTGGTACAAGCCGAACATAAGTCGCGAGGAAGCAGTGGCTTTACTACGAAATGCAGCACCCGGAACATTCATCGTTCGTGATTCAACAACATTCGCCAAAGCTTACGGTTTAGTCGTTAAAGTGGCCTATCCACCACCAGGCATTCAATCAAAAGGACCGCCAGGCGACGAATTGGTTCGACACTTTTTGGTCGAGCCAACAACACGTGGTGTTCGATTGAAGGGGTGCTCGAACGAACCGGTTTTCACATCGCTATCCGCTTTAGTTTATCAACATTCAATCACACCGTTGGCATTGCCATGCCGTTTGATTATTCCCGATAGAGATATGCAATCGGTTGAATTCCATTCGCCCGCTCAGCAACAATTGATCACCCAAGGAGCGGCCTGCAATGTTTTGTACTTGTTTACATGCGAAACAGAGTCGTTGACCGGACCGGAAGCTGTCCGAAAAGCGATAACATTTTTGTACTCGCGGAAACCATTGCCCAAACCGACCGAAGTGCACTTTAAGGTATCACATCAGGGTATCACACTTACCGATCAGACGAGGCAGCTATTTTTCAGGTTTGTGCCGATTCGACTTATTTATTGTGGAAACGAATTTGAAATCTTTTCTCCGTTCGATTTTTAGAAAACATTATCCTGCAGCTAATATTTCACATTGTGGCCTTGACCCAGAAGATCGAAGGTGGAGCGTACGGGCTACGGGTGATGTTCCAGTTAGCAACAAGTAAGTGAAGAATTTTGTGAAAAAACCGTTCGTCCTTTACCCGAGAATGTCTGCCCATTGTGCTTTCCACTTTTGTTGTTGAAATTACTCTTACGGTCCGATCAGCCATTTGCTTCCTATAATGAAAGAAAGCCAGCTCTATTTCTGATTTCTCGTCAGTAATCCCTAACTGCCTCGTTTTGAGATTCATCAGCACTGGACATGTACACGTAAAATGTCTCGCCGTCTCTGGCTCTAGACCAAACCCTCGACAGGCTGGGTCGTTGACGACTCCCATCTTGATGAGGTGTAGCTGAGATTCGTGTGTCCCGTCAGAATACCGATCAGCGTGCGAAGTTTGGCTCGCCATGGACAAAGAAGGAACTTGGTGTTCTTTCTATTGTAACCCACCAAAAATTCCTTCGATTGCCTGCAGCTAGTCAGAGCGTCCCATCTGGATTCTTTCCGTTTCCCTCTTCACCAGAGCCTTAATCAAACCTATGTACCTGCCAACAGCTGGTTCGGCTCCAATGAATTGTATACTACTACCTTCTCTGGCTTGTTCATCTACTTCCTCAGAGTGGATGAGTTTCAAAAGTACATGAAATTACGTTTCTAATGACACATCACACGAGCCTTTATGTTTCGCGCACCTGGAGAAATTGCCATACGAAAACTGCGGACCAAATAACAGAAATTTTATTACAAGATCACAATTTTCAATTTAGCCTTGCATCGCTATTCTGTTGATAAATCAATAACAAACCAACAAAAAACTTTTTTCCTTGCATTACAGAAGCATATTTGCATTCGTTGCTCGACGATCAACATCATCCACAGACAATCAATGTCACGTATTTTGTGAATTGGAACCATCGCAGCCAGCAACAGCCATCACATCATTTACCAACAAAATCATACCAACTGCCAGTCAAATGAATGTGTCGAAGAACATTTAATTTAGCTGAATCGATACTTGTTTTTGAGAAAGCATTATGATGATCGCGTGGCAGTCTGTTGACATACTATCCGAAACTGCAAGAAGTTAAATCAAAATTATTTAAAAAAAAATAAAATAAAATAAAAATGAAAACTCGTGTGTGTAAATGTGTTGTAATCCGTTCAACGTAATAATTTCTTTTTTAGTTTCATTTTAGTTTGCACCACTATGTGAGTTAACAGTTTTGTTTTTGTGTATTTCTTTCGTGAGTGATGAAACAATTTAATGAAGAAAAAAAATTAAGCAAAAAAAATATTAATCAAATTTAAAAAAAAAAAAGAAATTGTAGAATACTAATGAGCAAATTGAGCAATATACAATTTTACCATAAAACATTTTTATCAAGACGAAGAAAAAAGCAAGCAAATAATTAAAATATTGAAGAGAAAACCACATAAATAATTGAATGACAAACTGTAAACTGAATAATTTATTTTTTAATTACTTTTTTTAACCAACCAAATAAGTGTCATAAAAACACCAATTCTTAGATCTGATCTTTTGTTGACATTAATAACAATTATAACAAAACTATCGTTTCTATAAACTTCAAACTCTTAACCGCCAACAATAAAATGGAGTGCTAACGAAGAGCTATTTCGGATCAGTTATAAACGTAACTGACCTTGACGAAAACGTCGAAATGAGAGAAGAAAACACTCATACAAATGTGCTTCGAAAATTCCAACTTTAAATTTCGATTTATTTTCATTCATAAATTTTTTACATTTTAACTGATCCTCGCTCTCCGTTAACAGTCTATACCAGTGGAGAATATTTACTACATACATTGGAACAACCAACGTCAATGTGCTTCGTTTTGGTTGACTTCGTTCCGAAGTACTTTTTTCCATTCAATTTAATTAATCATAAAACTTCCACGCGCAATGTCAATCAAATGAAGCGCATAATCGACAGTAATTCGGCACAATGATACTAAACCCTGCTGTACGCACAATTCATAAAATTTAATTACGATAGTCTTTGAGCCTCAACGGAGCCACTATTCTGTGTGAATGCTATTCCGATTTCCAATGATTCGGGTTTTCGTGAAAAGTGTCACCGATCTATATAAAAATATTAGAAAATCTGAACGAACAACGATGTCAGTTGAGAGTAAAAAACGAGTCCATCGACAGTTGTCCTTAAATTACTGAGATTAGCAAATTCATGCAATTCATTAAAGCTTTACCTTCATATCATTCTAAAGATTGCGCCGACCAAAAATGGCATGTCAATGACATCACAAGCAAATTAGATTATGAACAAAAGTCTACAGTGCCAGCGCTTATTCTTAGTATTTTTTAGGGAATGTTTATGAATTTTTTAAGAATTTATAGGACATTTTAGAAATTATCAAGAATTTTTAGTAATTTTTAAAATTTGTTAGGAATTTATAAGAATTTTTAAGAATATTTAGCGATCTTTTTGAAATATTTTTGGACCTTTTAAGAATTTTTTGGAATTTTTGATTTTTTAAAAAGAAGTTTTCAGGAATTTTTGAAAATTACTGAAATTCTTAAATTTAAAAACTTCAAGAATTTCTGAGATTTGTTCAGATTTTTAGAACTTTTAAGATTTTAGGAATTGAAAATCCGAATAATATTCCCTGTATAGTGGCAGTTGATTCATCAATGGCAAACGCCTAAATTAAAAGAGTTATTTGAATTATGGTACTACTAAAACGAAATCAGCACAAAACAATTTAAATTTAAAATAAAAAAAATCCTCAAAACTAATCAACCAAAAAAAAGTCGAAAATCTATGAAGAAAATAGATACAGTTTTGGAAACAAAGTTTAAAAGATCGTATCTAAATCAATGTAATTGAAAAAGAACGAATTTGTAGGATAAAACACGGAACAATTTTTTGCGATGGTGATTTTGTGTCAAAAAAAAATAAAATTCGGAATCAAGAATGCAAAGGATTGCTCATGGGATAGACTCATACTAAAATATTTGAATGAGACTCCTAAGTTGCAAAGGAAGTGAGAAAAACAGAAAACCTTCAAGACTCATCAATATGCTCGCCATGTAAAACAATAACAACAACGACGACAAAAAGTTTTGCTCTCGTTTTACTGTGGCGGGTATATTCATCAATATAGTTGCGAGAACAAAATAAAATCTTTTTTTAACTTTTCATTTTCCTTCCAAAAACGTAAAATTTGTTTCGAAAATCATCTTGTTATCCTCCGGTTACATTTCCTGGTGTTACCTCTCATTCTATCATTTAATTAAGTCGTCTTACGAATCAAATTCATCTCATTCGTAGTGTCACTCTAACCGACGACTGATGACTGACTGATGAATGACCAAATTTTAGTTTTTGTTTTTTTTAATTTTTGGGCGACCACAAAATGGTGTAAGTGGATTCAAAAGACCAACTGAATCGCTTACAGTATTATTAACTGGCTGGATTATTATAATCCACTGGCGGACGTAATACTATAAACGCCTCCCCATATCCCATATCCCGGGTATCCCGTTATACATGGGTTCAATCAATTGTAGCGGCTTAAATACTACAAAAAAAAAACGCAACTAAAAATTGCAAAGTAATATTGGATGTGTACTCCTCACAATATAATCTCTGGTCTTGTTCAATGATTTGTTTTATATTTTTGTTTGTATGTAATTTTTGTTCGAAAATAAATTATAAAATACAAGCGCTTTGAATGTAGATTGCTTTTTGACCATGTTGCATGACATGGATATAAAAATTTTAAAAAAGAAAAAGAAAAACGAACGAATTTTTGATTATGGAATAAAAAAATCCAATCAGCGACAGTCGTAACTTTGTCATCGTCAATATTTTCGTAATCAAATCTAAATTGAAAATGAAATGAAAACTTTTTGTTTTCCACTTTCATTTTCGAGAATATTTTACAACAAAAAAAATTACTAATCCTTTATGTGCCTATATCATGCGCATATAACTCCCCTAAGAAACATTCATCTTCACGTCTGTGTAGAGATCCGCCCGGATGACTCAATATTCTTTCTATTTTGTTACTTTCAAAAAAAATTTAATTTATTTAAATCAAAACAAAAAATAATAAGAGAAAAACAATTCGCTTAAAAAATGAAATGAAATTTGTGCTTAGTTTTTTGGTGTAAGAAATTTTCGGCAAATCCTCTTTTTAATGAAAAAGATTGAAAGAAAAAAAAGCAAAATTATTTTAAATAATTTATACAAAAATGATCACACACTAGTCCAAAATTAAGATTAGAAAGTCAGCAAATTTGAATTACAAAGGAAAATTTAAAATTAATTACTTAATTACGAAATTAAGGTGAAAAAAAACAACAAAAAACAAACAAACAAACGATATTAAAATAAAAACTCTTAGTTTCACTTATCATAGTCTCTGACAGAGATTTCACTAGGAAGGACAATGGTCACCAAATTCTGATCGTCAAGTCAACACACAATATCGTAAACTGATGTGAAATTGTAATGAAAAAAAGAATCAAATTAAATCCAATTTGGTAACGCTGTCCTTCCTCGTAGATTCTCGTATTTAATTGCCATAAAATTAACTCTGTTTTACTTGTCCTTCTTCAGTTCTAAATTATTGAAAATATTTTTTAATTTTGTTTTAACATCCAATACATCCAAACCAACAACAACAACAAAAAATCTTTATTTTTTAAGTTTAAAATTTTAATTTTACTTTTAAATTAACTGTAAATTATGTAAATCATTTTACTTAATTGCCGTGCAAAATAATTTTTAGATTTTTTCACATCAAGATGACGTTCCTTTTGTCATTATTGTGTGGAACATTGTAGACACACCATAATAATAATTGCGAATTTTCCAGCGAGCAAAGAGTGCCAGAAGCAACTCTTGTTCAATGGAGTAAAAAAATGTAAAATTCAGAAAACGGAAACGAACACCTTTTCTGTTAAATTTATTATTTAAAATGCGGCAACAATTTATAACCCAGTTTCATAATGTAAACTAATAATTGTAATAAAATGAAAAATAAAACAAAAATAAAAAATTCTATTTTATAAAAAAAAATTGAGACAAAAGAAACACGAAAAATTATCGATAGTTAAACATCAAACCACGAAAAGAATTTACTTCATAAAGTGATTATTACTAAGGAATGTGAATTATTACCGATAGGTGCAGGGCCTACTTTTGTTAAATCGATTTTCTACATTTTGCTATAATTTTCCAACATTTGCTAAGATTTTCAAAAATTTTCCGAAATCTGCCAAATTTGCTAATGGCATATTCTAGCAAATTTGAGCAAATATTGGAATTTTTTTGACAAATTTCGGAAAATTTTAGCAAATTTAGGAAATCAATTTTCCAAAAATAGGCCCTGGATAGTTTGTGCGAAGCTAAATTTGCAAGGTTTGGAATGCTCTCCTACTTTTTCAGAAGAAAGGTTGGAAGATTGGCAAAATTGGGTTGATTCTTCTCCTCTTTGAGGGTTTGAGGGTTTTCAGCTTAGAAAAATGCTCAAATTTTAAGAATATGGAGCCATAGTTAAGTGAAGAATGTGTTCAACGTGAATGCATCGAGCAGTGCACCTAAAGTTCAAATTCTGTAATCTTGGAGAGATGATTTAAATAGCAAAGTTAATGGAATATAACTCTAAAAAGTGATGATGTGAGACCACATTTCTGTAAATTAATGCGCATTTAAGTAAATTGCCACATCAGAATGTCTTTTCTTACTTAAGGTTTACAAATTTATTTCAATTAAAATTTTTTTTTTATGATTCTGGCAGCCACATTTAAATTTTTTGCGCTACTTGCGCTACTTGATTTAGTAGGGAAAAACTCACACTATCAAATATTATGTATTCATGTCTGGACCAAAAATTCTGCGTAATTCATTCGTAATCTCCTGTCTAGGTTTTTCAAACATACATATCTTAGAGCCCTTGGCGTGAACTAAGTACTGGTACGCACATATCAATTTTGCTTAACCACTTTGACCTGTGACCGTCGCTAGTTCTCGAGGTCGAAACAGCTTTTATTTTTTTGCCACTTTTCGTGATGTGCTGGAAAGGGAAGAGCTATAGCTACGTTTGTCGTTCCAAAGGATGTTTCCTTGAAATGTGAAAAGGAGTCTTGTTTTGGTTTTCTGTGTACATAAATTCGGATCTTGCAATTTGCGCCCCTGAGCTTTTCGTCTTAGGTTAAGCAAAATTGGTATGTACGTACGTGTACAGCAAAGAACGGATTTTGACCATTTTTGTTACTCGAAAATGAGTTATGTTCGTTCGTCGCAGTTTCTTAACTATGCCACTTGTATCAATATGTAAAAGCAGTTTTGGTTCCATACGTAGACCAGCTGAAAAACAGCTGGAGAAAATTCCCACTCAAAATTTCACTGCGACGATTAAGATTAATCTTTGATAAATCCGAAAAATCTGACAAATGATGTTATATCACTACTCATGGAAGCTGTTATTATTCTTAAAATGAGTCCTCTCACAACATTTTTAGAATTTACAACATGTAATAGTTATGTTCCTAACACATGCTAAAAGGATTTTTTTTAGCGACTGAGAGGTTTGAGGGGATTGAATTAGCATGTCTTGAATTAGTCTTTTAACATCAGTTAGGAACAACGTTTTTCCTGAACGTCATTGGTATTTTAACACTAGTTAGGAAAAATCAATGACATAACTCGGGCCTGAGTTATCCGAATAACAATGAAAAGTCTCACTTTCGTTTGTTTATTGACCTCTCGGCTACTTCTAATATACAAAATTCACACGAAATTTCCTCTTTTTTTCCTAGTCATGTGAATTACTATTAAAGTTCGAACTTTTGAAGTAAAGAAGTGAAAAAGTGGAACAAAAAACAAAAAATTCGAACGAAAAAGCGCTGTAAAATTTTTAACCTCGTTTTCATTTTTCCAACTAAAATAAATAGTTCACAGATTCACAGATGGCGTCTCGGTCTGCCGTCACACGCCCGGGTTCTTTTGACAGATTCGATAAAATTTACATTCGGCAACACTACGTACGACATACGACACATCTTCATTACATTTTTTTTATTGTGCTGAAAGTGTAGTTTAAAAGTGTAAATTATTCCCGTGTAATTGCAGTAATTGAAATTAATCCAGTGTATTTCGGGGTAAGAACAAAAGTGTATTACAAGTAAGGCGAAAGTTTAATTTAATTGATGAGGAAAGTGTTTGACGCACAAAGTGATTTTTTTTTGTGTCAGTCGCCATTTTTACTGTCCATAGTTTCCCAGATCGGTTTTTTGTTTTTCTCTTGTGGTGGGTTATCATAACAAATAAATCATTTTGGATTCGATTATTATTTATTGCGTTCTCTTCAATTCCATTCATTTACAAAGACTTCGTCGTCCGTTCCCATTTCGTTCAGATTTTTGTAAAAATTATTTCGCGAAATGATCTCATATTACAAACAAAACGAAACAAATCTAAAAATAAGTTCTGGGTTTCGATTTAGTTCCTATGACGAATATGTGTTATAAATCAGGCCTTGAGTTCAATAAAATGCCAGCAGTCAAAAAGTCGTTCGCAATTTTTCGGCTTTCGAGTCCAAAATCGGGGTCAAGACGATTTTGTTGATGATATCAACATTAATTCACCTATTTCACTTGAAGCGTTTCACAAAAGAAATCGTTCTGTAGGCGTAGTGCATTTCTGTTTCTAAATAAAAATTTCGTAATTTTTCGTTTATGCTGTCACCAACGCACTTCAAGCATGAGTGGTACTCTAAATAGGGTACTGAAACTGGACAACTGTAAAACACTGTCGCCCACGAACCAGATTGAAGTGCGTTGGTGTCAAAGATGTGAAATCTACAATTGTAATTGTTAGTGTTTCTGAATGGAAAGTTGCTTGTATTTGACGCTGATGTGAGTTTATTGTCTGCCGGTTTATTAACGCACAACGCGGAAAGAGCGGAAAGAGGGAGAAAAAATACTAGTTTCGATGGGAGATTATGTCAAAATTTGTATGTAAAAGTCCAGTTAGCTAAGAACAAACCAGTTAATTTATCTGAGCTCGATACAAATGTCTTTGTTTTAACATAAAATTTAATTCGATTTCAGAACTGTGAAACAGCAAGCAGAGATTATTGTGTTTTCGTGTTGATACATGCACACTCTACAACACACACTACAAACGCGACACATCAACAACATGCAGTCGGTCAACAAAATTCATTCAACAAGAATATCACTAAACGACCGTTTTACCATCATTCAAACGGTTCAACCAAATGCAGCTGCAGCATCACCTCGGCGACGTCGCTCACAGAGTGCTAACTCCAGAATCCGATCGTCACCGAAATCATCGCTACAAAATCGCAGATTATTGGAACAATTGGATCAGAAGCATATGATGCGTACAGCATTGCGATTGAAAAAAGTAATTTTCGTTCCAAGAACAAAACACAAACAAACCGAAAATATAAGCAACCACTCCTGACGGTCCAACAAAATAATTGATTCACGAATGTGAAATTTTGCCTGCAAAAAAAAGTGGCACGGAAAATCGAGTAGACAAAAATCGAGTAATATTGGTCATGCGAATGTTAAGCCGATGTGGAGAATGTTTTATTCACCCGGAGAAGGGAACATTGAGCGTTGGATGGTTGAAAGAAAATAATTTTAACATTTACCTGAGCCACAACTAAAGATCATTAAAAGCAAAATTGATTGAAAGATTACCAGAGAGCGTAGCCAGCAACATTCGAGACGATACGAATTTTGCATGAACACAATTCGCTCTTTTATCTGAAAAAAATATTTTGTTGATGTCGGAAGGATAATTGATTTTCGTTGCTACGATCGTGAACATGTCTTCTTACATACTTCCCTGTTTTTACAGAAGAGTTTAAGGTCCAATTTACCGCTACGTCAACGGTTGAACACCCAAATGAAGAATCGGATTATGAAGCGGGGACTAACAGCAACGACCTTAAGTGTTGGACCAGGAGGTCGTTTGAAGCGAGCAAACAGCTTGAGAAATATTGGAACGTAAGAGCATACCAAAGAAACTTTGGATTTTATTCAATTTCTAATCAATTAAACCACCAAACACTGAAATCAAAATAACAACTCGCTGAACCGACCCCCAAAAAACCTGACTTCTAATTTCCGAATATTTTATTTTGCTGCAACCATACAGAATGCAAGCCGATTTAGTTGGAGGCGGAAATTTGAGACGATCAAATTCCGCATTAAATCTTGCCGGACGACTGGGAGTCCGAGGCCAAGCGGGCGGACCGAATACCCGTCGTCGTTTGATACGAAATAATGTTGCTACCCAACGTTCACGTTCACGATCACGATCACGAACCCGTCCAAATCTTATCAGATCGAATTCCCAGACGAATTTACGTCGCAGCAATTCAAAACAGTCGCTGGCTACACAGAAACGTAGCAATTCGCAGGTGCGCGGACGCAGTGCTTCTCGACAACGACCACGTTTACAGCGATCGAACAGCCGAAAAAATTTGAATACTGGCCTACGAAATCGCGGCAATGTCGCTGGCGCTAATCGACGAGTTGGTATTAACGGACGCCTGGGCGTTAAGCAAACACAATTGCTAGCCCGCAATGTACAACGTGGTCGTATAATAAAGCGACGGAATTCGACTGCCAATGGAAAGAATGGGAATATCGGGACAGTGGGCAGGAATGGAGCCAGACAACGTGTGGCGCGATCAAGAACTAGGTAAATTTCAACTCAATATTTGATTGGCTCAAATTTCATCGCTAAAATTTATGCGACTAATCCCCGTTCACTTTATAGGGTAGCACAGTCAAATCCGCGTAATCGGTCTGCATCGCGAGGAAGAACTGGACGGCAACCGAACAACAACAACTTTGCACCAAACAATCAACAGAATAATCGATCCAGGCAGAATGGACGTGGACGAGGTGGTGGCAGATCACGCAGCCGTGGAAGACCAGGACGACCAAACGCTGGTGCAGGTAAATATTTTAGCATTTTGTCATAAAAATGTGATTTGATATGACAACACCTCATTGTTTGACCGAACAATAACAATTATTTCACCTTTCCCCATCCCCCACTTGCGCCTCTATTTGTTTTCTTTTACAATAAAATTTGTACAGCCACCAAGCAACCGGTTAAAACGAAAGAAGAGTTGGACAAGGAACTGGATCAGTACATGGTGAACACGAAAAGCAATGAGATTGACATTTTTATGGGATAGACAGTGCAACAAACAAACAAACAAAAAAGAAAGAGAGAAATAGATCGGCCAAACACTTCAGATGTGACGTGGCGGGAGACTTAGATTAGAGATGTATAAACTGACTGGATTATTAACATTAAAATTACACTTTATCCACAAATTCGCTATACTAAAAGTAGAATTTGACTATCTCAAGTTTGAATTGTTAATTAAAACTATTTCTAAATACAAAAACCAAAAATCTTTTTAGTAATTCGACGTTCGATTCCCATCTTTATAAGAGAAAGTGGAGAAAGAAATTCGGACTGTTCGATATCGATAGTCTTTTGTTCTTGAATCATTGAGAGATTTCACAACAAGCCCTCCGGTTCCATCACTCGTTCAGTGCGAATGTAATGAAAACAGTTCAGTTTAGTTGAAGGCAGAAGCGACAGAGTGTAGTCACTGTGGCACTAAGGAATTACTCTTCACAGCAAAAGGGAAATCCATAGTGACTTTGGGAACAAAGAATGGAAAAATGACACACAGAAATCCAGAAATATATCTCCATTGAATGTAGAAATAACTCCACTTCCGACCTAAATGGTAAGTGAGGTTCTTCTAATAAGACATGTTAAATCCGAAACCGACCTTGTCTGTAACAAAACGAATCTGTAGTTGAGCTGGGTAGGCATTGGCTACTAGCCAATCGTAAAATCACATTTCCTATCTGGCTAACCTTTTAGATACCTCATTTAAGGACGATCGTATCACAATTATAATCATTGAATCTACTACTTCTTTATTCGACTCAACGCCTTTTATTTCACTAAGGTTGTACCAAATGCATTGTCGTTTTTGTTGATAGCCTTAACAATGACTAGCTTCACACCTTCCGTTTGAGATTTGAATATTAGCCACACGTTAACCGTTCACGGTCAACTAATAAATTTTTTAAATAAAGTCCTTCTTAAGTGTCCATTCCACTCAACAAAAAGGAGAAGTACTCCGTGAGAGAGCCGTGAGAGAGGAAGCTGTCAAATAAACAAAGAAAAAATTTAAAAAATTCAATTTTGTCTCTTACACGGAGTACTTTTTTGGTAAGAGGAAAATAAGCATTAGACACATTTCTAATGCTCACTTCTAACCATACCTAGAAATGGGAATAACAATCACACCGTTTAAAATAGTGACAATTTTTGTGCTAGCACATAATTTTTGAAGTTGGCTCAGTTTTTTCGTTACCAAAGGAAATAAACATACTGAACGTCACGCAAGCAACATAACAAGTCTTATATTCACCCGAAACTTGGTTTCCGTAAAATTTGTGATCCGCTGAGCATTTGCATTACCTTCAGTACATTTATATACTTTGCGATTTGCTGCACTGCACATTTCAATTTCAACAACTTTAAGGTTTCTACTCAAATCCAAGCTGAGGAATTTAAATGAAAGAATTAAAAACCTGGACTACAGTCACAATACCGAAGAGTAAAATGACTAATGTGTCTATTGTTCAATTTTGTTATCAATTGATCATTCTACAGAATTATTTGAGGGAAATTCTGTCAGCGTAAAAGACTTGATTAATTTCTGTAGTGATAAAACAATCGAAAATTTGCTTTTTTGCAACAATATATTCTCATAAGAGCGACTCAAACTCCCTTTTTCATGTGGCTTTTCTGATACTTTCTTGGCAGAGGCGCCGACTACGGTCTTGCCGCGAGGCTCGGGCAACACTATGACCAAATTAGTCGAGGCTGAGCAACACTATGACTCGACGACACAATAAATATCATTTTTACATCAAAAATGATTTAAACTGTAGAAGAAAACGAGCATGTAAGTCAAAAATTCTCGCTGCGTGGCATTTCACTTTAAGAACAATTCCAACGTTAGCTTCACTACTTTCTCGGAATTCTACATAATTTAAAAGAAATCCTTCGGTTCCACACGATAACTCGACTAACATCTTTTTATCGCTGTTCTAGTTTTGTAAGAGTATGTTACAACATTAGGAAAGTAAGTGAGTCATTACATGACAAATTTGAATGTGTGTGTGAGTATATGTATTCAAGTGTGAATGTTTATGAAACAAGAGCGTTAGCAAAGTTTTTGAGGGACCGTATTGAAACGAACTTTATCTTCATCCGAATTTACACTGGCAGAACAATTAAGAAAAAAATCGCTCGCTACGCTCGCAATTATCTTTTATTCTTTACAAAGCTTATGGTTCTTATAAAGAAGTTTCGCCCAATGTTCAAAAGTGCCCAAGACACGGCTGTTTATCGATAATTAAATTTTACAAAAGCATCAATTAATAAAACATCAATTTTCGATCATACAAAAAACGGCTTTTTTGGGCAACACTATACGAAAAAAGAAGTCGGCGCCTCTGTTTCTTGGTAGATTCTTAACACCGTTTGAGATAGTGACAATTTTTGTGATAGCACAAATTAGTCACCTCGAAAATTCGTTTTACTCAACCATAGGGAATTCATCCGTTTACTAAATGCATTTTACACCATAGAAATGCAATGCTGCAAACATAACTAAAATTGAGTGTACGCTGTTACTACACCTTCTGATATCTCTTGTTGATTTAATTTTATCGGTCACAAAGCGTATAAAACGTTAAAGGTGGCAGAATTAGAATTGATATCTATTGTTTGCGTTCAATATCACTTCATTCAGCTAATCTTTTCCATTTGTTTTGTGTTATAGTTGCAAAATAGAGTACTACTTTGTATGAGAAAATGTTCCAGTTTCTTTACTGTGCCAAAATTGGTTCAACACACTGTCCATGTCCAATCTTAGTACTCTATTTAGAGTACCACTCATGTCTTAGGTGCGTTGGTGAAATCGATGAAATTGGATGAACCTTCTGGTTGGCTAAATCTTTGTCAAGGCGTATTATTGGGAATTTTATTTACTGAAATTACTGAAAGTTGCCGAAGTTCACCGGAATCTATCAAAAATTTACTGACATTTTTGGAAATTTCTGTAGTTTTTGGTAGATTTAGACAATTTTCAATAAATAAATTCCCAATAATCGCACCTGATATTCGTCCACGATGTACTGACGGAATTCTGCTTATACTTCCAATTAAGCAGACTTCAGTGTTTTCCTCGTCATGACTCATTATCCTTCAGTTAAATATTCGACTTCTGTAAGTAACGCTCTAAATACGACGCGTCTTTCTTTTATACCTTATCGAAAAAAAATCCTTATCAAAAAAATGCGAATTTAAAGTGCATGACTAAGCCGCTATCGAAAGACGAAAATTGCAACACATACGTATTAATCAGCGGTTCGAGTAGCGAACGAATCGAAAACTACCGACTAGCACTTGTCGTATACGCAGTTAAACAAAAATATTCAACGAAAATGGTTCAAAAAATAAAGGTTTCGATCCTCTTTCTTACGGTCTTGTTTGGAATGGGGGCGAACGGATTCGGTTGGTTCGACTATTCTTCATCATCTGAAACCGACAGTGCTTACCATCTGGATAACGATCTGGAATTATACGATGATGACTCTGATGATCGTATATCGTTCGACGATTTTAAAAGACTTTTCAATGTACAAACAAGCCCGGACGACGAGAAATGGAACGAAATCGATAATCTGGAACTGATTGACTACACTCAAGACGATCAGTTTGTTGAAATGGTACAACATTCTGAGGTGCATGGAGTAATGATGTATACGCTTGGGAAACGTGTTAGAGGTAGGTTTCATGTTCAACCAACTCTGTATCCTCCTTCAATTCTCTGATCAACCTATTTCCTTTATATACATGACAAGGTGATAAGTTAGTTGCATCCAGTGCGAAAAATCAGACCTGGGCACAATATCAAGACATCAAATCAAACATGACTTATCCGGCCAATGGTGTTGTTGGAAGGAACTTGACCTACGTTGAGATACAAGTCAACCAGGTATGAAGTCAATGATTTGTTCGAAAGCGCAACCTTGCGATGATTATGATTAACAAATATTTTCTAGACCTCAAACTTGGGCCAAGCGTATGTGGTGCGAGGTGGTGTTAATCAGCGCTTTATTACAATCATTGTTGAGGCCTACCGTACAATGTACTTCAATTTTAAGACATCGTTTTATGGACTATAGTCCGTCGTTGTATGATTTATATTTTTATACCTTGAAATGATATTTTGTAATTATGGCAATAGATCTTAGTTGCACCAACAGTCGAGGGTGAGGGATAACTTACTGAAACGTTTGAAGTAATTTCGATTACTAGAAATCAGTGCGGCATTTGCTTCTATCTCAAGTATGAGAAATGCATGACGATGATCGTTAAGTTTAACTAAAATTGAAAAAATGTACGATTCGATTTTGTTGTGAAATAAAAATCCAAAACCTGAAGAAAAAAAATATACGCTCAAACTAACCACATCCGCAGTGCCTATAGTCGACGTACAGTGATTGTTATTGCCCGATGAAATTTATGTGCTTTTGCTGTCGTGAGAGAAACAATTTCTTGTTACTGTTTGATGGTATACGGCTGTGATGGTTAACGGTTTATGTTACGGCTAAGGATAGGTAACTGTTTAGATAGATAGATAGATCTATCTAGGTAACTGTTTACTGCATGCATTAAAATATGAAATAAAATTTACCAACTTTTCTGTTCGTTTACAAACAACAATTTACTAAAATGGAAATCCATTTTAGGAACATTACCACATTCAAAGGATTTAAATGAAATACATTATTTATAAACTAATTTTGTTAAAGAACGTATAAATCAAATTTGAAATAAAATAAACTCTTCACATCGAAATCCATTTTCGCTCAAAATTATTTCCTTAAGAGTTTCACCTTCTGTTCTAATAGGTACTTTTGGCAATTTGAAAGTGATTTATTTCAAAGAATGTGTTTAATCTTAAGAGTGATATCGCCAAATCTTCAGGTGATTGTGGAACAAGCGGTCTCCGATTTTAATGACTGATAGCTCGTTGGATTCGTCTTTCAATTCTAAGAACTATGTATCTTTCACTTTTTCTAAAAAAAAAATGTTTTCTGTGAAAAGAGAAGACATGTCAGAGGGTCCCGAAAACAGTTTTTCGACAATAACACAAGAAAAGATTATTTCAAATTGTTGTAATGTTGTACGAATGTCGGCCTTGGAAAGACCTACAGGTAGAGTATACGCACCGCTTGGTGCGAGTACATCCACAAGAGTTATGACTAAAAATGTAGTGAATGTTCGGTGAGTCCGCCTTCTCTGCAGCTTCGATGTTCCACGAAACTGAGTATGGGGTGTTGTAGCTGGCCTCACCCACTATCGGTTCACATAAAAATGAACCCAGTACTTTTGTGCTGCAAGCCCACAGAAGTGTTGGGAAAAAAGTTGGTACCAAAATGCAGATTTTTTCCTTCTTTCCGGGGGCTCTACAGCTGGAACAGCATCTGGAACGGCACAATGGCAGTCATTTTTTATCGTCAACTATTCCTTTACGTTATCAATACAGAAACGCGTCGCCATGCCACGAATATATCAGATCGAGTGTTAGTAATATCAAAAGAAAAATTATTAAATTTTTCTCGGAGGATTTTAGTCAAATAAAGTGTTAGCGGATAGCAAATGACCTCAGGACTCCGGAACAGTAATTAGTTTTTCAATCGGACCAATATTTGCTACGTGATAGGAGTTTGGAAAAACGATAGGATCAAGTGGGAGCGAACGGTCGAAGGTCGATAATTTTTTCTTGAGTTATTGTCGAAAAACTGTTTTCGGTACCCTCTGACATGTCTTCACTTTTGAACGCTTTTCACAGAAAACAATTTTTTTAGAAAAAGTGAAAGATACGTGTTTCTTAGAATTGAATAACGAATCCAACGAGCTACCACTCATTAAAATCGGAGACCGCTTGTTCCCAAAGTTAAAAAAATCACCTGAAGATTTGACGATATCAATCTTAACCTGAAAGAAGTTTCATTTCGGCCTGGCCAAAGGTGCAATCAGGGGATGCCGTCATAACGGGCAGTTCGAAACAATTGTACATAGGGTTTTTTTGCAGCCACCTTCGTTTTAGACTGTAGTTCGATGATGCAGCGATGTAATTGATTTATGAGGAGAGGTAATTTAACAGTTAAAATGCTTGGTAGTGTAAACAGTAACATTAGAATAATCAACGCACTTCAAGCAAAGGCTCTTTTAATGTTGTATGAACAAAATTTCCAAGTTTTTTTTACAGTGTTAAAATTATTCGATACACTATCCAGTTTCAGTACTCTATTTAGAGTACCACTCATGCTTGAAGTGTGTTGAAGAATGCAAACAGAAAAATATTTTACGTGCTTCTGGTCGGTAAACGCAATTTTTTGAGTACATTTTTCGCATTTACCGACCAGAAGCACGTAAAGCACTGTACGTACGAGGTACCCACTCGGCAAAATAAAAATATGGAACCTCGGACGTAATGTACTATTACTGTTTGCTCCATGGGAAAGTTGACCATTACATAGCAATTTGCCCACTGCGAAAATGATCCATTACATGTGGACTATTTTCATTTCTTTTTTAAATTTCGCATTGGGCTGGTAGTAAGCCGAAATACATTGGATGCTGTTACTTCATTGCTCCGGAAATATCTTTGTCACTGATAGAAAAGTTAACGCGCTGGACGTGTACTGTACGTAGTGGACGTGTAAATTGGCTGGCAGACAGCTATTTTTGGATCGAACTTCGGGAACGTTTAGTACACGTGCACTGCGTCAGTAAACGTCCAGTACGTTTGCTCTGGTATCCGAAATAAAATGAAATTTTGATGTACATTATTTCGTCAAATTTCGTTCTTTTTAATTTTAATTTTTTTATTTTTCGTGTTTTTATTCATTTATATCGTATCGTAACTTTTTCTTAGATAAAAATTTTCTCCATGTTTGGTGCTGGGTTTGAACTGGGGACCTCTTGATCTCAAAGCGGCGCTTCAACCAATGTTGCAATTAAGACATACTACATTGATAGTTGTATTGTGAAGCGTTGGTAGAAGTAGGTAAACGTGGAGCACGTTTGCACACAAAGTACTTATACATGTTTACTTACATGACACACATATGAAACTTTGAAAATATTTTTTTTATTCTAATTAGAACTATGGTATATGACAGGGCCTACTTTTTAGAAACTTTTAGAGAAAATCGAGAAATTCAAGAAACTTTGAGAAATTCAAGAAACTTCGGGAAATTCAAGAAATTTCGAGAAATATTTCTTGAATTTCTCAAAGTTTCTTGAATTTCTCGAATTAGAGGAATTTCAAGAAATTCAAGAAAATTCAAGAAATTCGAGAAACTTCGAGAAATTCAAGAAATTTCAAGAAACTAATTTCTCGAGTTTCTTGAAATTTCTCGAATTTCTCGAATTCGAGAAATTTTAAGAAATTCGAGAAAATTCGAGAAATTTTAAGAATTCCAGGAAATTAGTTTCTAAAAAGTAGGCCCTGGTATATGACAATGACCTAATATCGAGAATCGTAATCGTAATTCCTTCTTCTTCTTTTTGCGTAATATTTCGATATTTCAACAGTATGAGATTGGAACTCAGGGAATAAAACGTTTTGAAATTTAAATGACTGAATTTAATATTTCTGTTTTTAAGTGAATCCTAAAATCCTGATACAGATACATTCATCTCATGTACGTAAAGGACTTGACATAGTTGCTATTAATATAAAATGCACAGTGTACGAATGTTAACGCACAACAAGTACGATCTTTTGACATCATACTTACCATGCGTATACAAACATCCTAAACGTGTGCTTTTCTCAAACGTGTTGGGCGTGTGAGATAATTTTGCGATGAAGTTACACATACCAAAATTTTACACATGTCCTACGTCGACTACACGCGTGAGATGTATGGCACACATATCGTACGTAAACTTACATACGACAGGTTTGCCATACATACCCGACGCATACTATGCATAACAGAAGTATATCATACATATTCGAAGTACACCGCCAAAATCTTTTTTATCAGTGATTACTATAAAACTCACTTGTGTGTAAAAATTACCGAAGCTTGTTGCTCAACAGTACACTTTCGAGTTTACAGCTGAATTTTTGTTATGAAGATATTTCTGACAGCAGCTTTGTCCAACTGTTTTCTTGTGGTTATGTTGGATTTTCATACAATCCTTCAGAAATATCAATTTAAAAAAGTTCAGCTGTACTTTTATCACAAAATTGTTACCTAATGTAATGAGAATTCCAAGCGCCTTAAAACGAAGTCAAAGAAATTCAGGAACAATGCGGTTCGGACATATTATGTTAAAGGCATGTAGGAGAATTTTTTGTTCCCTGTTTTAACTAGAAAATCGACTAACGAACGATAACGTTGTTGTTTCTTTGCACAATACTAGGTACATTCAAAAATTGTACCCTCCAATTGCAAAAGCCTTCATTTCCCCATTTTTCCTGTAGATGGGGAGGTTGCTAGGAATCTCGCGCCGCGTCATTCACAATAATTCACATTTTGACACATTTTGTATAAGGAAGATGTCACTTTGTGAGTTATTGTGAATGACGCGGCGCGAGATTCCCTAACACCGATGGGGAATCGTGGTGATGTTGAAAAAAATAAAAATGGTTCGGTTATACGATTAGGTATTTTTTGTTCTACATCTATACAAAGTCTGATTTAAAATAAAACCGCCACTCCTCTGTATAAATTGACTTTGGAATTTGTCTATATATATTAGGGTGGGTCGAATTTAACATTTTATTTTACTTTAAAACTCCTGACGTCTGGTTGGAAAGTCCAGACAATTTTTTATGGAAGACATTCTTTCTAAGTTCAGACATACGACACACGTCTTTATATGTCATGATTTGTCGATTTTATGCGCATGAAAGTCAACATTTTTTTTGTCGAAAAGTCATGGTCTTACTGACTTACTTGCTTATACTGTTCGAATGGAGACCTCGACCTCCATCACGCTGATGCCATTGTAAAGCTACATTGTTCAGCTATTAATTTCAGTCAGTGGTTCCACCTCTAGCATTTCAGAGAAATCATTCAGCAATACGTGCAACCTGACTAATGTTGCTTCTATATTAGGAACTTTACCACCTTCGAAGAACTTAAATGAATTATATTATCTGTAAATCTGTATATTTGAAAAGATCCACGTTCTTAAAGGTTGGAATGACGGCTTAGCCTGACTTTTTTTTCTTGGCATGTAAATAAAGTACTTGACTCTACACAGAAAATCAAATATACTCTTGAAGCATTGAAACAAATTTTTCTTCCTTAAAAGATTCTCTGGACCATTCTGAATGCAACCAGAGGTGTTTAAAAATAAAATTCGATCCACCCTTATATACATGTCAAAACTACAAAATCAATATCGAGTGGTGTTTATACAATCAGTCAGTTTAAAATATAGAACTCGAAACAAAACAACATTTTAGCTGGTTTTCAAGTAAATTCAATTTGTTTTTGTGACAATTAAAATATTATTTTGATCTCGAAAAATGTTTGGAAAAATAGAAAACGCTGTTACTTGTTCATCAAAATCTGACGACAAGGGACTAAAGCCCATCGAGACGAAAAATGAAAGCTGGGAAAATGTTCGGCATCCCCGTAACAATACAGCTCATACTGCGAACCGAATGGGAACCTTAATGCATTCAACAAGAAGCGAAACTGGCGACATTACATTTATTATTGGATCAACAGAAATTAAAGCACACAAAGCTGTGTTGGCTGCATTTAGTCCAAAGTACATGGCACAATTTTACACTAACTTCAGTGTAGAAAATCCAATCGAAGTAAAGGATGTGTCCGCTGCTGCATTTAAGGAATTTCTTCAGTTTTTCTATTTGGACACCGTCAATTTGACGCACAAAAACATCACTGATGTCTTAACGCTGACCGCAGAATCAGTCGAAGGATTTTTTGATGAATGCGTCAGTTTTCTTAGTGACACATTAACTGTTGACAATGTGTGCCAGTGTTATCATTTGGCTGTAAAGTATAACAACGACGACTTAATTAAGAAGTGTGAACGTAAAATCAGTTCCGATTCGTCCAAGGTATTCCTATCAGACACATTCCTCAGCTGTACAGCTGGTGATCTGTTCAACATTTTGCAATTGGACTCATTGAACTGCAAAGAAACTGACGTGTTCGATGCGTGTATTCTATGGGCCGTTAACTGCGGTGCTATGAACGGATTGGATTCGGAAAATGTGGAAGAATTACGCAAAATTCTTACCGACGAAAATCTTCCCGGTCAATTGCTCCATCAAATTCGATTCGGTGCGATGACCATCAAGGAGTTTATGAATTATTACAAAAACTACAAACAATTGTTTACGGAGGACGAAAGAGACGAGATCCTTTACATGATTGGAAAGGTGAACAATTTCGAACCGAAACGATTCAACGACGAATCTAGACTCGTTCCCTACAAAGAATGGTGCGAAGAAGACAGCATTGTGTGCTATCGTACTTCACGTGCAAATGAAAAGGAAAGTTTTCGTTTTGGCATAAACGAAACAGTGTTCTCCACCGATCGACTCTTTCTACTCGGAGGTTTCAGTTGTGGCAGTCTGCTCGAGAAGAAAAGTAATGTCACGGAAAATGATCAACAGCCGGATGAAAAGTGCGTCACAACCAGTGTGTCATTGATTCGAAAGCGCGCAATTGGTGACAAAGTTGGGAAAACGTTGTTCAACACAACGGAAAAACTCACCTTCAAGGCCAAAGAGGAAGCGTTTGTCATACTTCATCGTCCCGTCATGATCAAACCAACGTTTTTTTATGAAATTCAATTAGACTTCAAAGAAGGATTCAGTGTTAGAGACTACGAATTTAATACTGAAGTAATCCTGCGCCCAAAAACATCGCAATTTAAGACTGAAGTCATCCTGCGCCCAAATACATCGCACTCATTCAGTGGCTTCGGTGCACCGGTTAACGGATTTATTATGAAAGATGAAGAACGAACGGTGGTTAAGTTTTGCAAAACGAATGGTCTTGTTACTAGCTTAAAGCTGAATATTTGCGTTAAATAAAACGATTTTTGAGGAAGAACACCAAACATTCGCAGAAAAATTTCATTTAACATAATCCATTGGCTTCAATTCGCTCACAAAATTTTCGAACATCCAGTCCGAATCTCGTTTTCGAAGTGTTGTTTGCTCCTAGAGTCAAGAATGTAGAAGCACATACTGATTTTAGATGTCTAGCCCTTCCATACAAGGACCTTTCGACCTTTTTCGGGTATGTATCGCAGCGTCTTTCTAAGCTCTACAAATATGCACACTTACAAGTAAACCGTCTATTTATTGGCGAAATAATTCAACTTTGAGTTCACAAATAAATTTTTTTCAACATACGATACAGCTGACTTTCACAACTCCACTGCCAAAAATAAATAGACAACCAGAGAAAGTTGTTCCACAAAATGGTCAGTGGAGACTAACGATTCTACAGAGCCATCAATCATTCGGATCGGATGCTGCTTGAATCTCGGTTCTTTGAAACCTTGTCAAATTCATTCTTAAACATAAAAGTCCGAACCTCAGCAAGTTAGAAAATTTCAAAGTGAGAGCACGGACTCAGGCCGTAAAAAAAACTCGGTAGGTCCACACAGCTCTAGTGTGTGCAACATTCTTTAAATTTTTTTCGACTCGCTCGAATATTAAGGATGTGAAAGGATTACCCCTTACGAAAGTCGTTTTATTTTGAGGAATTCTTTTGAAAAACATCCGACCGAAAAAGACTGAAAGCATTCACTTTTCTCACAGAAATTTCTCGATGTACATATAACGTATATGGTCGTATGGGGTGATACATAACGTACATTAGGAAGGTGATTTTATTTCGTTTAAGGGAAAATAGGATCTTATGCGGTATTAAAAGCATCTCCGACGAAATATGATAAGTTGAAATGTTTACATGCTCATTTTTTATCGTCGATTCTTCCAAACCCCCATAAGACCTGAAACAACATAAAATCACCTTTCTAATGACAAACCACACGACCCTGTACGGCTCGTGTAACTGGAGAAGTTTCTGCAATATCTGTAAGGTTTTTGATCACCTCACACTGGCCAGGCAAGCTTCAAAGAATTTTTTTGAAATGGGTTTGGTTTCTAGGGTCGAATACTTTTCTTGGCACATATAAGAAATTCCACAAGAAAATGCGTCAGCTGTTTTTCAAAATCCCACTTTCCAAAAAGTCTTGTGTCAGTAGTTAACATAATTCACTCCGAATCGTGTCGAATTCGATTTTAACTCGATTAAGTTTAAATGATTCGAAAACAGCTCATCCATTAATGAAAACCTTCAAGTGTGTAATGTAATGGGGAGGACTTTTGACTGCATGAGGACATTTACTGTGAGAAGTCCGATTAGGGCCGTAAAGGTGAATTTAAACACGTAACTGCCATTCACGTAATCGATGTATTGTTATTATATTTTATAAAAAGAAAAAAATCACGAAGCCTTCTTGAAGGGGTTGGGTCTCGCCTTAAACGTCGTTGCTTGTCGTACCTGTTGTCTGGTCACATTATCCTGCTCTCTTTTCCGTTCTTCTTCCTATTGTAAAAAGAAAAGTAAAAATGTTGAATGGAATCGGTGCTCTCTCTCTCTCTCTGTCTCTCTCTCTGTGTGTGTCTCTCTCTCTCTATCTCTCCCATACGGTAACCAATGAAGTATTGTTACATTACGTAAGATAGACAATGTTTGACCCTTCAATTTTCTATTAGCGCTCGAAGCTAGAAGGGCCGAGTTAAGATCCAGTGTCATCGTAAGACAGGGAATTTGAATTTTTCTTGAAAGACCCTGTCGCATACGCGAATGATATGGACGTTGTAAGTTTTTTACTGATGTAAGCCAAGCGATTGTTAACATCGCTTCCCTTTTCGAAAAAACCCGAGTGACTGTCTGACCGGGACACGACCTTCCAATTGTCGTTCTTCTTTGAATGGATTTCAGTTCGCTTACCTTTTCTCTCTTTTCTGCCAATTGACGCTGATAATTTGCATCGTACTCCTTCCGTTCCATCAATCTCTTTTCCATTCCCAATTTGAACGGCACGACCTTCAATTCCGGATGAGGTTCCAGTTTCGGTTTGAATGGTTCCTCTGTTAGTACCTTTGTGGATCGAGCTACTATCGGCGGTCGTTCGGCCATTTTTGCATCATACTCCTTCATCTAACGATTTCGTTTTTTTTTTAACAATAAACTTCCAATCTTGGAACAGTTTCATTCGTTGAATTACCTTCTGTTGTTGCTTCTCCTTCATGGCAAGACCTCTTCTCAAAACTTCCGGAGTCTCAGGACTGATACATGTTTCTGCGCATTCTTTAGCTGTCGTCAACGCTTTCGAGTGAATGGCCTTAAAATTCGGCATCGGTCTCGCCTTGTGTCGTCTGAGTCGTTCCTCCTCCTCTTTAATTTTTTTCAATTGTAACTCCTTTCGCTGCTTATAGTATTCGGCCATGGCATACACCCTGTCGGATGAAGTGGTTTTCGAAATTGCATGTGGATGGGTTCTTATCGCCAGGCTGGTCGTCAAAGTCGAGCTAGTTGAGTTTGGTTGATTTCTATTGTTCTCCTGGTTTTCAAGTCCTACGAAGAATAAATTGCAAGATTTGGAAATATTTGCGCGGATGTATGGCAAAAAGCGAATTACCATTAAACTGTTGCCTGTCCATTTCGATTTATCAATATTTATCACCAAAAATTACTGCAGAGCCAACAAACTGAATTACAAACACAATAAACTGGACGGTTAGCTGTGGAAAATTTAAAGTGAAGTTTTTGTTCGTTTATTTCGGTTTATTTGAACGTCATATGTTTCTTTCGGTAACATTTTCGTCGACTTTTAACGAAGAGCTTTGTTACCGCTTTCACTCGTACCTAGATGTCGCATGAAAACGTATGGTTCATCTCGCACGCATTTCAAATATGAGAACAAAATCTTAGCTTACTTTCATTGGAAAACCAACTTTATAAAACCTTTCTGTCTCGATTTGTGATCAGCCAGTCCCAGGCGACTCGAATTTCAGTATTTTTACTTTTGAAATAATTTTTTGACTTGCATCAGCACATAAAAGCAATTAGTGCATAACATCGTAAATACAGAAATAAAGGTTAAATGTTTCTTTTAAGTTCAGTAGATTCGGTATTCGGTAGCGTCATCCCAAACGAAGAAGTATAAATTTGAAAATTTTTACACACTTTTTCATGCTAGGGTGTGGCGATTTCAACTGAGAAATTTGTAGATCATGCTTTCCCTCCACTCATTGTGACGGGGCGGTCTAAAAATAGGTCATGAAAATCGTTTTTTATCAATGGCTCTAACAGAATAAATGTCAGAGACTCAAATTATGTACGTGCGTTGGGGGGCTTCATGCATGGTACATCACGGCACGGTACAATAAACCAGGCAGTAGTACTTGATTTGACTAGCGACCTAAATTATCTAGTAGCCTTATATTTTGCGAATAGAGTGTTCCGCCTTATTAGATCGACTGTTACCTGAAACTTATCGACATGTAGATTCGACTAAGGTGGATTCAGTGGAACTATGGTACAGAGAATTTGGTGAATTGCCAGAGTAGTCACTGCGTATTTATCAAAGTGTATGGGAATCGTATGAAATCGATCAAAAGCTTGCTTGGATTAACAACTCACTGAACAAAAACGTAGACAAAGCACGATTTCTGGCAAATTCTTCGCAAGAATCTGGAGCATTTTTGCACGCTCTACCATCACCTCCTCTGGGGACACTTTTAAGTGATGATGAGTATCGAATATCTGTTGGCCTACGGCTTGGTGCCGCGATTTTCCAGATTCATAAGTGTGTGTGTGGAACTAAAACCTCCAGGCCGGAGGGTAAGAAACCGGATGGATTAAGCCTCGTTAATGGGCAAGAGGTAAATCCCTTTTATGGGATTTTACTTGTGCACACACTTTCGCACCGTCATACTTTAACAAAACGGCACGTCAATTGGGTTGGGCAGCTAAACAAGCAGAAACTCGGAAATTCAATCACTATGCGAACTTAAGAGACCAATTTGTATTTGTTCCAGTGGCAACGGAGACATCTGGTGTATTTGGCAAATTGGCTTTGGACTTGTTTAAGAAAATTGGGTCTAAGATATCTGAAAAAACACCCGAAAAGCGAGCGACAAGCTATTTCATTCAAAGAATAAGTTTGGCGATACAACGCGGTAATGTAGCCTCTATTTTGGGAACATTACCACCGTCAAAAAACTTAATTAACCGAAATGCACGGAAAATTTTCTCATATTGATTTTGAACCAAAATGCACTGAAAATTTTCTCATATTGGTTTTGGACCAAAATGCACTGAAAATTTTCTCATGTTGGTTTTGGACCAAAATGCACTGAAAATTTTCTCATATTAATTTTGCCACTTTTCAAAAACCACCTGTCTGGTTTATTTTACTCTGCCGTGATTGTACATCAGTACCCGACATGACAATTCTATCTGACATGACATTTTTCCGACCCTTGGAAAAAACCTATCTTTACACCTACTCGACCAACTTTGATAATCTTCGAACTTAGCCATCTTGACGTTACAAATCATGGAAAAAGGAATCATCAAAATCGGTCTAATTACTTAAATTTCGGGTGTTAACGTTCAGAATGTATGTGGAATAATTATAATTTGTGACACAGACACATGGACGGACGGATGGACAGATGTAGTGTCTGTCCACATTAGGTTTTTTTTTTAAGAAAAAAGACCAAATAAACTCTGATATGGCAGTGAAGTGGTATTAATGGACCAGCTGAAAAACAGCTGAAACTAATTACATTACAGGTTTTGTTGGGGTTCACTGTATTAATAGTATGCACCTCGGCGCAATATGTTTATTTTGACGATTTGGAAGTTATATACCGACCCGAAGGCGTGTTACATAATCCAAATCGTCAAAATAAACATCTTGGACAGAGGTGAATACGCTATTTTATCTGTCGAGAAAAGATATATCGAGATAAACAAATTTGTCCTGCGAGATAATCGTTATACACAGATAAAAATTATGATTATTACTGAAGTCGACTGAAGTACACGGTATTTTCCACAGCAAACGACTGTAAAATTACAGGCTTGTATGGTCACTCGATTTCACAGTGGAAACTCGAACTATTTTAGATATGCCATTTGAGGAATTTTTTTTACACACAAAAGTGCATCGTCTGCAGAACCAAATTCATTGTTCACCTGACAGAGTACGACGACAGTGTATTGTGTGGATTTGTTTCGAAGTAAATTTAGAAGTCGGTCACAGAGTCCACTATGGTGAAAGTGAGTCTTTTTGTAATGATATACAGTTTGATTTGTTGCTGCACTCCTCAGATTGAGGCCTTACAATCAGGTAATGTAACAGAATCATTAATTTGTATGATACTCTGCGTACAGGAAATTTGTCATAAATTCAGCTTTGTGAGAAATTTATTATTACGAATATTTCTGCATGTCAGACTGAAGATTGCCACTTTGTTAAAATGGTTTTCTTCTGCACTCACTGCACATCTCGTTTTTTAATTCTCAATCTAGACATTTTTACTGTCATTGAGTGGATCTGTGCATTTTATGTTGGTGTCCACTTATTTAGGAATAGAATTGACGACAATTTGATTTTTTTTAGTCTTGACTGACTCAGCTTGTCGTGGTCGAATGACTTTCAAAAATGTTACTGTAACCGCTTACTATCCAATTGATGAAGAAGATAACTCAATAGAGAATATGGATATCAAAGGACATGCACTAGCGACACTGCAGGTTCGTGTTATTTCATGTGATTTTCAATCATCAAAGTTATAGTTATGTTATATGCAATACTCTCTCTAGCAATTAAACTGATTTTTCATGAGGGCCAAAATACGTATGAGAAATTCTGCGTCTTTAAATGGCTTCATAATATGAATAAAGCGAACAAATTAGCAGAGATTCACAACTGGGTTTTGCCAAGCTAATTATATAATTTGGTTCCCAGAGAGAGTATTGGCACATGCAATGCTGATTGTCGTTATTTTTATGTACACAGGACTATTTTGACAATACCGTCGACTACGTAACCGTTTCCATGGACGAAAATTTGCATATACCGTACGCTACGCAAATTTGTATACCCGAATTGGATGAGCATTACCGTCGTCACATAAATTTTCAAGTACGAGACACTGCGAGCAACGTGAAAGGGCGAGGTGTGCGACGGGTGGATATTTGTGTACGTTCCGAGGCGGACAGTTACGATCATGCGGTTAATTTGAAACAAGCCACGGTTGTATTTTAAATTATTTGAATCAAAGAGGGTCAACTAAATTAGAAATTTATTTTCAAATTGATTGGTTGTTGAGAATTATGTTGCAGAGAAGTCTAAATTTGAGTGGCAAACAAATTTCGAAAGTCTTATCATCTGATTAAGTGAATGCATAGGACAGTCGAAGTAAATTTGAATTTCAGTTGTAATAAATAAAATTCAATGATTCTAAAACGCTGCTTTCACAACCTTATTCCAGGACTTAATTTTGGGAATTTTATTTCTGAAAATTCAGAAAAAAAATCCTGATTTTTTCAAACGTTTTAACTCATTACTTCCTTTGACCTTCCAATACTAGATTTTGGTGATTGTGCCCGTGTTGTTGTAAGTAAATCTGAAGGATTCTTTTAAAAAATGACCAGCCGAAATCGAGCGTTTTTTTTTCATGATTTAAGTATTCGGTAAGACTCGGGGCTCAAGATAACAAAACCGACTTTAGATTATTTTCTACCCACTTGCTTCGGTAGGCATAATTTGAACTTTAAAAGACTAAAATATGTTTTTTTTTTCAGGCCTCTCTCACACCTCCTTATTTCCTTATTTTTATAAAAACCTCCTTATTCCTCCTTATTTTATAAAAAAAATATTTTCGCTTTCATAGACGGAAATCAAAATTAAGAAGAAAAAAATCGCTACGCGGCAAAAATAACAGTTTTAATTATTTAGCACAAAAAACTCTAATAAAAAGGTGGTGTCGTAGCTCATGATCGTTCCAATGTGACCAGTTTAACATATATTTTGTGGTTCCACGCCGCCTCGCGGCTCGAGATTTATTTTTTCGAAATTCGAACGGGAGAACAGACAACAGCTTTTGCAGTTAACGAGATGAAAATCTAATCTAGCAAGTTTTTAAACTTGAGTACGTCTTACATTTCAAAAATTTTGTCGCATAGAAAACTGATTGAAAACTGCCACCCTACAAAAACCATAGGTACGTCAAAATAAGCAGTGATGCGTTTTATGTTGAATTTTGAAGCGCACTTACAGTGATAATTGGTAAAGCTAATAAGCTTTGATAAGAATCTAATTCAAGCCTTAAGCGCACCCAAAATATTCAAATTTTCATCGTGATAAAAGTGAATTTTACAACTTTACAAAAACGAGACGTCAAAATAAACAATAATGCGTTTTATTTTAATGTTGAGGCGGACTTCCGATGTTAATTTAGAATAATTTTGATTTTTATCGACAATATTCTCCTCATTTTTCCTTAATTTCAACTAAAAATTTCCTTATTTCTCCTTATTCTTGTGCTAAAACCTCCTTAATTCCTTAATAAGTAGTCCAAATTTAGAGTGAGAGGCCTGTTTTTTTGTGGTGTTACACGGCGAAGTAAAATAAACCAGACGGAGCGGTTCATTTTCGAAACGTCAAATAAAAAAATGAGCTCAAATGAACATAAATTGAAAAATTTTATTCGCAAAAACTATAGTGCTGCTAGATTATTCAGGTCCTTAGTCAAAGTAGCACTCCAGCCTGGTTAACTTTACTCTATCGTGGTAGTTAGGAGTAAAATAGAGTGTGTACCGAATACGGCAGTAGTGTCAAAAAAACGCAAAATTATTATAAATACAGTCGGCGAATTTGAAAAAGCGTCACTTATTTTAAAGTCGCTGACTGTACCAATTATTCATTAAAAATCAATTAAAGGAATTTTTTAACCCTAATTGCCGTATTCGGTATTAACTAAATTTTACTTGGTTTTTAATTTTATAGTGAACCTACCTTCATCTAGTGGTAGTAAAACCCTTAGACAAATTTACACTGGTATAATACGATAAAATGTGTATCCAACATCAGTTTGTATAAAATTCATATTTTGTATGACTTTACACTAATGCATGTACGCGTTGACGCTTTTGATAGTTAAATTTGCCCACTTCGTATTTCATGTTGGGACAACATACCTTACGTAAATTCTTAGGTATAATTGCTTTCAGGTAGAATCAGTCAAAAAAATCGTAATTTCTGAAGGTTGATGGAAAATATATGAAGTAATTTATAACAGCTTGGGATCGAGGCACAACGAGGTTTCTATACATCGATTCTGAAAGAAAAGGGGTCCGATTTCGGCAGTTTATTTTTCGAAAGAATCCTTTGTACTTAAGGACCTTTCGCTTGTTTCGCTTGTGTAGTCTTTTTGTGTGTAATCGCCGGGTTTGCTATTTTGATTACTGGATACACCGACAACCCATAAGTGCTTCACTTATTTCCTATTCAAATCAATTACATAAGCCAAACTTTAAGGATAATAGACGCTTTGTCTCTCCCCAAATAGCCGACTCACAATAACAATCTAACTCATAAGCGTCGCCTTTCACTCTAACGAATTTTCCTTTAGCATTTTCAAGCCCATTTATCTCGTTCAACATCAAACAGAACGACCAACAAAATGTATAAGAACACCGCACACACACCGTCACTGCCACATCTAAATCTCAATTTTCCCAAATTTCTATCGTAACATGTGCTCCATCAAAAAATTTCCATCTCTTTTTTTTCGTGCGCATCTGCGTTCCGTCATCTCTCAGACCGCACAAGAACATCTCTCGCATGGCTATGAGGAAACTGTATCGAACAGTCAGCATCACCAAGTATTAGCTAACGGAAGCTAACAGCAACTAGTTGTAGTTGGTTAGTCTGCTTGAATAAAAAGGGAAAAGAAAGACTTGTGCAATAATCCATTCCTTTAAACTACATTTAAAAAAAAAATAACTGGTTCATGAACTACATTCATGTGTATATTATCTGTATGCATTGCCGCCACGATCAAGGTGTGCCTGAAATTTAATTGATTCTGGTACCGGGTTAATTGTATTAAATTCGACTGGTGGTTTTTTTGTGTGTAAAATCTTTTTTGACACTCTTGCTTGTTGGGGGGTTGAATGAAGGTTGTAGCGAACTGTAAAGTGTGGTAATTTTTCGATAAATTGAACGACATTATAGAGCATTTCTGTGTGTGTTTGTATAATATTCAATTTAGTGGATCGATATTGCACATTGAATGCCTCAAAAAAGAGGGTCAATTATTAGCACAAAAAGAGACTCTTTAACTCGTTGATATAGACGAGTAGGAACAAAAATAAAAATAAAAAGTTTATTAAATTTTCGTCTATATATATTCATATGTGGTCGATCTCCCTTTCAACCATTCAATTTTGTTGTTGAAAATTTGGAATGGAAGCGAAAAAATAAAAACAATTAATTTGATTAAGTGCTTTCGGGGGTTCTTTTGACCCGAAAATACAAAACCGCATACACCCGTTTCGGTTGGAGCTTTCTATATTTTATTTCATTTAATACGTTGGACTGACACCGGACTCATACCTGTGTGTGTGTGATTTTTTCATAATATCTTTTTTTGGTAAAATAGGATTTTCGTGTTTTTTCGATATATATTCGAGTGTGTTATTTATTATCATAATATTATATGCGAGTGTGTACCAATATGAAACAGGTATAAATTTCAGTTGAATTGAAGGGTTTCCATCAGCATTATCGTCAACATCACTGAGTGAAAATTGATATTGGAATTTGCGTGTCGAAAGGATATAAATAATAAATTGTTTTGATATGGTAAGTATTGAGAGTAAATCATTTTTTCGGTATATCAAATATGTTTGCCGCTGATTTTCTTTTTCTTTTTCTTTTGCCGTGAGTTAACCTAATTATTTTTGTTAACCAATGAAATCACTGATATGATATTTTGGTGAAAATATTTTTGCAATTAACTCAACATGTTGATTGTTGTAATTAAAGCATCTGACTGGTACAAAGTAGTGATAATTAGTACCAAATTATTGTAATAAATACATAAAAATTACGAAAAACCAGATTTCCGTTAAATGTTGGGAGATAGATTGAAGACGACGTTGTTAGGGAAAAGATTTGATTAAGATGGACTAACGTTAATCAAATTAATTTGGAAGAGGTCTCATGATAAGTTTTTATCGATCTTTGAAGGGTTGTGATACTGATAGTAATCGGGATAGTCAGTCGCGAAAACAGGGCTTCAACTGTTTCTATGTCCAGGTAACGAAAACATTTCTTTGTTAATTTGGGAACCAGTCACAAAACCTTACAAAGGAAAATGTGACGCAAGTCTCTGAGCTTACTTCTCAAACAACTGATATCCTTGCTAACCCACGAGCAATTTTGCATTGCTTAGGATGACAATTTATGCTTCGTTTCACATTGTTTAATATATGCTACATATTGGGTTACAATCGAAAATGCAGCATAATTGTCGGTCTCAGAAATTCAAAATTTCTCGTGTGTTTTCGGCTTTAGGTGACGTTTGTACGCAAAACGTTTTATGATAAAAAATTCAACCAAAATTTTTTAGAAAGAAAACTCTATTTGGGGTCAATCCAGAATGCAGATTTATTGTTGACTTCGGAATGTGATGTCCGCAATCTACAACAAAAACAAAAAACTTGTAACTTTTCCTTGCCTTAACGTGAATCCCAAGAAGTCAGACATTGTGTTGTTCACGAAAAAAAATCTCACAGGCTCAAGTTCGATCGGGAAGTTGACGCGGAAGGGAAACAAAGGATCACAGAATCTGTATTTCGTGATTGAAAAACTTTTTCTTGTAATTGGACCTGCGTCACGCCAACAATGCTATCGTGTGGGCCTGGTTTCAATTCGTTCTACATTGAACACCTGCATGACGTGAATATATCGATAAAAATTTAAACAATATAAAAGGACAATATATGTCATCTACACACACGGAATTTTGAAAACCGACTCATTTTCTGTTTCTATGTTTTACTTGAGTTTCTGATTTATCCATATAAAAATACATGCAAAATGCACAAAAAAGAGTAAACCTCGAAACAGAAAATGTGTCGATTTTCAAAATTCCGCGAGTGTAACACACTGTTGTAACGACATTTTAAATAAAACTTTGTTATGCTATGTGCATCAACTCGCTAATATAACACTTAGAATTCAATTTCTGTGAGAATTTTTTTAAAAATTTAACTGAAAGCCTTACTGAAAGCCACTTTTTTTCACAATTGTAACTTTCTTGTTCACATAAAACAATTAATATTATTAGTAGTCAGAAACGATATCATTTTTATGCAAATCGAAGTCAAAGAAAGTCTCCTACACAGACTATAAACGCAGAGAATTCAGACTATAGGAAACCTCTGCTGGCCTGGTAGAGGCACCACAATGTTCTTCGGTACTTCATTCTTTGTGCTCTATTTTCTAGTGAAATAGGTTCACTCTGGTAAATATAAGGAAAGGGATAACCGGAGTGTTTTTGTGTTATCGGTGTCCGGTATTAAGGAATGTGGTATTACCGGCCGTTTACCGTTTATTATTGAAAGAAAATGATAAAGATTGAATTCGTTAAAAATTTACGAATTTATTTAAATAGTTATCATCTAATTGATTTTGGAATCTTTTTAAACTATTCACGGCGGTATTTAACATGAAACATGAATTTTTTGCCACTCAAGCTGCTCTTAATTTATACTATTTGTGTCGGTTGCATGCAGTTTATTTTGTGGCATATTTATAGTGAATATATGAAGTAGAGTTAGATTGTCGGTTTAAAAAAAATCTTTTCTGGTGTGTTGATTGAGTTCATGGATTTTTTTTTTCGATTATTCGTTTCACAGCTTTAAAAGTAATTGAAAAACTCTTACAAAACTTGGTCCAACCATGTCTGGCAAAAATTCTTTAAATTTTGCCATTCTCATTCCATTTCGAATGAATAATAAATCAAAAGAAGATTGAAAAGCTAAGTTTAAGAAGAGATGGCGTAGTGCATTTGTAAATTTCCACATTTATGCAAATAATTCTTTAAGCTAAGGAACGAATTACAAATTATCAAAAATACGATTAGATTAAGGCATTGTTCAAGTATTTTGGACGAATTGCAAGAATTGACTTAAAGACAAACTAGCGTCACAAACTTCCTTTATCGCTTCGTTTTATGATCGTAATGGTTATTCGATATTAAAATTAAGTCTTGTTTAGAAAAGAGGCGTGGTTCAGCTAAGCGGAGCAAAACGGCGTGTTTTTTTTAAAGTAGAAGTCAAGCAAAATCGCCTATAACTTTTTGTACAGAATCTAAGCAGTTTAGGCGTAAAAAATTTCTTAAAAGTTTTTTTTTTTTGCGAAATACCGCAAATTTGACATTGGTTCTTCGCGGAGCGAACTTTTTTTTAAATCGACAATAAGGACTGGCTTTAAGTTTATTCAAAAACAAGTAAGCCTTATTAAATTCGGAAATAAAAACTATAAGACCGGTTTTCGGTAATGCGGTGTTAGTGGTTTTAAAAATAATCGGTTTCCCTTTACACAAAAATAGATCGCTGACAGCCATCTGCATTTTCACTTTTATCGCTGTTTGCAAACATCAATTTTACAATGTCGCGACAGACGTGCATCGCCAACACATTTCATTCACATCTTTCTGAAATTTTCCTTTATTCACCAATTTAATCGCACTTTTGTTAGTGTGGTGGTGCTCTGTTTTGGACAGCTCAAATCAATATTTCAACGAACCATATTGTCAAATGCTTTAATCTGTTTTTCCAACAAACCTCAGCAGCGAGGTGACGACTATTCCACACTACCTATATGAAAAATCAAAATAGCCAGTGGTGTTCAACAACCTCTTTTCCACATAAATAAAACCGTGTATTTAGACTTAGTGTCATAATGATCTCATGTTCACCAACTAAATGCGGAATTAAAACCAACCAACAGATTTTGTTACACATTACACACCGACCTCCGCCTATACCAATTTACCGTATTACGGAAATGTAAATATATTATATGTATCTTTTCCATCTAAATATGGGTGAATTACCGAAATTGAGAAAGGTGTTCCCTTCGTTATATATATTTGAAATGAAAGTGCCATAAAATGACAAGCGACCGTAAGTGGATGTATATCAAACAGAAGACTTTATTTGCGGTTTCATTAAATGATAATGAAGTTAAAGGTGAGAAATTGTTTCTTTTTTTATAACTTTGTCCCCATAAAAATTTACGCATTTTTTATGCAGGGATCTGCCGCACTTTACTTTGTGTTGAAAATTTGCTTTGCATTTTATAAAATAAGCGACAACTTTTCAACAAGTGTCAGCGAAACAATTACTTTGGTCTGACGTTTGGTATCTATATACTGAAGTATATTGTGCCTCCTTGAAATAGAAACGAACTTTCGATCAATTTCGTTTTCTGGTGGATCTGTTGCAGCGTTTTTTTGTGCTAATGTGCTCTAAATAATGCGAAATATTTTCGATTAATTGAGTAGCGTGCCAATTTTTCCACAAAAAGTTGCAAACTCAAATAAACTTTCAAACATATTTCTGCTATTTACATCAAAGTGAACGAAAAAATTTAGTTACATTTTACATTCCACCACGCAGTATTTTGTGGAATTTAAAGAAAAACTTTCGATCATGATGCTGCCTACATACATAGCTACAATATACAAGGCAATTAATTACTCCTCGAAAGAAAATCTGTGAAGAACTATACCCACCCATACCCATATCCTGTTATCAGTATTACAAGCAGTTATAGATTATACAGTTACATTCTATAGCAATATGACCCTTTATCGAACTTCACCTCATATAAATTTAGTTCTCCTTTGAATAAAAAAGGTTTCTGGGAAATCCGTTGAGAATTCAACTCAAGTTATCGTGTTCTAAAGAGAAGGGAACAGTATGACAACCATTTCCATTTATTTAACGGTTTTGATCATACTACGCAGTGGTGCAAATCAACTTGTTAATTGGCATATAATGTCTGAGTATGGTGTGATTGAATGGAATAGAATCTTTAATTAATTTTCATCCGCACCATTCGATATACCGGAAATAAGGGTACCCAGGCTACGATAAGAGCGATGAGAACCGATTAAGGTTGCAATTTTTGTAGTAATGGTACGAAAAACAGGTCCCATGGAAGCAACGGAAGCCGGTGTAGGGACTCGTCAATGTTTAAAATTCACAATTTTTCTTATTTTCCTGTTTACTATTTGGAAATCGTCTGCATAGGCGTCTACTGTAGGTCAAAGATATTCTCATAGCTGTCAAACTGAGCGACATCTCAGTCACACTTATAATATATTTTACGTGCTACATGCGTCGAAAACCGTACTTTTCATGTTTTAAGCACTTCTTTTGACGCCCTCAGCATGTAAAATCCATTACATAACTCGGGATAAACATGAAAAGTCTACTTTTCATCTTTTTATCCCTAGTCATGTAAAATATTATGAAATCAAATTGATTATTTGTTACTTGCTGGTAGTCTCAGCTTTCAGTAAATACTCACATTAACAGTGCTGCTGGTCAGTTAAATGTATAGGTGAGAAAATTCTACGACGAAATTTTTAGCATACTCACGGCAGAGTAAAATAAACCAGGCAGGAGCGGTTCATTTTTGAAACGTCAAAAAAGGGACCTTATACACTGTATGCAAATAAACTCAATTGAACACTGACATAAATTGAATGAATTTTATTTGTAAAATATAAGGCGACTAGTTCCCTAGTCAAATCAAGCGCTCATGCCTGATTTATTTACTGTGACGTGGCATAACTCATTTGCCAAGAAAAGCATCTTCTTAAGATGTTTGTTTGTAGTAATTTTGTCTTCTAAGAATTTTACGAAAACAACTGAAAACATTTAATTTTATCGATAAACTGACTCTGGCTGGTTGTATTAGACTAGCTGGTCTTATTGCCTGGCTCTTCTGTAAAATTAACATCGATAATCCTTCAGCTCGGATATTCAAACTCTACACTTGTGAAAATAACAGTTTTCAGAAAATCGATGCTTCATACAATGAATCACTACCGCATCATTCAATGTAATCTACTATTAGTGGATTGGTGAAAAGATTGATTATTTTAGGAAGTCTTTACACATGTACGAACAAGCAGATGTTATTACTAATCACGTTAGTAAGCGGGTGTGACGCAAGTCTTCTACTACAAAATTTTCAAAATAACAACAACAAAACAGATGAGGATGCCGATAAATAAAAGTTGGTAAATTGTGTTCCTAGAGTACGGAGCATATCAACGTTATGAATTGTCTGATCAGTCAACAAAAAATCATTGAAAACTCAAAGTGAGAACGTTTCGGAACAAACTATCTTTCATTTTTTCGAAATAAAGTCGACATAAAAAGAAATTAGAAAACTGCTCTCGGTAAAATAACTGAACGAATGGAATCATGTTGACTAACGAATTTAGGCTGGATAATATGTTCTTGCTGAATCAAATGACTATTCCAATTTATTTGGTCAAACAAACAAATTTATCTTACTCCGCACAGAAGAATGGAATGTCCGAGCAATTGAAAGGAAATATATTTTTTTAAGAGGAAACGAGAGCTATTTACGTTATTCAATCTTCATCATTATCCCAGAATTGTCGACATTAAACCGAACAAAACGCAGTAAATGTCTCACTTGGCAAACTCAATAAACAAAGTTGTAGCTCTTCAGCGAAACAAAAAAAAATGCGCATGTACGCATACAAATTCTTACATTTGAATTCCTTTATCCTTTTTACAACAAACAAATTACTAGAATATTATATAGATTGTGTAGGCAATATAGACCAATTTATTATCCTTGTTCCTTGTATTCTTTCTTATTATTCAGATATTGCAGCCTCCTTTTGTGTAACGGAATGATAATATAGCGCACATAACCATTTGCCTAGGGTTCTCTATTCGCTATAGGGAGGGCACGTAAAAAAGAAATCTTCGAATTAAAGTGAAGATATTTTACACATTTATACGATCATCATAAACGTAAAATGCTGAATTTAAATGAAATAACTTGCGTTGCTGTTGGGTTCGTGGCAACCAGAAAAGAAAAATGCGAACAATAAGTGGACTGATATTTTGATTATACCGACAGTTTTGGCTTGCAGTTTAATTAACATTTTTGCATGCCTCAGTTAAAAAATGGTGTCATTACGGTTGAGTGATGAGTACCGAAAATCGTTGGTTGATAGCTTCAGTATTTGATAGTACATTGCGTACTGATTTGGAGTTTTTTTTACAAGTATGGCACCTTCGGCTCCAAGGAATTACTTACATATGCCTCCAGAAACGAGTTTTACCAGTTTTACTCTAGAACAAACTTTGCTAAAACACTCATACACCGTGTACGATAAAATACGGTACGTTCTTGCTTGAGAATTTGTGGTATTGACTAGTGGATTATAGGTTTGCGGGTTTGTTTGTTTTTTTATTCCGATTAATATACAGGCCACTACCCTAATTACATATTAACCTTTAATTAACCTATAAGTTGTCGTTATTAAATCATTAAATTCATAGTCTCAAAAGGAGATTAAAGCGAAAATCAAAGAAAAGAAAAAATTAAAGAGAAAAAGATCTTACATCAATTGATCAAACTGCAACTCTTAAAGCTCATGGAGAGACTTAAATCGGTTCTTAAACACAGAAAAATTCGGTTCCAGTATGTCAATCGAAGAATAGTTTTCATTGTGGTTGCTCTGAAGTCTATGCATAGGGAAATTGCGCTGAATGTTTGATTTTTTGTTGAACGGTAGGTAAAAAGTTTGCTGGTTGCGGGTGACTCGAGATGGGCGATTAAAGTTGAGTGCAGAGCTCAGGGTTGAGTCGATGTTACTGTGAACCACTTTATGGAGCAAAAATTCATCGAGCTGTAGTCGACGCGTTTTGAGTGTGATAATCCGGTTTTATCCATTGAAATTTGTAGTAGAGCATGCGGGTGACCCGGTTGAGAATGATTCGGTTCTTCTTGAAACGGCTGTATCATAGTAATGAAATCTAAATATTTTCAGATCTTTAGAAACTGGACTGTAAAATTTTAGGAGAAATCAGTGCATTACAGAAATACATCAGATAAAATATTGACACACCAAAAATAGACAAGATATTGCTATGATATAACCGCTTCAAAAAGAACTGAATCAAATGCATAAACTTCTCTTTCAGAATAAAGGCAGGGACAATCAGTATGACAGTTTTTTTTTATTGCAAAAAATTAATTTAACAAAAAACCATCTCACCTCACACGAAAACTAATAACTTAGTGATATTGTAATAAAACGAGCCCATTATGCTATCAAATCGCACCATTCATCATGTTTATTGATTTATACACCGATGTGATTTTTATGCTATACTCAATGCTCACAGTCAAAGCAAAATTATGGCTTTTTAATAATTCAACTACATATTTACTGGCCACTTGTTTGCACAGCCTAAAGCCTGTAATAAAAATAGAATCCAAGTGGATTTTAACACATTCAACGCTTACATTTTCACAGAATTACAATCTAATTAATAATTTAATGTATGCGACAAATCGAATCGCAACAAAGAACAAAGTGAACGAAGCAATATTTGTGAATTGGTATGTGAATGTTAATCACGTAGTTATTTATCAGGGCATAATCGTATTTGAGACTTTGAACGTTCGCAAAGCCTGTATGCGGAGGAATATAGACCATCGAAAACTGCGTCCCGGAAGAATTCCCTCTGGACGACTTTGTGTTTCTGATGGTAAGGCTTGTTAGAAAGGTATTTTACATAGTTTTCGACAGACATCAAATTTGACGATATTGTCACAGTAACTGGACTTAAGTTAAGAGGCATTGGTGCTAAGCTAAAATTGTAGCCTACGTTTGCATGTATCGTATTTAATTTTTGATGATATCGTTTCAGCAGACTACTTTTTGAAAAATGTACGACCGCAATACCGACCACGAATGTGTTAGCTTTAAAAGACATCGATGCTTTGCTGAAAAGCATACATTAGAGCGACTTTTAAGTACTGGATTTTAGTTTACTTTTCATATCAAGATATCATTTTCCATCAGAATGCTTTTTGAAAAATGTACGACCGCAATTCCGACCGCGAATGTGGTATCTTTCAACAGAAAATACATTTGGTTGTAGCAGTTTGACGGGCTCTGAGAAACGTGAGCAGTGTATGAAAATTTCGTTAAATTGCTCACTTTTCTCAGTGCTGGTCAAACGACTACAACCAAATGCATTTTCTGTTGAAAGCTAACACATCAGTGGTCGCTATTGCTGTCCTATATTTTTTGCCTATATTTTTTGAAAAAGGATTCCAGTAGAGAGATATCATTAAAAGTAAACTAAAGTCCAGTATTTAAAATCGCCCAAATGTATGTGCTTTTCAGCAAAACATCGATGCCTCTTAAGTTAGAAGGCAGGGATGCTTAGCTAAAATTGCAGCCTACATTTCTGCGTCTCGTATTTATTTTTCGATGATATCGAGAATCCTTTTTGAAAAATGTACGACCGCAATAACGACCACAAATGTGATAGCTTTAAATAAAAATTAGTTTGGGGTGTAGTCGTTTGACCAGCTCTGAGAAAAGTTTCACGAAATTTGCATAGGCTGCTCAGTTTTCTCAGAGTTGGTCAAACTGCTACAACCAAATCTATTTTCTATCATCGAAAGTAAACTAAAATCCAATATTTAAAATATTTCAGCAAAGCATCGATGCCTCTAAGAGCATAATTTTCGGATGTTAGGTCACTGACTTTGTACCGCCATAATATTCCAAAGGAAAGTCAAAGCATAGCATGATGTAGAAATCCACTGCCATTACTTTTCGATTGATACTAAACACGATACAATTCATGAACGGTCAAACCAAAAATGTTCCACTGAAAACTTTAATATTCACACAAAATATTCCTTTAAGATATTCGGGCAAGAAAAATAATACAAAAGCACCAGACCCATGAATACAGCAAAGTGTATAAGCCAATATATTAATCGAGCTAGATCTCTCTATCCACATTTTCTAATACGTTTCCATGTTTGAATGAAAGCAGATTTCATAATAATAAACTGGCAAAAGCCATTTTCTATGACGAAAAATAAATTTAGAAATTTTTCTATTTTCTAAAGTAACGTCTAATGTTGGTTTTCTTTTGCTTGTGTATCTGAGTGTGGCGTCATCAACACATCAAGTTAAAATATATTGTGGTTCGTAGGTTGTGGGTATAATGTGTATGAGTTGAGACGTTACACATAATGTTATATGAAAAAGGAATTGGAACGACAAAAAAATGTCATCAAAACTTATTAAGAAAAGTATTATTATAAGCTTAACTCATGGTATCAACATGACATGTTGGTGTGGATGCAGAGCTATTCACAGCCACTGATATCCATTCTTAAACAGACTTGACGAGGTTTTTTTTCGTACGATTGTTGCAATCTTTTTCCATTGTTATTTATGTACTGTGGTATACACGTATTCCATGTACGCATACATAGTGACACAGTAATATTGAAGTGCCAAGAACAGAGAGGGTGTCAAATAAACATTTTTTTTATTATAATATGACTGTGTGGGCACTCGACTGATAATAAGATGACGAGAAAATCAAAAAAAGAACTCTCCTACATGTTACGTTGTGTTGTAGAGTTGATACAGACCATTATGTTTGTTCTTAAAACAAGCAGAAAAATAGAACATCTCTAGACCTAATGGGAGAGCAGGACTTGGAATTTTTTAATTTTTTAAATTAATTTGTTTCGTACACCAGAACGCCACAGTGTCGGCATGAGTCTATACGTGACCTATCACATATTCTAGTAAATAATTGACCAATCATTCCAGGGCGAAAACAGCCTTACACAGAAGAGAATATAATTGTTGAATACAAAAAAGAAGAATCCACTAAGTCCAGTGGGCGATCAATTTTGTGCCGCAGATGTATGTATCCTTTGACTTTTCGCTGTGTTCAGCATTATTGACATCTTGTAAGCTAAAATTGCATAAGCATACAGAGAATGTATGGTCCATTATTACAGACTGATATATACCTCGTATCATCCTTTCCCATTTCTACAATAATTTTGCGATTATACCACTTGTAATATAGAATGTAGATATTCTCTTTCATTATTTGTGTAGTATTGTATACAAGTCGTCACTCTCTAGCCATGTTCACCATGTAGCAAATAAAACAATATTCGTTCCATAAACACAAGCCTCTGCCTTGGGTGGGTCAGTTTCCTTGACTGACTGAGTTTTTAACATTTTCCATAATATTTCATGCCAACTCAATCCCAGTCATAGTGTACTTTCGTTTGGTTACAGCAACGCACTTCAAGCATGAGTGGAGTGGTACTCTAAACAGGGTACTGAAACTTTACAACTGTAGAAAGCTTCAAAAAACCATGTATTACAAAATAGTACTCTATTTGGCGGCTATATGATTACTTTCGCTTGTAGTGCGTTGGCTTAAGACCTTTTTCGGTATTTTTTTGGCGTAAGACCTTGATTTTCAGTAAAGGGAATAACTCACTAATGTGTGACAGGATTCAACAATAAATTTACCCATCAGACCATTTCACTAAAGGACATAGCACTAATGGTTAAATAAACATCTAAAAGGATAGAAAGAACTTTAGATTCATCTATATAGCTCAGCGCTATATGTATGTTTAAGTAACTCTCTGTATTTTTCTGTATTATTTCGATGTCTTCCTGATGATAAAAGTTTTGTTTTTGTGTTATGGCTGTTAAAGTTTAATCGACACAAGACGTCGGCACACAAACAGAAAAGTATACGACAGAAAAATGTAATACGAAAAACATTTTTACTTCTTTCGAGACCAATTTCTTTGCAAAATTTAATTTTCATTTTTACTTTGTAGAAATTTCAGAAAATTTAAATCAAATTACGTTTTTTCAAACTGAAAAGTATCAATTTTTTGTAGTTATTATATACAGTGGTGAGTGGTGGGTTGTACCAGAACATAATTATGCGACATAGCTGTATCTCGAGCTGGATGCATTAGAGAGCTTTTCTTGGAGTGAAATGTTCTGTAAATGTTTGTTACCGTTGTTTTTCTTAATCCTATCTTCATATTTTCGCATGGGAGTGGTCGCAACATTTGTAAATGGTTTATTATTTGCAGCTCAGCTCAATAGCGTAGTAGTTAACTCGTTTGCTTCCCACTACACGATTGAGTTTTCAGTGCTGAGGTTCGAAACTCAGAAAAAAAAATCGTGTATACCAAACACAGCTGATTGAATTAGACATTATTGGGAGCCGCCTATATTCTACTCGTACTAATTTCGTCCATAGTGCACTAGATGTCACTAGGTAAGTGGCACTGTTTACAGCTGAGTACTACAGAAACGATTCGGTATGAAAGGATATCGAAAAATTAGCGAAATTCGTAAAAAAACGATCCACCTATACTCCCTTGCAGAGTAGAGTTTGTTATTTATTATTTGCAGAGATCTTCAGAGATTTAGCTTAATTTGAGGGTCAACAAACAGACGAAACTTTTTTCTCACTTGAAGTGAGTCATTTCTCTTTTGGAGATACATCATTTTTAGACCCGACGAAGTACAGTGATCTTAAACCGTTACGATGGTTTCTCAAATCAGACGCTGAATATCAGTTATTTTGTAAGTGAAGACACAAGGACTTTCGTCACCTTTACCTTTTAAGGGTTTAAGTTTTTTTTTTAACTGATATTAGTACTTTTGGAAAAATGGTTTGACTACTTGAAATAGGAAGGTAGCGATTCGTACAAACCAATATGAAACAAAGCGAAATAAAAACCAAAAAGACCTCTACAGCTTTCTCCACATTTTATTGTAGTAGTGAACTTGCGTCACGTTCAATTATGAACGTGCTAGCATAATCTCCGAAATTTCAAACCATTCACTTTTGTTACAGTCTTTTCTATGGAAGATTTTTTCGACGGTAAAGTATTCGTTTGTCTTATAGGTTTACGTTCACTTAACACGTCGAAGTCGAGAAAAGAGAAGCCATTTGTGGTTTCTCAGAGATGTTAAATCACCGAAAAAAATGGTTTACAAATCTCGAAATTGACTAAAATCAATCGTACAAAATAGACACGCAAATAACTAATAGAGTTGGTAAACCCGAGGGTCAAACCACTCGATTTGCAACTCTTTTTACGCGTGCAATTCCGATGCAACTCTTTTTTTTCGCATGCAACTCTATGCACCTCTTTTGAGTGGTTTGCCCCTCGGGTAAACCCAAGGTTTACTCCATTTCGGAAGATTTTTCATTTTATTCGAAGAAACAAATTTACAAAGTGTCAAAAATGGTATGGGATCTTAAGAATTTACGAAACCGCTTGAGCTTTGGGCTTTTTCCTAATATATCCAGAAGTTTAAATGGAGAGAGATTCGAATACGCAGCGTAGTTCTAAGATACATGACTTTTATGGACAACTAGCTTTTGCTTAAACTATACGAAACTACGAGACCCTTTTTATGTTTTATTTTATTTTCTAAAATTTTTGCCATATCCAACAACAGTTGTACAACTTTGTTTGGTATTTAAAGTTAAATTTAAAACAATTCCAACAGGATACGAATGTATATGAGGTATGTAGGTATATGAGAAGAATTTTTTGAGCTGAATAACATTTCAAAAACGGTCTAACGAGTACATTCCTTCTTCAATAACAACTTCATTCATTTTATCAAACAAGATAGATTTTATTTTAGTTCGTGTTCTCGGAACACCCTCGAACACCCAAAGAACTTGATACAAAAATTCCGTGTTTAATGATTGAAGCTAATTTGAAAACAAACGTAGGAAACAAAAATTTGTCATATTTCTGGCGCAAGCCAACATATTTGAACGGCTTCTAAGATTTTCCGAATTTTCTTCTTTGTTTTTCCTATTCTCTTTGGAGGTATGTAACTTTCGACTCGTTGTTCCCTATATCAACAATACCCTATATTTGAACGGAAGAATGTATCTCATTTTCGGGGGTGTCAGTTCCGAATAGTGAAATCGAAATGTTTTAATCAAATTTATTCCAGAATATTAAAACTCCTTCCATATGGATACTCCGAAAGAATTGCCTCTCTGGATAGAATGTTTTCACCATCAATAAAAAGCGTTTCATTTTCTTTCGGGCCATTTGTCACATTTCCACAAAAACAAATTGTTCGAAAAACTGTCCCATACACCCATACACAACACATAGACAACATGAACGAAATTCGGAAAAATGTTGACAATAACGGAACAACAATATTGCATAAATACAGTGGAATGGTTCGTATTGAATATTGATAGAATGTTCACGTGAGATGCATTCATAAGATGTAATTCCATTAAAAGCTTATTGCGCCGCCGTCAAATTTGCATGTGACGATTTCCTTAGTAAACTAGTCGGAAAATGGATATCCATCCCGATGTAGTGTAACGAAACTGTGCATATTTCCTTTGAGTCCTTTATGTCAGTCAGGATTGACAGTCATGTCGATGTTAAATTATGCATTGATAAAACGGATTAAACATCATTTGTATGGTGAAATGATGATAAATTTGATATTATTACCAGGATGGGTCGTATTTTCATATTGTTTTTATTTTAAGAGGCATGATTTTCGAGGTCATAGCGTGATGTAGCACACATTGAGGAGCTGAGGAGCCCAGCTATAAAATACCTAAAGAACGTTGAAAATCTACTTCTTCACTCGGGCAGAGTAACTCTGTCAGTGTTCCCGACCACGAATTTTTCATTATCTGCGGATAAAATCGACATATCGTGGCATAAAATGTCAAAATGTCGTGTGAGGTATGTCGAGCAGGTATTCCCATGGAGAGCCCAGAGTAAACGTAGAATAACAACATTCAAAATACGCACTGGCATTTAATTGTTATTTTTGTACACCGTTACAGCTCCAGTTGAAGTATAATGCTTAGACGATCCGATTTACAAACAGAAGGGTGTCTTAAAATAATATTCTTAAGCTGATTTGAATTTTCTTTTAAAAAAAAATCCTTTTCTTACATAACTTGTGGTATACCTTGACGAAATCAAATAAATTTAACATCAACCGCACACATACAATGAAAGAAAAGTAAATACAACGAAAGTCAATATTATCCTTTCATTCACTTAGTATTTTTCCGATAAAAAGGTTGACTTTTTGTCGTCGCTGAAATGAATTCCGATGTTAAAGATAAACTCTTTCTTGTTTGCTATATTTATGCTTCATAATATAATACTGGCCTATGGTAGTAGCTATACACGTTGTTCGTTCCTAGCGTCATCATTTTGTATTTATTTCTGCTTCTCGTCGATTGCACGGTAGATTGGACAATTATTTTTGTAGGAAGGTACTTCAGTCGTTTCTTTTTCGACCACCGTAGGAAATTTGAGTACTTTAAGCGTTTCCGAAATTTATAGACCCTGTATCAATGTGTGCAAAGTTACCACTACAGGTACGATCGCGAGGATTAACTAAATAAATTTCGGAGTGAACGAAAGTCTGTATGAAAATCAACAAAAATATTTGATTGTACACCCAACCCAGCATCTGTATATGCGTAAATTGATGTAATAAATAAATAAGCAGCAGAGCGTTATTTATCATTTCTGTTTTTCTCGAGTTGTCATACCATCGAATAAAACATAGCAAAAAGGGATAATTTGCGAATTTGTCTTAATTTTTTCTTCTTCTCCTCTTTTTTTGTTATTATTATCCAGTACGTTTCTTACACAAGGCTCGTCTTCGTTTTCACATTATTTAATAGGTTTGATTTATATGCTGAAAATTCGGGCTCTTTCAATGATTTATTGCTGATAATTATTTTGTTTTTACGTCTCGCCCCCCTAACACAAATGCCTTCATCGGCACTGCTGTGTAACCAAATCCGGTTCTAAAGTGTGAATATTTGTTTCGGGATTAGAACAAATTTACAGTTTTTCATTTGTCGCATGCTTCGCAGATATAAATTTCGGATTGTTCATTGTAATTTAAAGTACTTCGGTTTTTCTCTTCATAAATTAGGCAGAAGACCATTTTTTGCTAGGATGATTATTTTCCCTTATATTAAAGTTTAAAATTTTCGATAATAATGTCGAACGTTACATGGCGATTCGTTTCCAACGAATCGATTCAAATATTCCATAATACATTGTAAGATGGCGTGTCACGACGGTTCAATGTTTTTGTAGACAAAATGGCACACATCAATTTTCTAGAAAAGAAAACAGTTTTTGTACTAAGAAAATCAGTTTTGTACACAGACAAGCAGTTTTGTACCCTAAAATCCGTTTCGTACACAAACAACAGTTTTGTTCACAAACAATCAGCTTTGTACACAAATAACAGTTAAACAATTAGCATTGTGCACAAAAAAAATCAGTTTTGTACACAAATCAGTTATTTACACAAACATTCATGATATTCTACACAAGATTGTGTTTGATTGTATAAACCGCGCATCACTCTTGACTGGCTCTTCCCTTATCTCTAGAATAGGACGTTATTTATGAATTTATGATCTCTCTTCATTTGGAGACCGTTGGACACAAGTTGGTAAGCGGCATCAACCACAAAAAGGTGATTCTATTTCGATTTCGATCCGAAAATGTGTTCTAATTATAATTTCATATTGATTTTCAACAACAAGTTTTCTCATCAAAATACCCGCCCACATTCCAACGAATTATTATGTCAGTCGTACTCTTATTACAAACAAATAATGGGATTTTCGATGATCATAACAAGGGATAAGATTCGGAATTATTGTCTATTTTGAGAAGAGAAAAAGTTAAATTGCAAAAATTTTCTTGTTTCATAGATTTCGGGGAATCTGTTAGCTGCGTGGTAAAATGTCAACACCAAGCTATATTTTCGTAAATTGGAGAAACTGATACATAGCTCAATGTTTTCGATGTTATTTTGTGGCAGTTACTATATTCGAATAATGGAAAGCTTCTTGCCCACGCCATTTATTTCTTCTCTTGGCTTTAAGTCATGAGTAGTTAATTAATCGTCTTTCAAGAAATTTCCAATTTTCGGGTGAATTTCCTGTGTCTTAACAACACGCTTTGCGGATGTGTATTTATATAGGCTAGTACACAGTTCGTGAAAAATTCATGCAAAATCGACCTCTGCAAAATGCTTGCAAAATATGACACAAAATGTATGAGCTATCTGTCAAATATTTTGCAAGCTCGGTGTAAACCTGATGTTTACTCTGTGTTTGCAAAATATTTGACAGCTGGCTCATACGTTTTGTGTCATATTTTGCAAGCATTTTGCAGAGGTCGATTTTGCATGCATTTTTCACGAACTCTGTACTCATCTTATGCAATAAACTCACCGCATTCACCTCAAAGGATAGTACTGTAATGTTTTACGGATTTACATTACTTTCTCTTTGTTTATTTACTTTGCTACTGCCAATCTATTTAAATTCCTTTTATTTTATGCTAGAAACATCTTTCCTTTACAGTTTAAAAATAGTTACTGTTATCTTTTTGGCTAATTGCATAATGTAAACAGTTGGGCTGAATGTTGTGGTTGCAAATTGGAAAATTGCTAGGAAAAACGGCTACGTTTTCCACATGCATGTTATGCATTGCAATGATTGCATAATTTGGTTATTGTTTGAATGCTTAATTAACAAGGAACAAACGCCGTAGAGAAAATTGAACAATGAGTTTGTCTTTCAAAAATTCAACATTAAGGGGGATTTCTATTTTGATTTCATTAGAATACAGCGCGAGCTTCATACATTTCTTGTCTATGCATTTTAACGTTCACGGGTGAGGGTGGTCTAAAAATCGTTTGTCTTGCGCACTATTTGAATGACCCTCAAAAATGATAAGAAATGATCCTAAGTCTTTGCAACTTAGAATAACGGATGGTAGTGGAATTGTGGAATGAGCCGCATTAAAAAGTTCTGATGTTATGTAATATGATTCATTTCAAGCAATGCGAATAGCACCAGACACATTTTGTTCGTACATGTATTGGTACCACATAAGAAAAAGGAGTGTTCGTGCGTGCGGCGGGAATAACCTCATTTTTCGTTATTGGAGTGCAAAGTTTTGCTGACAATTTGTCTGACAAGAGGAGCAAATTTTCTTTTTCTAAACTCTGTTTTCCCGAGTGTTGAATATTAGTTATTTGTTTACCGAGGGAGAGGGACAACAATGGTTGAAATTTTATTTCGATTGTGTTGTTTGTGTTCAGAGCATTGTGATGTCAACACAACGTTTTTCACAAAAAAGGCTTCCAAAGTTCAGGTGAGGTCGAGAAAAGTCCAATTTTCTCGCCTTTCCTGCGCTCAAAAAAAATTCTCACCTGAACTGTCACTTTGTTTTTTATTTTGATGTTCTACGAAATTGATGCATTCGTTTCGTGGATAATAACGGATTATATACACGCAGCGCATAAATGATTTTTCCATTTTCTCCCCTCCTCGGTAAACAAATAACTATTTCGTCTGAAAAGTTCCCATTCCAATGTTTGTGCCTAACACACATCTTGTTTTACAATTCATTAAAAAAAAAGTTTTAAGGGGGTACAACTTTACAAGTACGAGTTAATTAAAAATGTCAATTGCAGAGCTAACAAAATTGTTCCTATCATATGTGGAATATTTGAAACTGTAAAATACAAAACAGTACAAAGGCATAATAACCACCGCTTTACATATTTATATTAGAATGTTACGAGTGAGTTTTATACAAGCAAAAATAAAAAGTCTTTTTGTTGAAGCTTCCTCAGTATTCGAGAAATTCGATGAAAGAGGTGACCTGAACCTGAAATTTTAATTAATAAAATACGTATGCGCCCGACCTGACTCGATGTGGTATACTTATTACGTATTCATCGGTACATTATGTATTGACAAAATAATACCTAATGTACATCACTTAAAGCAATTTTAATCAATAAATTCTACTCCCGTTTAACAGAAAACACATACACAATAAAATGCCATTGTTCCCTACTAATTCCAGGGTCGTTGTACAATGGAATGTTTGAAATATTTCCATAACGTTCGTTAATGCTCTAAACAATAAGCAAAAAAGATAATTATTTATATTATTTTGCCAGGTTTTCAAGTTTCTGCAAGGTTTTCCTTCGGCCTATGTTGTGTTGTGTTGTGTTAAATTTATTAACTGTATTTTCGTGGAAAATTGAGAGGGAGAAAGAGAGAGAGATGTATACATCCAGGAAAGTGTTGAATGGAAATAATGGATACATGACATGTTTTTGTATTATTTGTTTGCATTTTGTTTTTTCTTTTTTTTCGGTAGTTATTGTATTGTTCGTTCATCCTGTTTTCCACGGAATATGGAATATATAAGCTTCTGCTATTATTAATATTTTCTCTTTATTTCATTCGTTAAATGTTCATTGTTAATTTTTAGTCATTGGGAGCAATATTTTCGTTTGCAAGCGTATCGTGTCATTTCAGAACAATGGAAACTGCTGTTCGGGTAGATTTTTTTTATTATTATTATTTTCATTCTAGAAAATTAGTTCAAATCTTTTGTTGGAGTTTGTGTCTTTGCAGAAAGGGCGTAAAGGTTATTAAGTGAATGGATGTTTAAAAAGGAACAGATTTTTGTGACATTTTCGTTATTAATATTGTGATGAATAAATAAGTAAAGGCCTTTGTTGACGATTGATTAAGATTTTCAATGATGACAATTCGGTAAGAACTGCGAATCTGTACGAAAATTTAAACATTGACCCGCGAATTTTTGTCCTTTTTGGATTCAGGATTATTTTATTACAGTAAAGCTCTAACCAAAAAAAAAGTTCAATGCGAAGAATTTTTTTTCCTCCGTAATTATTCTTCACATAGACGTACTGTGTATCACATTTACTAATAAAAAATACATTCGTCGAGTCTCTACCCACGCGTGTTTGGTATCGTTGGAAAGTAAAGACCCGTAGTAACGAGGTCTGATAGGTTTTTTGTTTTTTAGTGGCTTTACAGCGGCAAAAGAGCCCTTAGAAGTTCTCCGACGTAGTCAAATTTTCTCAATTTCCTGTCACAACCTTGGACAGCGACGGCCAACGGGATCCGTAGTATCGTTGGACTCCTCGTGGACTACTCTCTACTATCCATTGTCAAAGTTGTTTAGTCGCTGCTGTCCAAGAGATTCCGAAACCGAAAACCAATTACTGTTTTTCAATGTCTAGCGCTTCCACACACGGACCTTTCGACCTTTTTTGGGTATGTATCGCTGATTCTTTCTAAGCACTACAAACCTGCACACTTCCAAGTAAATCGTCTGTTTATTAGCGAAATAATTCAACTTTTAGTTCACAAATAAATATTATTCAACATGCGACACAGTTCACTTTTACAACTCTACTGCCAAAAATAAAAAGACAACCAGAAAAAAGTTGTTCCACAAAATTGTCAGGGGAGACGAACGATTCTATAGATCCATCGATCATTCGGATCGGATGTGGCTTGAATCTCAGTTGTTTGATACCTTAACAAATTCATTCTTAACACTTGTTGAGTCTCTTGCTGGGAAATTCTTTGTTGAGGGTGGTTGTATTTCGAGGCGAAGACAAGGAATGCATCCTACACACCTCAATCAAAAAAATTTCTCAGCAAGACAGTACGATACTTTGTTGTTTTGTGACCAGAAAATACGAAAAACCGGTTTTTGAGCAAGACAGTAACTCATTTTCTGGCCGAAGACAATAAAAGTATATAGACCGTGTGAGATTTTAAGAAAAAAGTTTCATATTTCAATAAAAAGATGATTTTCCATGAAAACCATTGAAAAAAAATATTTAATTTTGTCACACGGTCTATTGTCTTGAGGCCAGAACACGACTCATTACTGTGTAAACAAAAATTAATTTTTCGCATTTTCTGACAGAAAGACAACAAAATACCGTACTCTCTCGCTGTGTTTTTTTTTTGTGTTTCGACGCGTTGGATATATTCCTCGCCTTCGGCTAGAAATGCAACCTTTCCACATGCCTAAAAAACATGCCCCAGCGAGACAGTAATGTACAATTGTTGTCCCCTCCCTCTTGATGAATTATTTTTAGTCTCTATGTTAGAATATAATGATAATAATTGATGATGCTACTGATATATTCGAATATAATTTGGAGTAATGAATGCCTCAATGATTGTTCGGGAAACGAATAGAAATGGAGCAATTATAGAAATTAAACATTTCTGTTGGCGATAGTATTTTAAAAATCAAAAATGTTTTATTTAAATGCTGGAAATTTACAAATAAAAATCTGAGCTTTAATGAGAAAAAGCTTTTTTATAATTTTTTTTTTTAAATTTAAACTCTACATTGCGTCCGTTTTTAGATTAAGATCCGTACGAAGTACAGGAGTCTTACATGTTAAATACGAGGTTTGTAACACGTCCAGTCTTACTTCGTGAGAAAGGAGAAACCTATTTTGGTAGCTCAGAGGTGCCAGATAAAGTAAGTTGTAGACTGGGTGTGTCGTAGGCATCCCATTTATGGACATCTATATACAAATATACTCATGCTCAGCATTATACTAACATTTTAAGAGGCATCGATGCTTAAAATTATAGCCTACATTTGCGTATCTCATATTGTATTTTTGATATCTTTTCATCAGAATCATTTTTGAAAAATATATCTACTAGTAGTAACCATGAATGTGTTAACTTTAAATAAAAATAAGTTTTGGTTGTAGTCGTTTGACCAGCTCGGAGAAAAGTTTCATAAACTTGCTTAGTTTTCTCAGAGCTGGTCAAACTGCTACAACCAAATCTATTTATTGTTGAAAGCTAAGACATTCGTGGTCGTTATTGCGGTCGTACATTTTTGAAAAAGGATTCTGGTGGAAAGATGTCAAAAGTAAACTAAAATGCAGTATTTAAAAAACATCTAATTGTAGGCTTTTCAGCAAAGCGTTGATGTCTCTTAAGCTGTACAATGTTATTAATAGTCATTTATTAAATTTGATTAATCTATTTAAGATATTTGACTTTTTTGGACAACTCTATATTACACACACCATTCGTGCGGGTACTTTCTATGGTTTTTCTTTTTAATTTTCGTTTTTTCATCTTCCGCAAAAAAACTTTTTCGATTTGAATGAACAGTGGGTGTGGGTGAACGAAGGCTGTTAAGAGACTTATATAAATGCAACGGCAAATCGTTCAAATCTTCTGTAAAAATTGTACATGAAAATGTCAAAAGAAAATGAATCTGGAACCATTCTGTTTATTCAAATGCATGAATTATGAAAAAAAAAGTTTTTAGGCTTTATCACTTTTTGTTGCTCTATATACGGTTGAAGTAGCTAATACTATATCTTCAAGGTAAATTAAAAAGCTCCGACTCGATTCAATCGTAACATTCACTCACATCATACACGACAGGCGGATAATTTGAATTGTCCGGACAATCATCCGCTCCCGAAGCATGCTACTCATGAGCATAACAACCTTGGTATCAGCCTACGACGTGTAACCTGTGTTGAGACTATTCAATCTAAGCTGAAGGTTGTTATTATGAAGGATAAATTATTCAAGTTATCGTGTCATCACAAAATACATGCAACACAACCTATTTATTAAACGTTTTTCATCATAGTGACGGGCTACATGTATTTGCTGCCGTACTACAGTGATTTTCAGTCAGGGGAATAACTTCAAATTCGATTGGTTTAGTAGAAAAGTGAAGAAACCTGTAACGCCACACATCACAGCAATAATTGTCTTCGCATTAATATTAATGAAACACTGAGATGGGTACGGTTTGTCTATTAGTGGAATGTGAAAATCAATATTAATTGAATTGTGTGGTCACAACTTGATGACAGTATTAATTTTAAACCTGTCACCACTAAATTATTACACGTTTGCTGAATTGTAGCACCCGCAATTAATTACCTTTAGGAACGGCCACTATCATTCTGGGTGAATGTGGTCACTTTTCATTTGGTAAGGTGTACTAAAACATCAGGTGCTACTTACAGTTTCTTGGCTTTGCTAATTTCTAGTGTAAATGATTACCAAATTTTGGATTTCTGCTGTCAAAACCAAGCCATCGAAACGACTGCTGTGTTTTTTCTTTTTATTAATTCTTACCAAATTAAGTGTGTGGCCATTACAATACTTAGCTAACCCTATTGCTCTGACTGGGACACTTCCAGGCGGTATCATCAATGAAAAGTCTTATCGCTGATATTCAGCGCTAATTTTGTCAAAAATTTCATCGTTGATTTTCATTGTTGACTTTTCATTGTTGATTTTGCTGCTCACTAGCGTAATCGTACGTATGCGTATGGACAAATGACAAATATGTTAGAAATAAAATATATTAGAACTTTTTCACAGCGAATGTACAAAAAATTCCTCAATTTGCTGTTGACTCGACTGTGGACTAAAGAGATTAACACGTATTAATTTCCTCACTCTCATAATTTGCAACTATCACTGTTTGAGGAATTTACCTTCATTTCGAAGTACCCATCAACCTGGGTTTGGTAATCAAACCTGGTGGCTGGCACGGGATTTGAACCCGGGCCACTTCGGTAACAGTCCACAATGCTACCTACTCTACCACCAGGGCTTACACAAACTGTATCAAATGTTTCATCATTTCGTAATGTTCTCACCTGATTTTGTAAGTTTGAATCGCCTATATAACTTCTCCGTCTAAACAATTTGAATTTTATTCCGCACTGCAGTTTCATCGATAAATCGCTGATTTGATCAAGCATTTCCAGCGTTGAAATCGTTACAATGATTTGGGAAGAAAATTTTATGGAAAAAATTGTCTTACAAGTGGCAGATGTTGAAAAAATCACTATTAAGAAAATACAAAAATATGGATTTCTTTTCGAGATAAATGAACAAAAAAATCCCTCAATTTTTCTGTGGACTAAGGAGATTAATACGTGTTAATCTCATTACCATCATAATTTGCAACAATCTCTGTTTGAGGAATTTCCCTTCAACTTGAAGTACCCATCAACCTGGGTTTGGTAAGCAACCTGGTGGCTGGCACGGGATTTGAACCCGGGCCACTTCGGTAACAGTCCACAATGCTACCTACTCTACCACCAAGGCTTACACAAACTGTGTCAAATGTTTCATCATAACACGTGCAAAAAGACATCCATTGAAAACGAAAAATTGAGAGAGAAAGAGAAAGTAATTTTGTCTTAAAACCACCATTTTGTTCTATTTCAACATTCGTGTGAGGTGTAAATTGTTTTGGTGATGATGTCAGTGTTGATAAGTAGTGTTGATAAAATCAGCGACTTTCGAGTGGCTGTGTGGTTCAGGTACAAGCGCGATTTCTTTTTGTGCGTGTGGTACCGAGTTCAACCCCAGGTTGTGGCATCATTTTTTTTTACTTTATTGTTTATAGGTTTTCGATATTTTTGTGTTCTTTGATACAAAATTTTTATTCGTAAGCGAACAGAATCGTATAAACAAGAGTATTCAAACTTTCAGGCGCTTGATATATAGAACTATTATTGCTAGTTTCATAATGGTTTCATCGAACTTTAATAAACTCAGCGCCTAGTTTCTGTAATGATTCGAATTATATTTTTTCATTGCATCAATTTATCAATGAAAAAATTCTTGACGACATGACAATAGTAACCGATGAAATTTTCACTGCTAAATTTACGACAAAAATTACTGACGAACTTAGGCGATTAAAATTTCATTGATGATTAGTTTAATAGTTAGCTTATAGGGCTAAGGTGCATAGCCTGTCACGTACGGTTATTCATCTGTTATCAATAACGACGACAAAAATAATGACAAGCTCTGCGTAGTATGGTCCTTTATATAGTATAATGCATGTTAAAGAAATTGAAGTACAAGATTTGAAATCAACCAATTAAAAATACTTTGATCGATGAAAGTAATAGACCCAATAACAATACTTGTCATATGCTTGCCGTCTATGACAGGTTAAGGTCGGCTGTCAAAAATTAGTAATACCTCAAATTCCAATGGCCCGATGTCAGTTAACTAATACAGAAAAAACAAGTCTGACCTGAACTGAACCTGATTTTGATCAAACCTGTCAATTCAGGTATTTTTCTTACAAATCTGTCAGGTTTCAGTTGTGATCTGGTCTCTACATTCAGGTTTCTTTACATTCAATCAGGTCATGTTCAAGTTCAGCCAGCAGTGAGGATCGGCAATGTAAATTTTAAACACTTCAAATTTTTTTCATTACGATTTCATTTCCACTATGAAAAAGCTTAAATGTCAAGTATCCATGAAGCAGTGAACGGCGAGGCGCTGCAATTATTTCACATTTTCCTGACCTTATAATTAACATTTTTATTTTCTTCAATTTTCTTTTATTACATATTTTCTGCTTGAAGTACGACATGACTAACGTTAGCATATTTATTCATTTCGGTTTTGTATGCTTATCAACCAGTATTCGAATAAGTCGCATAATACTGAAGCATAAAAACTGTTATACAACTGAACTAACAACCCACTTCAATTACATTTAATGTGCGGCATCAGCGCATCAGTAATTATATTTATGTATAGCGTTGACACTCGTAAATAACGACTTGCAATGACCTAAATAATTGCAATTTACAAATAGTTTTGATTTTCACGTCTATTGTAATCGGTGATGTTGGATGTACGGGAATAGCGAGAGACGTGATAAATGCTAAACTCACTGAACAAAACGAAGTTAACGATGTAATCGTAATGTAAACTCCATATATTTAATCAATCACTCCTAATTGCTTTCCTAAGGATCATGTGAAGTTTGTCGTATCGTGGGCTTGTCTCCGAGTAAAAATTTTCGAACATCATTGTGCGAACACATCTCTTGTTAAGCAAACTGAATGTAGAAGTCAAGAAATTGTACGTAAATGAGTTTGGGGTTTCAAAGAAGGACGAAAAGTGGATTTGACTTTGTCTCAAATCGAGGACTATATTTTTGGATATTCTTATATACAAATTTGTCCCTGTGATTAGTATGATTTATAACTTTCACATTTCGTGGAAATTACTTTTCTCGCCGTCACCGAAGCCTCTAAAAACATTTTTTTTAGTAAACTTCAATCTTTTCTGTTTGAAAGTCGTCCCAGTAAAATTCTTTCGATACCTTGAAGTTCAGAAACTTTAAAAAAATTGTTAAGTTGAATCCATAGAAGTCATGCATCTTGAAACGACACTGCAAACACTGTACCTTTAAATGCATCCATTAGAACTTATCTATATGGTTCATCTTCAAGACAAGGTACTTTCAATCGTAACCTCACTTTAAATTCGTTAATTCATTCATTTGTATGAGATTTTTGTTGATGTGGATGGCATTTTTTATGGATGTTCCATATTGACAGTTTATTAGTGAAATATCATATACATACCAGCGATCGGACCCGACTTTTCTCTATAGAATGCAATAACGCACACTACTTGTCATTGAATGATTGAATGCTTGGAAATAAAAAGCATATCAAACACATAAATAAGTCATTATCAACTGCCTAAATTAGAATTGTTTCTAACTTTCCATGGATTCAGTTAAGGATTTCTACTCATGTTTCAATTAATTTAATTTAATTTCTACCAAGAAACAACGATATCTTTGTTCATATGGCGTTCGTACACATTGATTTAAGTTTAAGTTTTGACTTTATAACTCATCCATCGACCTCCGGTTAGTATACAGATATTTGTTTGTAAGTCTATATGGCATCACTGATGAATCGAGATTTTAGTATCACATTTCTATTTGGGTTCAGAGGGTATGCGACTGTTCAACAGTCACTGTTGGTAAAATTTTCCATTATTACCCTCGTCGGTAGTACATACATTCCTGTATCAAAATAATATTTGTCTTATGTGTCTAACTTTATATTAAATTTTATGTAAATATTTGTTGAATTATCATATGTGTATCTATTCTATACGTGAGATAGTATATAGTATATACATATATCCGGCAAGTATTTACATCATAATAACGACGACTGTCGTAATCATTGCGTCGGTTGATGGAAAATTGTCGGAAATTCATGTATAATCGTTTTCCATGTTCTTACGCGTATACAAATACATTGAACTTTCTCACAAATCTTGTAAACATATTTGTTTGTTTGATATACCATTATTATGCTGGATCTTTATTCCATTGGTTCCCAATTAACCGAATTCTTCCGATCTTGAAATCCGCTGTACTTCGGAAAAACGGACAATAACGACGATGACGTCACCTATTGTTCGTATTTCCGAAGGACATCCGATTTTAAGTTCGGAAGAATTCGGTTAATTGGGGTTGAAAGTCAGGGTCTTATGACAGAAAATCATTTGTAATGTCCATAACGACAAATTCACTGTGATTGGTAAAAGCGGAATGTGCAGAAAATGTCCGTAACACTTGTTGCGACGATAACACGAGTAATTCTCAACCTATTTTTACATTTTTTGTTTTAATTGGCGAAGCATCAAATTCGTAAAGTCAAGTTCGTAGATGGTCAATACTGCAGTAGTCAGATAGAATTTTTTTTCCGTGTTACCACTCTTCACCGATTCAATGAGATCGAACAATTTAAAAGTTTTTTCTCTCGTACGCGGGATCTTTTACACCTTTTCCCATGTTTAAAAGGCATCGATGCTTCGCTGAAAAGCATACTTTTGGACGTTTTTTTATACTTTCCTAATATTTTAGTTTACTTTTGATGATAAGTTTCCACCAAAAACCTTTTTCAAAAACATAGTACCGCAATAACGACCGATGTTAGATTTCAACAGAAAACAGATTTGGGCGTAGCAGTTTGACGAGCTCTGAAGAAATGAGCAGTTTACAACCAAAACTTATTTTTATTTTATCACATCAGCGCCCGGTAAGTTGACTTTGCTGTGTATGATACCACCTCTCTTAAGAGTCACTTGACGCAACTCAGTGATAGTAAAGTACTTTAATGTGTAGGCATCCTGTACGTTGTATTTACATTGTCTGCGATGAGAATGTAAATGAAATTTACATGTTAGGTTTTTCGATGATTTACATGCTATGCGCGATCATTTACATGCTCTGGTCGGAAAGTTTTCGATGATTTTGTTTATGTTTTCACTTCTCACACACCACGATATAAATTGTAATTTACACAGGCAAAAGTATTTTTTGGTACACGTACCATCGATACAATTAAGAAAACACGAAAATCACAACTGAATTTATAATTTGAAACAACAAAATCAAAAAATTTTCACTGAAACTGAGATGTCAAATAAATATCGCCGAAATGGCAGGCACGACCGATGCCTATTAAATAAAAATGAAATTTTAGTGCAAAATGTTTAGAAGTGGAAAGGTTCCGAAATGCTGTTTTATGCAAAATTGTTTCGTAGTTTTCATCTTAGACAATGTAAATACAACGCACAGGATGCGTACACATTAAAGAACCGTACAGAAGAGCCTATGTGAATGAGTAATACATGTGTATTTACATAGGTTCTGCTGTAATCTACTAATAACCTGTCATCTGTTATCGCCAACGACAGCATTAATAACCGACAAACTCTAACTAATGAGGTCTTATATTATATAGCAAAAAGTGTGTTCAAAACAAGTGAAGAAAAAAATTCTGATATCAATCTATGTAAATCTTCTATCAAATGAAGTAATAGATCAGATAGTAAAACTATTAATATGCTTGCCGTCTGTGACGGGTTAAAGCTAACACATTCGTGGCCGTTATTGCGTCGTATATTTTTCAAAAAGGTCCATTCACGATCAAATAAATTTTTTTTAAATTAAAAAATCTAGTGCCAGTCAAGGGACCTGACCCATCCTACTGGTTAGGTCTAGCTTCCACTGTATATAAACGAAAACCCGAATAAACTGAATGAGATCCTGTATGTATTTAAATTCGAAGATGAATGTTATTATTTGTGTTTTGGAAAAGATACCAAGCCATATTCACATCCCACAACATGTACCTTTTCTCTGCCAAAAAGTATTTTGATTTATTATCATTTTGCTACTAAATTCGATTTTATTGAACGTGAAATTGTGTATGTTTTACCAGCACCCTAACCATTTTTAATAATTTATTAATTTATTCTTCGCTTAAATGACAGAGTAACTTCAGCAATTGTTGTAAATCAATCATACAGAACCCTACTTCGATGAATCGGAAACCCATTCCGTCCCTTGAGGCGATCTTAAACTAGATATTAAGGCAATAGAAATAGTTGGTTTGGGTGAAATAATGGCCGTACATATAAACATCCTGCTATAATATGACTGCAGTAGAACATCCACACGAAAGGATCCCACACTTGGAACAAAAGTATATCAGTGTAACATTATAAATACCCCAGCCAGCCGCATACAGTTGAGATGATATAATTATTCTGGGAGAATTTATTGACGTTATTCTCAAATTAGTTTTGTACGTCTTGAGATTTGATGATAGTTAGCAACCATTGATATGCTGTTATGTAAAATGTTTCCATTTTCCAAAAGCTTCCCTTCTTGTGGTTTTATAAGGATAAGAAATTTTAATTATTATGCGACGTTTTATACAACAAGTGGGTGTGACTGTGACAAGATCTTGAATCGAATTGTGGGTAGGCGATGTTAGTTAAGCGAAAAGGATAAAATAACACATTATGGCGAAATGGACGGGTCGTTAGCCTCTGTGTAATACCATATCATTAACACTAAATAATTTGGATTTTTTTTTCAAACTCGGTCTCATCCTATATGACTGATGACTCTCTGGCGAAATTTGGAATTTACAAAATGAGTTTGGAATGGAAGATTTTGATTATTGAATAATAGTATTTTTTCGCAACAAGTGACGAAAAGTAAGACTTTCCGTTGCCTTTATTGCGAAAAACGTTGTTACAATTCGATGATAAATGCTTTTTTAAACACACGATGTGTATCGTTACGCTCGGCCTACGGCCTCGAGTGACAATCTTCACATCTGGTGCCTAAAAAAGCATTTAACAATACGAAGTTTTATTTAAAAAAAATGATATTCTGTACACCAAAATTACATTTTGTACACAAAACATATCTGCCCAAAATGATTATTTTCACAATTTGGATGACGCCAGCTCTGTACATAACTTCCAAAACGTCAAAATCTGCTATTATATTCAGGCGAACCAAGAAGTCATATTCCAAAAAAAAAATTGACACAACTCTGACGATAATGTGGGAAAACTGTTTTCGTTTTCTATCGTTTTCTATCTGTTGAGATTGAGAGAATATAAATTTATTTAAAGACTATGAATCGAATAGAATTTTTTTTGAAACATTGATGGAATCTTAGGCAAAAACTTCAAAATCTCAAAATTCTCGTAGAGATTTTTCGGCTTCTTGCATTTACGAACTCCAAGAAATCACTTCAGAAAAATGTTTGTCCTAAAAATTTAAAAATTCCCGTAGAGATTTTTCGGATTCTTGCAGGTACGCACTCGAGATCTTATACAAGATTTTAAAATATCATGAGAATCTTTCTTCTGAATTTTTATGGAAACATTTTTTCTGCATCTTGTAGATTTTTAAACATCACAGCTCGGGTTCTAAAATTCGAAAAATAAAAATCGTCAAATCAGGAGACTTTTGAAGATTTAAAAAAAAAAACTTCATAAAATCTTTGTCCTAAAAATCTCAAAATTCCCATAGAGATTTTTCGGATTTTTGCAAGCTACTAAAGTGAGTATCCCCTCGGAGAATGTGACGTTTTTGGTCCGCGGTCAAATATAATAGTACATTTCGTACCTTGGACAAAAGATCTTTTTTTAGCGTGTTACCGGTACGTTTAAAAAGACTTTTAGTCCGTGGTACGAATAATATTTTTCATATTCGACGGAGAAAAAAACGACGAAGTCGCACTTTTTTGGCCTTAGGACAAATATGCTTACTGTTGGGGCAGAACATCACGAACGCAGTGATTTGTGTTGTTAAAAACTGAGGGGGTTGTTGGTTGTTGGTGATGGTCATTATGAGACCGGATATTTAACCGTATTTCGGTATTTCGATAAGTGAAACTATCCTTTTCTGTAAGAAGGAAACGATTCCTTTTTCTTTTTGTTAAAATGTTCACTTTAATGGTTCTCTAAGCGCTCATAGCGAATTCAGGAAATTCGTATACTAGCAATGACAGACCCTTATCTACAAGTTACACATGAAGGAGTTATATGTAAAATAATGTGTGCGTACATAAAAAACAATCTCTTTGTTGTTGGTTTCGTTTCCGTTCAAAACCACTATTCTGTGTCATGAAAAAATCTTCGACGTACCAAACACAAAATGCTAATGGCGTATGGCTGATAATATTTTCTACAGATCAGCTATAAATTATAATTTGTCATACTAAACATGATTATCTCTTTTTCAAACTTGAAATCACTCCATTCCTATTCCAAAATATCCGTTATCTTAGCATCTCATATACATAATATTCGCACCATAAAGTGAAAATGTTTCCATGGTTATTCAAGTATGATATTTGAATAGAAATTGGTTTGTTGGCTTGATAGGCGAACAAAAAAGAATCTCCCATTTTTTTTCCTTGCTATTGTAAAGCAATCATTCCTATGCTCTACAAATGAATTATAGAATTTTATTGAATTTTTACAACGGGGTTTTCAGCGACAACGTCCCATTCGGTAAATGTGATCCTCATTTTTATATATTTTTTATATTGTATATTGTGCAAACGGAACGAAGTTGACAGTTACAAATGGTTTTGAAATATAAAGCACTGGTTGTAGGACAATGTTCTTTCAGAAATTGCAATTTTGTGTTCAACATTCACTGCTACTGTTGGAATAATTGGTTCCTGTCCATAGTTATAACTATACTTCCAATGAAAATGTTTTACATGCGAACCTTTTTGTGAAGCAAAATCTTTATGAGATATGAATGAATATACTACTACAGAAGCATATTATTCATAATGGGAACTTTATCGATTGTGAAATTGGCATCAATTTTCCTGTATTTTCATCATAAGATCATAAGTTTGTGCTTCGAACATACATATAAGGAGGTTGTGTAATGGAAACATTCGAAGGCGATTTGAAGAAGTTAGATGAAATCTATTATATTCTATAATTTTTGTTTTGTGAGATTCATTCAGTTTAAGTTTACTAAGAAGCTAAGTTATCTTTCTCCTGTTTCTCCTGAATCAGATCCCTTTTCATGGTTCTGGGTAAATAGATTAGGGAATAAATTATTTGAAGTCTGGCAACAGCATCTTCCCTCTTTGGATGGCAAGGGGCTTAACGACTTGTTATCGAAAATCGGGAAGTTTCCTTAATAGATGAAGTAAAGCTAGGGAGTACTCAACTTCTTCAAGGAGAGACCTCCCAAAACTCTAATCTAATCTCCATTCGGAAGCAGAGACACTTTTTTTAAACATTTAAACTCTGGGGACGAATCAGATGACACGAAAGTTCGATAGAAACGCCATCTTATCCCTTCGTTGAAAGCAAAAAATGGAATATAAAGTCGGGCCATCTGTTGTGGAATAGAGAAAACATTTCTGTGAAATACGAGTAAATCGTAGTCAACCATTTAAAAAAAAGATGTCATTGGCATCGAACCATGCTTGCTACGCCGCGCGTCTGAATGGCATTACCTCCACACTATATTTACCTTAGACGAATCCACTGCAGGCTCATTCAGTGCCAAGTAGCTGCCATTGGTACCCAGCAGTCATAACTCAATACCTTTTTAGGCGTTCAGAGATTAACTATGTAATAAGCATATTTAGCATCAGGCGAAACACACCTAAAGTCAAAATAACCTAAAATGATAGATCTCGACGACTTGTTACTGTAGCTACCCATAGCAACGCAAAAGAATCCTAATTCATTTTTTTTACATTTGACGGTAAGACAAAGGAAAGATTTGAATTAGGTCTCATTTGCATTGCTATTCGTAGTTGAAGTAACTCGCAGGTTGCTGAAACTGTAGTTTACTTGTAATGATCGACATCTTCTCTTTCAAACGCAAAATGGTTCTGTGAAATGATAACGCAGATATTTCCTTGAAATAATAGCAAGACCAATGAAACACAAATAGGGGAATGGCCCATTCCATCCAATTTCGAGGTATTATTATTATTATTATTTATGTGTCTTATTACATCTTATAGCTGACTTTGCTACAGAAGATCCCCACTATGTTAATCCGTAAGGTTTATCACCGCACACATATTTGGGCAATAAAAATCAATCAATCAATAAACTAGGACGTCTAGTGCTTATTGCATAGATCGACTGGAACGTATGATTTCCTCCCACCACCTTTACATGCTACGATGAAACGTTGCGAAAATATCAGTTCCTATCTTTCGTCTCTTCAAATCATCGTTTAAATAAATACTAATTTTACAATATTCATTTGATGTGCGACTTTTTATTCGCCAATATAACCTGGAAAACGATTTTATTGCTCAATATATTCCTATACAGATGCACATTCTAAGCCACTAAAACTTTTATGTTAAGAAAACCCTGTGTTGTTTGCTTCAAACACTATACTACTCAAAGTTTACAGCTTACAAGTCACAATACAATTTCACTCACTCAACGTTTTCAATAAATGAACAGATTCAGATGAAGACATTCTAATGCATAGAAGGTTGTTTCTGTGTCTGCGGTAATGGGATATCACTTCACAACACTAGAAAATTCTTTGAACATGATAACAAGAATGTGTTTTAGTTTTGGTATGCATAAATAGGATTCTATAAATAAACATTCATGAATTAATGATAGCATTTTCGAGACAATGAATAAAAAAATGATTTGAAGCACTTAAAGCAAAAATAAAGTGATTCGAGTTTTTCGATAGTTCTTTTTGTTGAAGTGTTACACTACGCTAAAGTAGTTAGTTAGTTAGTAACGTTTATTAGTTCTAAGTAAATTTACACAAAGATTACAATTCGGCCTCATGTTGGGCCTCATTCCAATTGCAATTGTATAATAAAAAGAGGTAAATCTTATAGAAATTTAAATTTCTGCCTCAAATCTGGATTTCGCAGTCTCTTTGGAGAAGTTGAAAACTTTTTCCAGTTCCGAGGTTATTACTGTAAATCCTGCGCAAATTGACCACCTGGAGGAACGTTTCTCGTTTTCGAAGATGACCAATTTCAGTTGAGTTGGTTCAGAGATATGGTCTGATAAGTGCTATTTTAGGGATCTGATCAAGGTTTTTCGCACATATCTCCGGAATTTTGCAACCTAGAGCATAATATGTAATGAAAGCCATTGACCATACACATCACGTAAATTTAAAAAAATTACAATCGGAGTTTGGGATCGGAAGTTAGGTTTCACAGACTGACCCGGAGCCGGGCTACTCGGCCATGCAGTGATTTTTGCCTAAATCTGGATAAAATTTCATCCTATTTTGATTTCTTTTATTGGTCATGTTATTGTTAATGAATTAAAAATCTTAAACTTGAAAGAATACTTTTGATGCAACCGGCAATTCCCCTTTTAACATTTAAACATTTCAATTTAAAATTGAAAAAAATCCGGTACTCCCTGATACAATCCTATACGAAAAACTGAAAAAAATGTTTGAACGGATGCGCAACTCAACCTATGGACCAGCACTCGGCGAATTTGGTACCATTCGTTCGGTAATTGTCCCTGCTACACGATAAACATTTAAAATTGAAAATCCGACCTTTCTGGTTCTGTTGGTTCTGTTTGGATCGAGTTTATTGTTTCCTGTTGTGCTGCTGCAGTGTTGTCGCTTCTGCAATAACGTCCGATTCCCAATTCCAAATAAGGCGAATGCTTCGTGTACAGTTCCAACTCTTCGCGAGCATTCTTGAATTAGAACGATGTTAGAAATTCCGCATCATTCGATTTTCGGTGAAACTCCGGGTCAATAATTTGGAAGCAACTCAAATCCACTGTTCTATCCAAGATTGCTGATGCGGTCGTTGAGAGTTCTTCTCATCGAATTGGCTTTTCACCAATTCCAGTTTCTCTACCAAGAAGACGCATTCATAGCGAAACTCCTGAAGGAGGTCACATTGTTTGTCAATGCAAAGTTGACAAAAAAAAATATTTTTACGTTGTCGGTCGAAACAGAATTTAGTGCTGAGAAAGATCAGTTTTTGGCTTGAAACCTATAATCGGTAAAAATAGGAAATTATCATAAGGACTGCACGGTGTCACTACATACTGTTATCATTGCCTAACAAAGTAGCCAGCCGCCATACTTTGTTTTAGTAAAAATAGTACAACTCGGTAAAAAGTATACTTACAAAGTTGATACTGATGTCTATATATTTAATCATCCATTAAATTTTACTTCGAGTAGGTTTTCGATATTGTTTTTTAATTTTAATATGAGCTAATTCAGTGAAAACATATTTTGTAAAAAAAAACTTTTCAAAATCTACTACACCCTTACTTACACGTTTTGTTAGTTTAACTGCTACCTTACGCTTTAACCTGTTACAGTCGGCTGTCATCTGTTATCGACAACGAAAGCAATAATAAACGACAAACTCTGCCTAATTAGGTCTTATATAGCAAAAAGCATGTTCAAAACAAATGAAGTAAAGATTTCTGAAATCAATCTCTGAAAATCTTCGATCAAATGAAGTAATAGATCTAATAGTAAAACTGTTAATATTCTTGCCGTCTGTGACGGGTTAAATAATGTATTCATTCCAGTTTTGTTGACTTAAAGCTAGTCAATTATTTTCTATAGCATTTTTCAGCCAACCGTTATTCCTCCCATTTTATTCATTATTCTTTTTCGCTTTAAATTTCAGGAACCAACATAACTTTCAACTATCAACACGAAAAACATCATCAGCAAACAATTAAGTATTCCCTTCGTAGCACCAGTTTCATCCTAGCTGAACCATTTCATTTTTCCATCCGTGCTAAAAGAGTGCTTTGCGAACTATTAGAAGATGCATTCTAACAATGTGTAAAAAATTGTGAAAAGGCCAAAGTACCGAAGAAAATCCAAATCAACACAAAAAATATAAGAAGACGAGCAAAGAAAAACGCTAAATTAAAAAGTCTTGAAAATAGTTCATAAAAGTTGAGCGTGTTGCACGAAACATCATCTATATAAAATGATATAAAACTGGGAGAATATAATGTGATTTTAGTTTTGTTTATTTTTTATGCAAAATAAGTCGCGATGAAGTAAATACATTTTCATCAGGAACTGCTATTACGAACAAAAGAGAATTTATTTATTTTATTTTTTTACTTTTTTCTACATCACAGCAAACATTAGTATACTGTTCTCGTCTAAACGACGTCACACGAAGCATTTCCATATTATATGAGTAAATACACATTTATCCTACATCACAGTACCAGACTATAATATAGATATAATTAAGGGAAGTTTAACCGATTCGACGAACAACATCAGAATAGAAAATTAAATTGGAAGAAGAAAGTGTTACGAAAGCATAAATTGAACAAATTGGATGGTTCTATATGAATAAACATAATAAATACTGAGCTTTGTTAAAAAGAATTAAAGGACAGACAATGAGGTTATTGTCCCTAAAAAGTCGGCCAAATGTTTGTAAAAACATTTTCAGTAGGAGCACATTTATATTCGTTGTTTTCCATCAAATTTTGATATCAATCGATGCGGCTCCAACGATACAACCCGGCGAAATCGAACGAAACGCGACAGATTCGTTTACACTATCCAAAGATACCTTAGTGAACGATGTCGACAACGTGAACAAGACTGTAAGGGTCGAGCATAAGAACATTGGAAAAGTATTAGAAAAAACATCGTTTCACGACGACAATTTTAATGATAAATTAGCCGTGCTGAATGCAAACATTAGCACTTTAGATAAAAAAGATGATGGAACAGAACAACATTTCGATGAGGGTTCGAGCAAAAGTATTACGGAAAAGGAAGCTGAATTTATCGCAACGACAATTGAGACATTTATTAACATTGATAAGATTAATAGAAATGCGGTCACGGTTGATGATAAAGAAAATTCGGATGGGAAATTATTAGAGCAACTGAAAACGAATGTGCCGAATACTGACGCAAAAACAATTGATGAAAATCGTGTTTCGTCATCCACCCCATCAAGTGACCCGTATTTTATCAGTGACTTGTCTGATTTATTGGCGGAGAATAGAGAATTCGATCGTGTTAGCGATATTGCTGATGGTGATGTAATACACCATCCATCAACGCCAAAAGGAAGATTCGGTGATTTGATTATGGACAGCCCAAGCACAACAACACATCCCGACGAACTCTATCAACAAGGCAATACAGGCGATGTTGAATTAATAGAAAAATCACGTGACCTGGAAATTAATATCGGTCATGAAATGGTTTTCACCCCAACCGAACACGATGTTGTTAAGGCAAATGTTACTGTTGCGATAAATCAATATGATAAGGATGAACAAATGGTGAAATCAAATGATGGTATGGGCATTGCTGAAACCACTGAAACGAAGAACGATATGACAACAACAACAACAGCAACTATTACCACAATAAACGCAACGACCACAATAGATACCGATAGCGGAAAGGCAATAAAAACAGTTGATGTTGGAAAAAATGCCACAAAACCCAAACACAACACCAGCAATAATTCGAGCAACGCAAAGAAGTATATGAGTGGAGAAAAAAATCAAAAAAAGAAAACCAACTTGGGACGTGATGGCGTCAAAGCGAACAAAAAGCAATTTTCAAATAATAAATCAAATCTGTTGCCACCAGAAGAGACAGAATATGCAACCACAACCACCACTCCAATTTCAAGTGATGTTAGTATTATTGAGGCGAGTACATTGAAATCGCTTCCTGAATTCACAAATATTTTGAAAGTAGTGAACACTAATAGAGACGATCAGGGTCCCATTGACAACACAAACGAAGCTTTCACCGAAACTGCTGCTGTTATTACTAGTTCTACTACCGCCACCACTGTAATAACACCAACATTTACTTTAATGTCAACATCTCCTATAACAGCCACTCAAATCTCTTCTCGTGCAAAACCGGATAATGCAAGCCATGTTGAACACGTTTTCGATTCCATTGAATTGCTATCATCTTCGTTGCCAAACGGTAGTTCAGCAACAGAGATGGAAATGGAAAAAATTATTTCACGAAATGATGTTGCAAATGAGACGGATATTCTCGTGGTGGAAATTTTGGAACGTTTGAATGGCACAGAGGAAAGTGGCAGTGATGTCGATAAATTAGATATTATTATCGAGATTGAAACGACAGATAATACATTCGACAATCTGCATAAAAATGACAGTGCTCGAAATGAATCAGCGACCGATATCCACTCAACGACAGAGACTTTATTGACTTTCGAAGATTTTACGGCTAATTCAAGCGACAACATTCGGCCGGAAAATGATAATGCAAACCGGAAATTAACGAATAAAATTTTGGAATCATCTGACAGCGATGAATTCTTTGTGCCGGAGGACATTAAGGAACGTGAAAATGCAATCAATGTCATTATACCCGAAACAACGACCACTTCGGATACGACGCAAGACAAAGAGCATACCAAACAATCAACAGTTGACCATGACGCGGACACCATATTTTATATCTCCAATACTGAAGTAAAAGTCATCGAATCGGCCCCTACCCCAAACACAAATCAGGAGAGTCAGTTTTTTCCTGCCGTTTACGAGGAAGATGTTATTATCGATTTTTCTGGTAAAAATTTTTCTGGCTGGGGTAATCTACCAGATAAATATGAAGAAGACATAATTCTATCTCCTCTAAAGAACAACTTTGATCCGCTGAAACTGAATGACGAAAATTTGAGCATTAGCTACGTCGGTGAATCATTCATCGATGTTAAGGAATCGACAAACAACGACCCATTGTCGAAGTCAACCAATAATCCATTTACGAACACTGAAATTGAACCAAACACAATAACATCTGATGTCATTATTCAACCGGTACAATTGCCAGAGGCCATACAACAGCAACAAATACCGATTGGTGTACCAATTATTCAGCAATTGCCGCCACAGATCGAAATTAAACAAATTGAGTATAATTACGATTTATCCAATATGTCGCACGGTGATCGGAAAAAAGGCATTGAAGGTGTCACATCGCGCGTCATTATTCATTCCGGTGATAGTTTACAAACAAATCATTTGAGTGCTGAATTACCACAGGACACCAGCACGAATAAGGATGTGAAAAGTATGCCATCGAAAAGGAATGGAAATGGAATAAATGCAACGACAGCATCCGTTGTGAATGGGACGGCATATTCGGTGTTGGATGATGAACCGGAAAATAGTATCCTTTCGTATATGGGTAAGTTTCCTGCTTATTTATAGACGTTATGTCGGCATGTTATAATGTGATAATGTGATGTGGTTTGTTATAGATCTTCCTCTTTTCAAATTGTATAATCATTCTAGCGCCAATTTCTGACCTTGGTATATAATATGAATTTTGAACCACCACCGTCACAAAAATTTGTAGCAGTACAGGTTATTTACGAGCCTCCTGCCAATTACTAGCCCCCAAACGTGAATAATAAATTAAAGATAATGAACTCCGGAAGTTGTTATTATCACAATAAACTGTGTAAATTGTGTAATTAAACACTAGCTGTATTCCTGTCAGGGTCTATCAAAGCTGATAAATTTATATTGTCGATAAACTCAAAAACCTGGTTAAATTTAACTTACAGTCATTTTAAAGCTGAAAACAAATGAAAAACAGAATTTGCTAATAATAGTAGTTAAATTGGAACTGTGGAAATAATTCACTACATGAGGGATAAATTCGTGATACAAGGTGCACTCACAAGTACATGATAAGCAACAAGGAGACTGTTGGCATTTTGATGAAAAAATATGGCAAACTGTCAAATCCATATCGCTACATGTAATGAACAATTTCCAAGGGAGGCAGATACATGTGTAACAACAAGTTTTCGTATGGGGCAGGCATTAATAGTATATTACTATGTCAGTGAGGTAATGGGATATTTCGTATCCAGAGGAGTGAAACTATACGAGGGCGTCAGCCTTACATTGCTAATTTTAGATTTAGTGTGATCGATAAATCTAAAAATCCAAACCTCTAGGCAACGCGCTGCAAGAACGAGTGATTGTAGTGACAGCTGTCAAATTGAGCACGTACAGTGAGAGAAAATTTGACATGTTTTCTAATTTGGGAGATGCTTTTTAAACAAATTTTGTGTGGAATCATTTACAAACCGCAACAACTTCCAACACAGAAAACATTCCTGGTGAAAATAAAATTCTCAAAGGTACGAAATACGTAGTCTCACGTCTCGAAAGACAATAGATTTGAGACCATGAGACGGCATGACTTTAATCCAATGCCACCAGAAATAATCTTAAAAAAATTCTTAAAATCCGGCTCCTTAGTCACCTGCTTACTCTATACTCTAAATTATCAGTAAAGACAAATTTCCTAAGAGAATTGATTCAAAAGTAACTTAATTGAATTGAGAGGGAATTTAGTTTTTTATTCAATCGGGGATGGTCAGATTTTAATGATCCTGGTAAAACGGCGAATACATGGAATAAGAGCAATAGAAGGTAGCTAGGCTGTTGTTAAAAAATCATTTCTGTCTCTCTAAAGCACTTTTCTGAGAGGAGAAATTATTGTTTGAAAATACCACGATCGACTCAGCTTATTGTTAACCTGTCACAGACGGCAAGCATATGACAAATATTATTATTGGGTCTATTACTCCCATCGATCAAAGTATTTTTAATTGGTTGATTTCAAATCTTGTACTTCAATTTCTTTAACATGTATTTTACAATATAAAGGACCATATTACAAAGAGCTTGTCATTATTTTTGTCGTCGTTATCGATAACATATGAATAGCCGTATGTGACAGGTTGTTTTCAACTAAATTATCTTGTTTTAGTTAGGAGGAGAAATTATTCTTTGAAAAAGTTTTGACTCAAAATTGAGGATTTATGAACCTTGCAAATTTTCAGTAAACTTTACACAGTTGTACTGGTGATCTAAGAGTTACGCGTATTAGTTATTTCACGGCAGGAGCGGTTCATTTTCGAAACGTCAAATAAGGGACCTAATACACTGTATGAAAATGAACTCAAATGAACACTGACATAAATTGAAAAATTTTATTCGCAAAATATAAAGGGCTACTAGATTATTCAGGTCCCCAGTCAAACAAGCGCTCCTGCCTGGTTAACTTTACTCTGTCGTGGTTATTTCCAACGAGTTGTATTGTATCCCGAACGAAGTGAGGGTGACAAGCGAAATTGCCTAAAATAAACCGTCCACAATCGAGGCGTATATCACTCTTCATGCTGAGGGCCTAAATTACGAGAAATTTATTCCGAAATTTATACCCAAGGCTTGAAAACATTATTGACAAATTCGATGTAAACTAGAAAAACTGCAGAGGAAAATAAACCAGGCAGGAGCGTTTCATTTTTGAAACGTCAAATAAGGGACCTAATACACTCGGCGCTCCCACAGCGTCCTGCTTTCCTACTTTGTCCTACTTTTCGGAAATTCGTCCTACTTGTCCTACTATCCTGCGTAGGACAAGTTTTTCAAGCAAATCCATACTATTTGATGAATTCCATTGTTCAGTCACATTTAGTCGAATGGAGGTGCAACAGTTTACTATAGAAATAGTAAATCTCGTGAGGAGAAATCTGGGAAATTAGGATAAAAGTTAGAATTTCTTGTCCGCGAAATATTAATCTCTCTTAAATATAACTTTGAGCTCAGATCAATAAGTTTTCGAAATGTAGAGCTTACTGTTCGAAATACATTGAGACAATCTCCGTGGTGTGGTGACTCTCAATGAAGGGTGGCCGTACCACCGTACCACCGAACGGTGTGACAACTATTTCATCAAAATAACATCAAAAACATCATAAATAAACTACTATATTTTGCAGTGAACTTCGAACCGAAATTAGAACTTCTCTGCCATTTTTGTGTCAGATTTTTGAAGATCTTGCTGGTCGTAAAGGTCTTTGGCTTCGCTGCTAGAGAGAGCATTGGCGTCACCGTTTCTGATACCAATATTTTTGTAATTAGAATATGAAGGACTTGCGTCGGTCTTTCAAGATGGTTTTTGTCATTGACATAAAATCACAAACTTTAAAGGAATTCACCCACGGTATAAACCACTGATTTTTCATAACACTTGATCCCAAAACTTGATTCAAAAACCATTGTATAAAATGTAGTTGACTCAGAATATAATCGAAAAAATTTGTCCTATGTGGCCTACCATAGGACGCGAAATTTTGAGCGGGACCTTTGTACACTGTATCAAAATAAACTCAAATGAATCAGATCCCTACTCAAATCAAGAGCTCCTGCCGGGTTTACTTTACTCTGCCGTGCTATAAAGATCGAGATACCCTTGATACAATAGAAAAATTAGGTTTTACTAGTATCTTACTTACCTTGTGAAACGAATTCAATTCATACGAATGAATGTGTGGAAACAAAAATATCCCCCTTTTCCCCGTTGCTACGGGCCTTGTTCTTTTCTATTTCTATATTTTGCAGGTGATTGACAACTTTTCTGTAAATATACGTGATTTAATTTCACATCATTCACATACATAGAGATTTCGGCTCGTCATTTAAATTTGTTTGGAACGGTTCTTTGATGTTTTCTCTGGCGAATACATTTTGTTATTAAAGTAAAATTTTCATATATATATATATAGTATCTACCCAAAGAATAGATAGACATTTTCTCTTTGACTCCAATGTATTTGATAAAATTGAAGCCTGTGTCTAAGCTTTGCTGTGATGAATCTTGTTCCTTAATACAAACACAACAAATGTTAATTAAATTTATATATTCTACAAGTTACAACTTTAGATTAAACAAACCACCCTTGTGCTTCACCCATCGTCCAGGAGTTTAAATTAGAATTTGCAAGGGAAAAAATTGTTTTGCTTTTTAATTAATTTTTTTTTGCACAACCTTCTCACTTTTTTATTTCCGTTTTTTTTTTATTAAAAGATGTAAGTATGATGTGATATCCACATTCGTTAAGTTAAGGAAAAGTTTCGATACAACTTAACTGATGTGTTTGTGTTTCGGAGCAAATCTTTCTTCTACTTTAGCCAATTTGACTGTAGATTAACAGAATGAAAGACAAAAAAAAGAGGAAAGTTAATTTTATACGAAAACTTTTTAACACTCCCCAAGGTAATGAAAACGTTCAATCGATATTTCAATTCTGTGATTTTTTATGAACGTTTCGGTTCCGTTCTAGTTAACTTTGAAACAATTTTCACTAGAGAAATTCTTACTTATCGGTTTTTATGGCTAAATGTGATGCTTGACTCTTGTCGATATAATTTCGGAAAAATATTTATGATAACAACTACAACAAAAAAAAAACATTCGTTCAAGTTTCTTTAATAATCACACATTTTCTGCTTGTTTTTATCTAGTTATAATCGATAGTAGGGTATCCTGTCAATGGAAGGGCGCCTTTTGTCATAAAGCTTAAACATAATTGAATTATTGAAGAAACTGATTCTAAAAATGTGAATTTCATAAAAGCAAAGAATTACCTTTTATTCCAAATTGTTTCTAGAGATCGTGATAGACAGTGATAGAAATATGAAAATATGACAAAGGACAATGGTTATTTTTATACTTCCGCACAATTTTTCCATTTAAATGTCAAACTTATAGTTGAACACAAAATATTTGGCTCGCTTGAGACTGTTCACCATTGATGGTATAATTTTCCAAAATGTTTTTCATCGAATCGAAATTCCGTATACGAGCTACGTTTTATATTTTTCATCGGACTTTTGACTCGTTTTGTTTACAAATTCGTTTAAAATGTATGACTCTGAATATCCCAGACTCTGCATTGATGCCAAAAAAATTATTTTTGCTGCATAAAAATGGTATGGACTGCATTTTCCACAATTAAATTGTTGTTCGGAGTTCGAACTTTCAAATTTGTTAACAAAAGGTTTGTGTTTTTGAGCCAACTAACTTATGATTTCATTATATGTTACACGATGAATGTTTTGATTTTTTTTGCTTGTTCTCTATTTCGTACGAGCTGAACTTTATTTCCCCTCTGGCTAAACTTTACCCTCGGGCGCTATCTCCATACGAATGTATTCTCATTTTACAAATTGTAGAACTAAGCGGTAACATAAAATCTTTATTTATTTTATATCAAATCGTGTACTAGCAAGTTTATGAGATTACACGATGAAGTACAGAAGACACAGCAGCCAAAGAAGTTTAATAGGGAAGGGAAAAAGTAAAAAGATTGTGAAGCTGAGTAATAAAATGAAAAGAAGAAATAAAAATTAAATGCCACTGTCGGAACGTCGGAAGGCACATTTATAATGAAGTAAGGTACACGCATGACAAAATTTATCTGCCAATTTATTTTCATTGTCAGGGTGTCAACATGACTAATAAAATGTTATTCAACGTTCAAAAAGATTCACGATTGGCGGGCGAAAAGTTAAAAAAAGTAAAATAAGTAAAAGTTGACTTATCCACACATGAGATAGGAATTGAGGGACGAAGAACTACCTCATCAGATTCTCTCTTGATTTCTAAAAAAAAACTTAACTTCGACTTTCAAGGTTAGTCGAAACTAGACGAGGTTAGACGAGTCGAAAATACATATTATCCACTGTTTGGATATTCGTTTCTTCCAATAGTAAGGGAAAAGCCTATTAAGTTAGTACAAAGTACTGTCAATATAAATTTACTATCACGTGTGTAAAACGTCAAATTCGAATTTTTGTCTGCCTAAATTATAAGGTCTAAGGTTAAAGTTCACAGAACATACAATGAACTTGCTTAGTACAGCGCTCCCACAGTGTCCTAATTTCCTACTTTTTCTAAGTTTGTCCTACTGTCCTACGTAGGGCACTTCAAGGACTTTAATTAAGTAACAATCAAGCGAATTTTGAGCTCTAAAAGTAAATTAAAATAATTTTCGACCTAACTTCATATGATTATTGGCTTAGATTGTCAGAGATGAAAGATATTCTTGGACATTTTAAATGTCCAGATATCTCGTGACTGGCAAAAGTGTGTTTTTGTTTGAGCCACGCAAATGCTGTAATCAGCACAAACCTTCTGCAAAATAAAGAGTCGATACAAGGAACAACAGCCAGTCAAGGATGGTATTGATGCATGTAAGGGTGTTATAAATATTCCCATAACTGATCGTCTGCTGTCACTTTGTAACAAACTATCAGGTTTATTTAGATCTTCAAAAATTCTAAGCTAAAAAGTGGTAGAAAAAAAGCAGCAGGGCGAAAGAGTGGAGTGGATTTTAATCCGTGTTCAGCCAATTGTCTTTCTAAATGAATTCGATAGTTTTACGCGTGTACTTGTCTTTAAGATGACGTCTCCGCTATTTTGTGAAGAACTCGTAACACAATTACTACTGTTTGGCTACTGTTCAAACGACACAAAACACGAATTTAAGTCCTAGAATTCCTACTCTCGAAATTTGATTCAAATATGTATAGAGATACGTTTCTCGTATCTATTGTTCATGTCTACTCGGACATATTCACCATTCCGAAATTAGGAAAAAAATTAACATTTAAATCAACGTGATGACACTATTCCAGTTAAGTTGATCCATTCAGGTCACGTACAATTTGTCACACCAACATCCGTAGTTTATCCGTATATAGTATATCTGTTAAGATTGAACGCATTCATGTTGAGTATTTCATTAAAAAACGAACAAACAATGAGGACATTAAATCAAATGAAAACAGAAAATGATTTTTTTTTCGTTAACAGAGCAGAAATACAACAGTAGAAAGTTGCAAAGGAAAAAGTGATGTTAGTGGAGGCTAAATTAAAGTTTGCAGGCTGGCACCTATTTTTGGTGCAGTTGGGCGCAATGTGTATTGAAATCAACCAACATAATAAAACCTCAAACTGTAAGCCATGTCTAAAGTCTCTAAAATGTGATTGCAAAAAACGTGGAATGAAAAAGGGGAGAATTTCATGGTTGTCATAAAATCTGACATCGTTTAGATTTTTGAGAAATGTAGATGCCAGCCAAAATTATTAAAATGAAAGCGAATGAAACATGTCCATGGTTATGTTTCGTTATTTCAGCTGACAGATTTTCTATTGAAAATAAGAAATATAAAATAGAAACGAAAAAATAGAATTTAATAATAGCTTGGGTGGGTAAATACAGCAGGAGTTAAGGACCTTAGTCTTTTTACATATACATATAATTCTGTCAATGTCGGTTAGAGCTCACGAACTAAGAGTGAGTCGAGTTAATTTGTTTTCAGATTTTCTTGATTTTTGTTATTTTAAAAGTAATGAAGACCATGGGACAAGTGGGTTGGCCTGGTTGGCTTGTAGAGGTGCCACATTCTTTTCATAGTACTTCACTCTCTGCAGCTTATTTTTGTGTGAGCCAACTTCACATTTGTCATTACAGAACAAATGTCACCATATGAAGTTGGTTAACATGAAAATAAAGCGCCGTAACAGCAATAATTTTATGACAGAATGTACTAAAATATGAGAAAACTCTGCTACATTTCTTTTTAGTTTCTAAACATCATGTTCCTATAACGCGGCAGTACTATTTTGATTTCCAAAACAAAATGACCGACAGAACCATATTAGATTTACGTAGAAGAATCTGAAAGAGATTGATAATGCGTTGCGTTCGTTTCAAGCAACCCATTTATCAGCATTTATATCAATATTAGGATGTCACAAATTTTCGAAAACGTCAAGCTGAGCTTCTGGTCCGACTCAGCGAGTTCTATAGGCGATTATTTGAATTTTGAAAATCTTCAAATTTCTGACTTCACATATTATCCAATTGTTACAAAAATGGTGTTAAATATTTAGGTTCTCTACTAACTACTATATCGGAAAGATAAAACGTTCCGACTGATAAATAAATAAATGTAGTGGTAAGTACTGTGGTACACAACTAAATATGACTCTATGCCCTATATGCCCTACATGCCCTACAGTCATGGTTAAGATTAGTTGAGATTTTATTTTTTGTAAGAGATTCCAAGTTTCTTCGTGAAAGGAATCAGTCTGTATGCTGTATCATACATTTTCACATTTATGAACTTAAAAATCTATTGAAAACTTTCTACGAAACCTTATTCTTTCAAACCGATAAATAATTGTACTTACAAAGGCTAAAAAGCATTTCTATTGATAATATTGTCGTGTTTCAATGTTGTGAACAAATATTTTCTGTTTTCTCTTGTACAAACTTTTGCTGTGTCGTTGATCACATAAAAGTATCAAACAACATCAAAGACCTTTAATTCGAACTAAAAAATATAAAAAAAATAAATAAAAGTTCAAATAATAACAAAATATAAATTTCTATTTATTAACAGGTTTCAATGACGTTAAAACCTTGCTATTGGCTTTGTTTGCAACGCTGGTGCCTTTATCATTTTTTGTTTTTGCTGTATTTTGCGTAAAGTAAGTAAATTTTATTGATTTTAATTGAATTATCCGTAATCATAACACATAGCAGGTAGTTATTTAGCACGACAAATATGATAAATTGTTTTCACACAGGTCCATAATTTAATTTAGGATGGATCGGTTCAGAATTTTCTCGTAAAACTTAAATCAACTTTTTAATAATGATTTGTTTATGAAAGAGTTTTATTGCTGCGACTCTTCTGATTCTACGCACAAAAAATCCACTCACCATACCTTAGCTGAATCTCACTGGACATTGAAGTATTTTGATTTATTTTGAGGGTATCAATCGCTTTCACGGCTTAACGTTGTGCCAATAACATTTGTATATCAAAGTTTTAACTCTTAAAGTGACCGACTGGAATCCCTTTGTCTTCGTTTGTTGTCCATGACCGAAAGCGCTTTGTTTCAGCGCAATTTCATCTCATGGTTCTTCACATAGTATCGTGTTAATTATTACGTCCGAAACACAAACCCGTTCCACCCTATTCTATGCAAAATACCATGATTTATATCTTTAATGTTGAATAAGTGCAACAGCCGATAATGAGAGGATTTTCACTACGGGCAGCTACTGTTTTCCACTATAATTTAGTTAAATACATTGGACCGTGTATAGTGTCATGTTACTCAATCTGATGATATTTAATTAGTGTGCTGCCATTTTATTTATTCAATTGGTTTTGATTCAATAGTTTTTCATGTGGATTATGTGGTGTAGCAATTGATTTGTTTTTTAGTGCGACAGTGAACGTAGACGTGTTATATTATCTGAATACAGATTCGACCGGAAAATCAATGCCGTTGATTATCATAGTCAAAATAATTAAGATCGAATGGGTAGCAATGCATCAATTGTGTGTGATGTTATTCGGTATACAGATTGATTGATTTGTTGGAAAGAGTTAGTTTTGAAGACGGCAAAGTTTTTACTATAATCACGAACACTGTAAAACTAGAACAAATACTTTATATGCAAATGAGATATAGTAATGCTAAATGCACCATCGTATACCACTGTTAAAACATAATGTTACAGTATTGTATAGTGGCACGATTTTCTGCGTTTAGATCCTTTGTGAAAGTGAATACAGATCTCCTGACATATTTCCCTACTTCCGTTTTCGCTTTTTTAACACAACAAAGAAACAAGTCAGCGGATAAAACCTAAGCCTATTTTATCCACAGATGTTTATACAGAAAACACACTGCTCACACAAACATACACTCCATGAAGAAAGGATAAAGAGACGGAGAAATAGCACAGCTTTTCAAATAATTTTTTTTCTTCACCTTGCTTTGTACTGTTTTGCTTTTTTTCTCCCTCTCGTCTCTACAAAAACAAACAGCGTCTATTAGATCCAGACGGATGTGTAGTTTGTTTTTTTTTTTTTCTCAAAATGATAAATTTTTATGAATTTTTCTTATCATGAATATTGAGTTGACCCAATAAAATTCGTCATGTTTTGCTGAAACAAAAGGTAGGGGACAGAAGAGTCTAAAGCGGAAACGGAAAAGTACCTAGTGATATCTAGAAATGTCGGAAAAAAGAACAGCTGCACGAGATGAGATGTAGCGTTTGATTTAACGTGAACGTCTCCCCTCATATATGGATGGAGATCAATATTTCGTTATTTCATAACATTATGATTTACAGTGGCTAACATTGAAAAAACTGCCAGTGTTTAAGATATGGTAGTAGTCAAAACGAATGTCTATAAATTAGTGTCACTGTGAATTTGAATAAATTTGTTTCCAGTAAAATTCAGTAACCGTTTTGGTAAATCAATTTTGATGTTCACTTTAGCAGTTAGCAGTTATCGCGCGCTACATGAGAATATAGTTGATAATTCCTCACTTATACACACGTCCAGTAGATTAAGATTGGCTCGTTGGGTATATGTTTTTAATGTAGATGGAAGTGGTACCAAACTTATTCAAGAACACTCAGAGAACGTACATTTACATTTTCTAATGGCGACGAGAGGGTAAATTCGTCTCTTCGCAATTTAATCGAAGCCACTGTGCAATTACGACTAATAAACGTACTTCAACCCACATTCTATGTGTTCCAACTGAAACCTGATTATAATGTATGCTATCGCGATGTCAATCCCGATACTTTTCAAGAACTTCTATTTTATCAAACTATTGTACTCATACATAAAGTCAACAAAGTTTTTCGATTTCGTAAAACCATGCTGTGTTCTCGTAGAAACAGAAGGCGCACCTTATGGTCGTTAGATATCACATAAAATTTATAAATACGCGGCAGTGAATTTTGTGGAAAAAGGAAGCTCATTTCGTTTACTGTATCACAGTTAGTTTTAAATTATTAAAACTAAGAAAAATTAAAGCTTAACTCACCTTGTCTTAAGAATTAAAAAACTTTGGAAATTAGGGCACCTGCTGTTACATCCTTAAACATAAAGCAGATTCTAAAAAACCACTTACCCTTGTATCCAGCTTGTTAAGAAGCTTAAAAACGAAACACAATACTCCATCAACAGCTCATTTTTCCTCAATACTTCGTTAACAGTCTGACGCAGGTCATAAATGAATTGCATGCAATTACAGCGCAGATGTTAATAATGGCATATGAAAGCGTTTCTTTTCGGTAAGAAAAACAAAACTCCCCATTGCCTAATTACCGCCTTCGTTGCGAAAGGAAATGAATGAATGAATTAGGTCGTTATGAAAATTATTTTCGAAATTCCTGTTAAACGTTTCAGTTGTACTCTGTTCTGGAAATGCAATTCTTTTATGTAAAATAGACTTGACTTATGTGATGATAATGTTTTATTCAAAAGAATATTTTTGCTGCTAAAACAATATACCACAAAAGTACGTAAAATAATAATAATAAAAAAGGAAATAACGAAACATTTTCGCAGTTTAAATAAATTGTTTTAGATGAAGATGAGTAATGGTAGAATTGTGTTCTGTTGTTCCACTGTTCTTTGTGCATTTTTCTTGAGTAAATAACCGATATAATACTACTTGAAAGTATCTGAGGCAGCTATATACATTCGCTCTATATGTGTATAGATACAGCGAAAGCACTTTGTTAGAAATATACACACAATAAAGGAATAAGGAATCAACTAAGAGGATTTTGGCAACAACATTTACATAATTTAAAAACCAGAAAAAAAAAAGTTCGGTCGATTTGCTTTATTTTCTTTTTGCCCATGTAAGTTCTTGTTGTTGTTGTCTGCTGGCAACGAAATTTTGTCAACAATCTCTGTCTATACAGTGTCTTGAATTTGAAATTTTTCGTTGGACCAAAATAAATATAGAAAAAAAATAACCTAACGATGAGATAAATAATCGATAAATATTCAATAGGAAAAGTTGAGTTTGTTGCTTTGCAGTGTTTACGAAAAGAAGGATAAGGCTCATTGAAATTTCCTTTCTTCCATAATACAGTTGAATTGATTTAGAAATTGAATTTGGCTAATAAAGTACAATTAAATTTAACTGGAAATGAATATTGCCATTATTTATGTCATCGTGTCATGTTATGGAAATTGATCAACAAAAAATTCTACTCTACTCTACTCTACAATAATACTTTAAGTAGCAAAGTCCCTTTGATAAACACATAACTTAACATGGCTCTGACGCTTATAACCCGACCTTTTTGCTTTAGGTAAATATTGACACATAATTTTCTTCATCTCTTACGCCTGATTTGGAATCAGCAGAAAAAAAAGTGTCACCAAAAATAACTTGAACCTTTCCTCGTTTTATACGAGACAAAAAAAAAGAAGTCGAGTCGCCTAACCGTATACAACTTATGGAAATTGTACCTTTAATATTAAGGAGGAAGAAAAAAAAAATTGTTCACAGAACGAAAATATCAAGCTAAATTTTCGTTTCTGGTAAAATGTAAGAATATAATATTCATGTAGAGACGTCATTATCTATACAAACGATAGCAGGATAATTCAATGCTTAGGCATTTACACACCGAACCAAACCAAACCCATATCATATATACGAGAATATACGAGAAAGTATCCCAACGTAATAAAAAAAAATATTTTCTTTACACATGAAAATTCTGTTTTATCTTTTACAGTTGCTTAATTCAAGGCACAGCCAAAAAAAAACTCCTCTGTTAAAGGAAATATGTTTGAAACACGTTTTGTATAGCGATAACCTAATCCAATTTTGTCTGTTTTTCGGGAGTTATATGTGACGTAAAATTTAAGGGATGATAAGCATTTCATTATTCTATCTGTGTTTCTATGATGCGAAAGGTACATAGCTTAAGCGGCACTTTGTTTGAGACTAATTTATAATAAACGAATTGCGGCTATTTTCTTAAGAGATTAAAAGCTGATCTTTTGAAATTATGTTTTTTCTTTTCTTTGTGAAAAATGGGGTTTTGGGACTGTGTGGCAAAAATGGTAATGGAATGGTTTATAATGTGATAATGGATGGTTAGACTGCTACATATTTTATTTTATTTTTATTTTGGGTAGATTTTATTGCTTTCCAAGTACAGTGTTACATTTTCATACCCCGTCAAATCACTTTAAATCTCATACTTCGAGAGCGTCACTGCTCAAACGGGTAAAGAATTTTTCTTCGTTTTTGGTTTTTATTTCAGTGTCAATCGACTTTGAGTAATTGCAACAGATAAAAACAAAACATTCCAACCCCAAACTTATTATAATCAGTTAAGCCACCGGTAAGACATTTAAACCAAAGACCACGTCACCACCATTCGCATCTACAGAGGACAATACAAAAACTTATGCCAATTTAAATGCACAAACAGTTGTGGGAAATCTTTGTCCAGTAATAAGAACACCAGAAGCGAATTAACTCAGTGTCGGGTTATGGGTTTTTTGCAACAAAGTTGGTGAACTACGTTCCATGGTTGAAGAGTTCTGTTGTCGTGACGACGACGCTAGAAACGTGAGATGTTTTGCAATAACTTCGAACAAAGGGAACGCAAAGTGAAGAGTTACCCAAATTAAGTTTTTCCAGTAGGTGTACTAGGTGCTCTAGGTGCACTTGAATTTCTACTATAGTATTCTATTGGTACGTAGATAGATTGAAATGATATTTATCAATTTTACTTACTTATTTAACGAATAAGAATCGCTCATTAGGAAGATTCCGATTTTCACTTACAATTAAAAGTTGACGTAAAACTTGAAAATTATAAGTGATTTCTCCTCTACACAAAATGTATGAATGTATGAGTTCACTTACAAATAACAAGTTTTACATCAAATAATTCAGATATATGAATAATATGAATAGCGTAATAGCGTATCACTCGTCGATCAATGGGACAAATGATGGAAATAGTAGTTATTGTGTCCCATTGCAAGTATAATATTATTTACACAAAAACTTCAGGTAAAGTTTCATCGCCGTGAGTAAAATGTATATTAAACAATCACACCCTATATATTCACAGTAAATATTACCCTGGATTTTACTTTGTATACCAGCTTGATACTGAAACGTTGAATCCGACACTGGCCAATGGTTAGACCTTAATGTGTATATTGATTGGGGAATAGGTATTCATATGCTTACATCCACACCAAAAGCGTTATACTTACAAAAAAACAAATTTAAACCTTACGATTCATCTTATGCTTATAGTGTACCCATATATAGATCGACATCACAAGAGGATATGAATGTCATACATTATATTCCAAATAGGTGTCATCTACGAAGGATCAAAATATGTCTCTTCCCATATCCTTTCTGATGTTTTTAGTTTTGTTTTAAGAATGACATGGGTTCTTCCGTTTCTTTTTCTTTCTTGACTTAGTTTAAATGTTCTTTTATCTACGGAATATCATTAGATTGTATATGTACATTTATTCATTCAATAAACACTGACATTACAACAATGTTTGCGGTTAGACACAGTATACTGTACAAATTGGTCATCGCTTTCATTAGTTTTAAATTGCTACCTAAGATCGGGTTGGATCGTAAGTGTGATTGTGTAAAATTCTTGAACTTCCTCGTACCACTTCAATTACTATATTCTCGATTACTGAATTGTTGATTTTGAATTGTTTGCAGAAATTAACAAAAAATTCTGGAACTGCCCCTCTTGCGCCCAATAGAAGGCCAATTACTTTCATTTCTTTCAATTTACATTTAATTTTGATGTCTTGTATACACGGTTCGTACAATCTTCTTTTTTCTTCACCTACAGCCTCAGGTTGACAAGTATAAAACCTTCTCTCGTGTTATCATCATAAACGATCAAATCTACTCTCCTATTTGAGCCGTCGGCACTTATGTATGGAAATTCTACAATGACTGACCATTTACTTTCCCGTAAGTGATTTGCCAGCATTCTCACAACTTTGTTATGTCTGTCGTGTCGCAACAGTTCACCTTAACGACAGAATCCGTGAACATGAGCAAGGGTTTCAATCTCGTCACACGAATCGATTCGGCAACGGTTTGTTCCGGAACTACGGCCAGGTATAACTCTCTCGGGCGCAACATTTCCAACCATCTTAAAGTACGTGATCCACTCTGATGTTGATAATCCATGTTTTTCGTAAATTTTTCGGTTAAAATTCGGACATTCTTGAAAGAGGACTACACCTTTTCCTTTACTCTTTAAACGTTGCCATTGTGTTAATTCGTCTCTCCAAAAAATCCGTTGGAAGATTCAGTTTAGCTAGGCAGTGGTCAATTTCTTTTTCCATATCACGAACTTTGTTGACGATCGGATGATCAGATTTTTTCAGAACGGTGATGGCGTTGATTGTTTGTATGTATGCTTCCCATTCAGCTCGGATCAATGACAGACCTTTCATCGAATTGCATGAATACAACATGTTATTCTTTTTGTATCGCTTGTCGTTTTTGCTACAATGGCAATAATTAGCGAAATAGAGCATTATCATTAGATGTCCAAGGTAACGCGAATTGTTGTCTTTTTGTGGGTATCGGTAGCTTTCAGAAATTGAAATTAATTACGAACTCTCTTCAGTGGTCGTGGGGAAAATTTCGCATGTTTGTACAATGCCCAAAGCCCAATGTCATATTTGGCAATTTTTTGGAGGTTTTAAGGATTTCAAAATTTTATGACAGATTGAAAGTCCACATCCACAGTTATAGTTTCATCGGACAGTAGCAATCAAAATAAAATAGTATAATCCCATCACATCACTTTGGCGCACGTGCCAGGCGATATAATTATTTAATATCCTCAGCATTATTATCAAAATGACATTATTAACCACATGACCACAAACTTAACCCAACTGAATTTTATCCAAACATTTCACAAAATATATTCGATTTGTTTAACAGGATGGTGCTACAATTCTTTAGTAAAAGTCATGTAAAAAGTGAAATATTGAATTTTCCCATGTCTTCATAAATCAGGGGCATTAGTAACCCCATCATCGAATTTCTTGTGAAAAACTTATTTTTGATAGTAAAAACTTGCATGACTTTCCACCGATGCATGAACGAACATTATACACGAATAACAGAAATCTTTATTCTCAATTTATCATGTTCTATCGAACATTTTTATTGAAAATTTATGTCATCATAATTTGATTTCAAGAATTTCAAAGGGAACATAAACCGAGTAGAATGCATTGTTACGTAAAAATATGAATGGATTCCTACATCCATTCAAACAACGCGTTTTATTTCTAGTCGCTTTTTTTTCTCTCCTGTAGAATATACTTTTTGATTTACACCGCTACTTTCACATTGTAGCAGAAAATAATTTTTACCATAAATAATAACAGGTCTTTTCTCCTCATTCCCTCGCGAAGATTTTTATTTATGGTGAATTGGTGAGAAAACTGCTAGTACTTTTTACTCAATTTACCACCCGTTGATGTGATGGTTTTCTTCTTTCGTTTGGAAAAGCATTTCTTAATCAAAAAAAGTAATTTCAAACGGAAATGGTTATGAACAAATGTATGTTATGTACGTAGAAATAATGTTCGATACACAGCATTTTACGTGATTCGCTGAATCTCCGGTTAATGCAACAAAATGATTTATGTATAAACCCATTTCGAAGGAACATTGAACGCTGGAAATTTATGGAAATAGGTCATTAATTAAAATATCCATCTAGAGATGAACGTTTAGCCCGAAATGTTGAAATGAAAAAAGCCTGATCGGGTACTCACTAATTTTCCTACTTTTCATTGAATTTTCATTGATTCTTATTTTTTCATATAAAAATTTCGTTTATTTAAGTATAATTGGCTGTTTATCTGACAAAAGATTCGGGTATCAAAAAGTATCTGAAGTTCATGGAATTTGGCAATTACAAAATTCAGGAAAATGGTTTTTCTCTGTTTCATTTTCATCTTGGACCACCATAACCCATGTTGCTCCGTAACTACATGACATAAGCTATCCAATATTTGGTCATCCCAAACCCTCAACCGTTGTTGTGACAGTAGTTTTGCTAATAAAAATGCATTTTGACACAGCACTTCTTCTAACATTAACATGGAAAATATTTAAAAAGGAGGCTTTACATTTCTTTCGTACAGACAGTAGTCATGCTCTCTTCGTTTCATTTAAAACATATAACACATTCAAGTGAACACGCATTCTCACGACCGAGTAAAGTTAACCAATTTGAATATTTCGTCTTTTACTTGCTACCCGTGTTATGGTTTAAGAATATATTTCCTTTTGGCCATAAACACATAGGGAACAAGAACACTTATTCGAGAGTTAGAGACTCGATTAAATATGTTAATCCATGAGTATTGGGCAACCATTGTAATCCACTTTGCAAAAACGTTCTGGTTAAGAATGAAACGACTTGAATCTACACTGGATTCTTCAATCAATAATTCGACACTTAGAACGAGATACTGTCAACAAAATCCTGTATAAGGACAGAATAAATTATGTCAATTTTTGGTGGTTTTTTATCTTGTAGAGATTCAACGGCACGTGAATCTGGAACGAAGCTAAACCACGCGTGGTGAAATCAAGTTTCCAACTCTCGAATAAGTGTTCTTGTTCCCTATGTGTTTAAGGTTAAAAGGCGAAATATTCAAAATGAATGAACCGTTCCTGCCTGGTTTATTTTACTCTGCTGTGGCATTCTAAATGCAATAAAATTTTAGACTTTTTGACTCTTGACATTAGAGTGTGGATTTTAGAAGCAGTGATATGATTTTCACAATTTTTTAAGTCTATTTCTATACCTATATTCCATAATAGTAGATCATGTCCAAACAAGTTTGGAACTTTTTATTTTACCTAGTTTGGCATCTCGAGCCGAAGGCAAAATACAAAGTTCCAAACAATTACGTAAATTATTTTAGTCACTGAGCCCTTAAAACATGAGTTTTTCAAAACCCTCCAACAAACCAAAAGCAATAATTAAATAACTCTATTATCACGCAAGGGCGCGTACAGAAATTTCTGTTTTTTCGTCGCCCAGTGAACGCGCCGTGTTAATAAAAGTGAATTTAGACAACTGCCGTTGGAACATAAACAAAATTTAATTAATTGTTTTTCACTATTTACACACAAAGTCCTTACACAAAAATAATTATTTTTCATCAATACGAAAATCGAAAACTTTTATATCAGAAATGTCAAGTTTCACTGACAAGTTTCACTGATAAGTTTCACTGATAAGTTTCACTGACAAGTTTCACTGACAAGTTTCACTGACAAGTTAATTATTCACGAACAAAATCAGCCGTGAAGAATCTAACCTCACAGTTAACTTTGACAGTATTAACTTAGCGACAAAAGTTAACGTGAGTGAATGAAATACAATTCTTGTACGAGCTCCAATACGTAATAATTACTTGCAGCGAATTTATTTGGTCTTCGAAGAGCTGCCGCTGACTTATTCAGCTACAACACTAACAAAATTAATGGAATGTGTGTGGTTTAAAATGTACAACCACATCAACTTATCTAGAAATTTGTATGCGACTTCTTGTTTTTCTTTCTCCCACAAGTTCTACTCGGTTTCGCCTCGACATTCACTCACCGAACGTAAATCATCCTTTACAGTTGCTGAACATAAATTATGTGAAACGGAATTTGTACTTACTTATTAATAGATTAATAACGTCTGTCGTCTGTCATGTCTCATTTTTTGTAATTTATACACCCCAGTGGACATCAGTTTTACCAACAATCATTGAAAAACGATTTTTTAGATGAGTACACAACAATTTTTTTGCTGGCTCATGCTAATATAGTTGTAAGTGAAAAACAGAGCTGCAGAAGAGTGTTTCTTATCTTATCAAAAATTGCTGTTGTAATTTTCACTTTAAATAATGGATAATTGGATTTGAGAATACAACTAAACACACAACATTTCGTCAAATATCAATGTTATAAAAATGTTGTGGAAAAGTTATAAAGGGTAAAACAGATAATTTCTCCTAATAAAACATTTCCGTAAAAAATGGGTTCAACCAAAAAATCACTCTGTTTTAAAATTCTTAAAATGTTGTAAACTTTTCTGGTAAACATTCCTTTTCCCTTTTGTGTAAGAGATATAAATGTACAGTAAATTACACTACAGTGTTCCCTTTTTTCAAAATCCGCATCATACTCCATTATACTATTCCATGTAGTAGTTTATAACACCACAATTTCTGGAACAATACATTGTTAACACAATACACCGAAGGGTTTTTGAAAAGTATTATGCGTTTAGGTTCGTAATAAAGTGTTAAACGTGAAAGTGCACAATGTATGAGAGAGAGGTAATATTTTAATGAACATTTTAGCGTAAAGTTTATTTTATGGTAAAGAAAAGACCGTTTTTGCGACGATGAAGAATATAACGATTCACATTTCACATCATTCATGCCTCGAATGTCTTTAGTTTAAACTTCAATGCTTTGCATCTCACATAAGATCAAATTGCTGCTTTTACCAATTAAATCGTGTATGCAAAAGTTTGATGATGTTTAATTTTGGCGTTGACGTTTCACGATTAGTTGAATTGATAGCAGTTCTAGATGAGAGCTTTTTAAACCCTTCATTTACAACTAATGGAGTACCACCGGCTTATCAAGAAATTTCATTACGGTCCAGGATAAATCCTGAAGTTGAATAATAGAAATACAATCAATCAAATGTTTTATCGATAATCGAGATAATATATAAATATCAACTGATAATCGAATTATTTATCGATATTAACCGACTATCGTTCGATATTTACCGATTATCAGTCGGTTGATATTGATTTTTTGAAAATATCGACTCTAAGGAAATAATCGATATTTTATCAGTTGGATGAATTAAACATGCCTCATTTTGTTGAATAAAAAGAAAAACAGACAAAAAGAAAGTCTCACTAAAAAAATAGTGTATTAGTCGGAAAAGCAAGAGATAATGTCTACTCAACGCAACCAATTCTGAATTGTAAAATTCTAATGCCTTCCTATAAATACGCGCTTTCATGTATCCGGTGTGACCTTACTGATAATATTTTTTTTATTGATCCAACCATTACTTTTATAACTAAAAATAAAGTTTTCATTGTGTGTGGAAGCGAACATTGGCGACGGTGCTCAAAATGCGAATAAAATGCGAGCGATATTTTATGGACCAGCCACTCTGCAGCATTAACAATAATGTTGCTTTTTGTCTGATATTTTATATCCGAGGGGGAAACAATGGGAGGAAATTGTGGGACACGCAGTTTACTTGATTTGATTGAATAGAAAGCGAATTAGTTAGGAAATACAGATTTGTCAAATGTTCTTGAATTTCAATACAAAATTTCAACTAAACTGAAATTTTACGGATTTTTTGCGATAATGGCCCCAGCGAACTGCGATACCTCCTCATATAAAGCTTTGGATAAAATAGGTAAAAACTATCGGTAAAGTAGATCAAATAATCGGTAAAGTAGATCAAATCATTGGTAAAGTAGATCAAATAATCGGGAAAGTGGATCAAATCATCGGGAAAGGAGATGAGTAATAAGTAAATAAGTACTGGGTAAATTAAAGAAATGCAAATGTGTGCGACACGATTCTGAATAGTTGTTCTCCGCAAGCTGTCCCCCTCGTGTGTATAATTCCAAATCCAATAAAAAGTAATGCAAACAAATTTTATTATTTCGAATTTTGTAACGAACCCATTTAATTAAATTTACTGAATTAAGCATGTTAATAGATTTGTACTGCCCATTCAAAAGCACCAAAATTATTATTGCAAACACAGACAACTTTTGGTGACATTTTCACTGCGAAAATTTATTTTTATTTTGTAATTTGTTTTTCGAATTTCACACTCTTTGAAATATGAACAGATAGGCAATTACAGTCATTTTCATGGGATTTGCTTTTTTTATTAACTCTTGTGTGGCACGTCATTGCATTATGCGTTTCAGGAATGGCCGAGTGATTAAGTTGATTATATATGTGCTGCAACTACTTGAAACTTTAAACGTATCAATTGTATTTGACCTATAGTTGTGTTCGAATTTCGAACTTCGAAAATTATTCTGTTTTAGTGCCCTAAAGGAATGCCCACATAGATGCCCAATATTGGAATAATCTCATTTAAGGCCTTTCAACATTGCTGTGTGCACTTTTAATGAGAGATAGTGTATCCCTGTAGGGATAAGTTTAAGACATTTCAGGATGGAGTGTTGTAGTTTTAAGATGCATGACTTTTATGGATATTATCCATTGGATAATATTAGGTGCAAAATTGGTACGGGCTCCTTCTCCTTCTGTTTTCATTTACATTAACCATACGCACAGTGGTTTTATATTTTATTCTCGGTTAAACAACCAATAAATTCCGAGTACACTGTAGCGTAAAAGTCCAGGAAAGCTTATTTCCACTACACACACTCTCACTGACATCTCGATGTCCTATTGTATTATGTAAACATTCATAGCCACAATCAAAGTACGAAAGTAAAATTAAGTCAACCGTATAGTTCTGGCGAAACCTAACCAAATTTTCAGATTGCAAATAAAGTAAATCAAACATTGAAAGTTAAGAAATATATAAAATGGACTTGAGCATGAATATTTCTTCACCATGCTCTTTCGCCTCGAATTAGATTGAAAGGGTCAGATATATATATGAATTTATCGTCCAAAACGAAATAATATTCTATGCAGTTGCTCTAACAACGAAGAGATGTAATAATCCTTAAATTGTAAATTTACTTAAAAGCGTTCTTTGTGTTAGTATGAGTGTAGTTTCAGTCAACCAATTTTATTGTGGAACTCGTATAATATAGTACAACTTTAGGAAACTGTAGATAGACATCTTCAAAGTAACTGGTTTATTTGCATTTTAAAGCGATGACAAGAAATATAAATGGTTGGAAGTGGATTCGCTGCAGGAAGTTAGGTTCATTCATCTACATTAAATTTGATTTATATTTTAACGGTTGTATAAGTAGACTAAATGTGAAAGCTTACATAGAGACGACGAAGAAGAAAAAAACATTTGAAAGAAGTTTGTGAGTTAAGTGTTTTCCACAAAATATTAATGTCTTGAACGGTCATTTATTATACACTATGATGGATTAAAATTGAAATCTTCTTAATCATGATTTCAAAGTCGATATATAGGTAACTTGTAATATAATGTGCCGAAATTTTGTAAATATTTTTGATAGTATTTGTAACAAAAGTTGTTGATACCCTATGTATGAAAAAACATTTGCATTGGCCTCACTTATTTTATATGTTTTGGTTTTCCCTAGAGTTAAAATTGACCTATTACACAACTAGGGAAGAAATTTGCTTTAAATCTCAAAAGCATGTACAGGGAGAGAAAATTGAAATTCGACATGTTTTCTGATTTGGGAGCTGTTGTGGTTTGTAAGTGATTACACAAGAATTTCGTGGATCTAGATTTTTATTTTCTCAATTTTCGTTGTGAACACAACATTTTTCATGCGTGCATGTTGTGTTTTGCCGTTTTTCTCCATGAAACGAAAACATAGATTCGCCATTCCATTTTCGAAAACATAAACAAAGTGAAAATTCGAATGACAAATAGTAAAAGGCAAGGTAAATATAGTGAGGAGGTAATGCCGTATATAACCGAATCAGATGTGCGGTGGCATGAAAGTTCGATACAAACGCCATCTCGTCCCTTCGTTGAAAGCAAAAAATGGAATAGAAAGTCGGGCCATCTGTTGTGAGATAGTGAAAATATTTTTGTGTAATACAAGCAAATCGTAGTCAACCATTTTAAAAAAAGATGTCATTGGCATCGAACTTATGTGCTAGGCCGCGTGTCTGAATGACATTACCTTCTCACTATATTTACCTTGGTATAAGGTAAAGTTTCGCGGTTCGACAAGAATTTTGAAAATCTGAGTTAGATTATGGGAACAATTAATTTTCTACGAAACTAGCCTAATTATGTTAATTTTAATGTTAATTTCAGTTAATTATTAAGGTTTTAATCGAATTCCGGCTTCGAAATTTTGGATTGCGGTTCGTCAAAAATCGCGGTTCGACACGTCATGTTGTTAGAGGTTTAAAAACAAAATATGAAAATCACAAATTGGTATTAAAAATGCTTGTTATCACTAAGTTTGGGCTCAAAAACACTTGCTATTGCGTTTTATAGGCTGAAAACTCACTTCAATCGCTTATTTTCATCGAAAATTAGCTTTCCATGCAAAATTCAAAGAATATCAAATTTCGATGAATTGTTTATGCACAAACCAAATCTTCCTTGATTAAACTGTTCAGTATTAAAAATTTCACTAATATCGACTCATAAATCGTGGAAGTTGAGTCACAACAATCACTGTCGATCACCGCGATTTTTTCCGTGTCGAACCGCGAACATATTTACTACACATAATTTCACATATAAAATCACTTTCTACACTTGTTTTAGATTAAATTCATAAAAGTAAACATTATTAATGCTAGTAATATGATTCCCAAGCTCTTATGTTAATTAGTTGTTGAACAATCTTCAGCCAAAAATCACGAAAATTCATGCAAAAAAGTCACTGTTTGTTGTGTCAACATTTCGGGCTATTTAAAATATGAAAACCATTCAATTTTGATTAGAGTTTGCTGATTCACTTAAAAAAAACATTGAAAGTGATTAGAAAAATTAGATTTTCCGCTAAATTATTTGGTTTTGATTCACTTTTCCACATACTAAAGGTGCTCAACACGATGTGTCGGAAAACGGACCGTTTTTGACATGTCGAACCACGATAATTTACCTTATTCCCTTGACTGAAAGTCAGGGTCTTATGAAAGAAAATACCCTTAAATGTCCGTAACGCTAAGTTCACTTTGATATTTTGAAAATGTTCTACATTGGCAAAAAACGTTAAATACAGAAAACGTCCGTACACTTGTGGACTCGATAACTCGAGTAATTCTTTACCGATTTGCAAAATTTTGGTTTTAATCGACGGAGAATGAAAATCATGAGGTTAAGTTCGTAGATGGGCAATATTGGAGTAATGAGATGGGAGTAATTCTCAAGAGATTTTTTTACTTGTTACCGCGATAACTTCCCTAATTCTTATCAGATTTTAAAAATTTTTGTGTTATTCGACGAAGATTGAAATTCTCGAGGTTGAGTTTGCAGATGGATAATGTTAGAACAACAAGATGGGAGAAATTCTACACAGACGCTTTTCCTTGTGGACTCGATAGCTCGAGTAATTCTTTACCGATTTGCAAAATTTTGGTTTTAATCGACGGAGAATGAAAATCATGAGGTTAAGTTCGTAGATGGGCAATATTGGAGTAATGAGATGGGAGTAATTCTCAAGAGATTTTTTTACTTGTTACCGCGATAACTTCCCTAATTCTTATCAGATTTTCAAAGATTTTGTCTTAATCGACGAAGATTGAAAATCTTGAGGCTGAGTTTGCAGATAGATAATGTTCGAACAACGAGATGGGAGAAATTCTACACAGACGCTTTCTCTTGTTACCGCGCGATAACTTGAGTAATTTTTACCCGATTTTCAAATTTTTTGTTTTAATTGACAGAGAATTATATTGGAGTAGTGTGTTTGGAGTAATTGTAAACATAACTTGTTTACCACGACATTTTTGCAACGGATTTCCAGAAAAATTTCTTATTTGACGAGTAGTGAAATTCTGGATTTCTGGTCTAACAATTAAGAAGTACTTCCCAAAAGAGTTTTTGCTTGCTTGAGAAACCGATATCTCGAGTAATTCTCAGAGGCTTCAAAAATCAATTTCGACCAGTAGCGTAATTCATGTGTTCACTCGAACATTGGAATTTAATTGGACTAGTAATCTGGGATATACGACAATTTTTGCGTGAAATCCGTATTCTTAAAAGAATTTTTTTCGTTCCTAAAATGTTTGAACGAGTGTGAACTTTGTGGCCAGAGCGAAGCGAGGGCCGTAATTCACACGAGTTATATTTTTTCAAGAGGTAGGCAGGAAATACGCCAAATTATACTCAGACGCTTTTCCTTGTTATCGTGATAACTTAAGTAATTTTTACCCGATTTTAAGTTCGTAGATGGATAATATTGGAGTAGTGAGGTTGGAGTATAATTGTAAACACAACTTGTTACCGCGACATTTTTGCAACGGATTTCCAGAAAAAAAATTATTCGACGAGTGAGTGAATCTGGATTTCTGGTCGAACAATCTAGAAGTCTAGAACAATCTTGCTTGCTTGAGTAATTCGAGTAATTCTCAGAGACTTCAAAAATATTTGAAAATATAAAGTGTTTTCGACCAGTATCGTAATTCATGTGGTTAAATTCGAACATTGGACTTTATTGGACTGGTAATCTGCGATATAGGGGCCGTTCATAAATTACGTAACGCAAGAGGGGGGAGGGGGGGGTATGAGGCAAGCGTTACGGTTCTAACAAAATTGGGTCAAACTTGACCCTTTTAGCGTTACAGACCCGGGGGGGGGGGTCTGAAAAATGTTGATTTTTGCGTTACGTAATTTATGAACGGCCCCATACGACAATTTTTGCGTGAAATCGTGTTCTTAAAAGAAATCTTTTCGTTCCTACTAAAGTGTTTGCACGAGTGTGAATTTTGTCAGAACGAAGCGAGGGCCGTAATTCACATTAGTTTTTTTTTCAAGAGGTAGGCAAGAAATGTGCTTTTAGTAGACTATATAGGAGACTCAACTTAGGAGTAAGACATCGCTCGCTGGACCTTCAACTCATAGCTCTTTTTGTTTCTTCAGGAAATTAAATAAATATGAGTAAAATGAAGCATGTGATGACTGCTGTTTTCTGAATAAAAGAGACATCACCTTTTCATGTGACTTTAATTTTGTGATCTCAAAAACACCACCTCATTTAAAAATGGTTAGAAAACTAAGGCTGGAATGGGGGACTGAAGTTTCAATAATTTCGATAGACAACATTATTCTAAGCAAAAAATTATTCTACACTATCGTAAAATTATAAACATTTATATTTTTAATTAATTGTTTTCTGATTTTCAAATATCATTCAAACATAAAAAAGACTATACTTCTATATATGCCTCTCTTTTCTTCTCATGTCATTTTTTCTTAATTCTCTCACGAAAAAGGTATGCTTTTGGGTTGAATTTGGGTCGTAGTCGTAATTGAAATATAAATTAAAAGTAAAAAACTTGAAAATTCGGCAATAGTGTAGAACAATTTTTTGTTTACAATAACATTCTTAATCTAAATACAAAAAATGTCAAAAGTTCAGTGTCCCATTATAGATAAAAAATAGTCAAGGGACCTGACCCACCCAAGAGGTGGGGCCTAGTTACTATACAAGGGAAGGGAAGGAGGACTAAAGCCTTCGGACACTTTTACTCATCTGGATACGAAATATCAAATTATTTCCCGAGTGTAGTATGACGTTTTCCCTACCTAGTAAAGGAAATGCAATTTCCAACTTTTCTTTCGAGTTAACACAACGTGGGGTAGGGTAATCTCGCACACCACACAAATTCATGGTGTGCGAGATTCACCTCTAAGTGGTGAATCTCGCACAGTCATGACTTTTCGTTACATGTCGTAAAAGGACGCATACTATGATCGCGTGTGCGAGATTCCCCGACACCCACAACGTTTTTCATAACAAGGCTTCCGAAGTTTCAGCTGAGGGAAAAAATGACTATTTTCTCGCCTGCGTCCTGAATAAATTCTTGTCTTGAGATTCTTGAATTTTCATTGATTGATAATTGACGTGCTACATGCATCGAAAGCCGAACTTTTCATGATTCAAGCACTACTTTCGACACACTCAGCATGTAAAATCCATCGTTTACCTCGAGACAAAAATCAAAAAGTCTCGTTTTCGAGTGTTTATTGACCTCGGCTTAACTTCGGATCAACGCACGAAAACTCTACGTTTCAACTTTTTATCCCTAGTTTTGTTTACTGTGTAATTGAACAGTGTTGTGCGGGTGTATTTAATGCCATCAAATGAAATATCTGTGTGCGTAAAACGGATCTGTATTGGATGAAACATTTTTTTTCTCATTCTCTTTTATTAATCTAAAAATTTAATAAAACCGTACTTAACATGAAACCACAATAATACACCACATCAGATGGTTTTATTGTCAAAAATACAATATTAAGTCTGCCGAAAGCTTTCCACCACATATTCCATCCTTCCGCATCACATAGGATACTTGCTCAAACCGTAGTGTTTAAAATATAGAAGCTGCGGAAAAGGCTTATCGCACACAAAAACGATCCAACCATCCAACCAACATATAAAAATTTGACGAAAAGTAGGACGGATTTTGTTCGTGCTTCTTTTATATACTGTGTACTATTAGCTTTAGCCACAAGAAGCCCATCCATGGTTATTATTTGCGAGATATTAAAGTTAGGTATGAATTATGAGTTGTAAGATTTGCAGGCATATACAATATTGATGTGAATGGATTATTCTCTAGTTATACCGTCATGTTTCTGTTTAAAATGTTGAATCGTCGGTTGCTCAGTTATTTGTTTTATCACTGGTAACATTTTGGATAGTATTTTAGAGTTCTACATTTAGCATATGTATTGGGGTTAACCGATTTCACCAATTTGTAAATAAAAACCTTTTCACTATTGCTGCTTCACGATTCGAATTTTCCATTTCTTTTATCTCAGTTTAAATGATTTTGAACTTTGAAAAGTACAATTGTGCTCCAACAAACTATCTAAAGATTACGAAAATTATCTTTTGAATGATACCGCACAAACAAATGTTGTGACGAATCAAGTGTACGTTTGTAGTGTCATTATGTCACGTCACATACCTCTACACTAACTGTGAGACATGCTGTTGAAATTCGGTCAGAAACAGATGCTACATGGAGTTGCTGTGATGCTGAGTTTTTGTTATTTTTATTGGTTTTCATAATTCAATTTTTTTGCAAAATATCGAGAACATATTCTGCATTTTCGAATTGAATAGCAATAGAAATCCGCTGAAACAAATAATCTAGTGAACGAGGTTCGCTGGTCTCACTAATTTCTCGAATTGTATTTAGTCAGAAAACGTTATAAAGAAGGTAGATTCAGACGACATGACAACGACAAGACTTTGAATATTTCTTGTAGGTGGTATAATTGCACATTTGAGGTTTTGTGTTAAGCATCGGATAAACAAAATAGTATTACACAAACATCATATACTGAGTAGTCTTGTAATAGTTATTTGTTAACCATGTGGAGAAAATAAAAAATTCCAACAACGACAGCTTCGGACAGAAAATATATGTTTTCTTCCCCAAAAGTGTCATCAGGCAAAATTTCAACAAAACGATATTTTCTCATAGACTATTGATGGGAGAAAATGAGGTTAATCACACCGTACGTATGAAATAGTCTCTTTGGGTTATTCTTTATTGAGGCGTGTAGGAAGGTTGTAATTCGAGCCGGAGGAATTGATTCACCAACATCTTCTCAATCTTCCAGAAGAAAGGAAGAAGTGTCCTGTGTGGTATATTAAGAATTTCCAATATAATTGCATATAATCGTAATTATAATTTATTGTCATTGTGAGTATCATTACTTCTATCTGTCTGTGGTACAGAAAAATTATTCGTTTTTTTGCCGGTTCATAAGGCAAAGGCAATGTTTTGTAACATAGTCTTTTCCTTCTGTTCTATTTTAATATCTATTCAATTCAATTGATTACTACATGAAACATGCCTTATGTTTCTGTGTCTATTGAAGCGTAATAATAGAACATTAATTTTAGTAATGGGTCGAATGATAGAAATATGCCTCTTGGGTGAAGATCCGAGGCGAAGCCGAGGTCTGTAACACACAACAAGCCCTTTACTTCATTTTTTCCATTGCCAAGGTAGTTGTTTTAATCCAAAACATGAGGTAAACTTTCGCAGCTGTCTAGTCTCCGTTCTTGGGTAAAATATTAAACAACACCAGAATGAATTCATATACATCCTCACAAAACCTTTATTCAAAACTGTGAGTTACACTATTTACGATGTGATATCTACCATGTATACGGATGTGTTTTCTGTGCTGAGTAATCAAGTCTGCACAAAAGTCATTAAAACCAAATTTAGGTTAAGAATTGCTTCCTCTTTATATAATTTGCCAACTCATTTGTGAGCACTGGTTATTTATTACATCATGACTCTCTTTATGCTAGGGAATGTGTGTGTGCGTTTACATGTTTTGTTGGCTTCCACTTTTGAAGTTCGTTTCACGGGATGTTTTTTTTTAGTATTATTTTGATATTCAGATGAGAGGCCAAAATACGAACGTTTATCTTGCAATATGTAAATAATGGATGGTGCAAGTGGCAGGCTCTTTTCTACGTAATTTAAATTCTTCTTGATCGTGTCCTTAGCTAAAAGTGAAATGATAATAAACAAACATTCAATGAACACATCCAATCCTTTTTCTCAACTATCCTCCTATCCTATAAGTTAGACCGTGATCGAATGAACAAACATTATAGAGTACCCTATCTCTTGTGTTTACGTTGCTATATAAAAAAAAACTTACATCTGCACTGACAATCAAAATAAAGGACATCATTTTTCGTCACAGTCGTGGAGGCAAATATAAAATGACGACACTAAATACCTATGCTGAAATACCTCAAAACAAACACAAATTCATTTACGTCTAGTAGGTACGAATTCTCTTCTTTACTGGTTAGCTTTAGAACGGATTTCAGCTTAAACAGAACATCCACTCCAAATATTTGAATGTGAAATGAAATAGTACATTACTATACCAGTGAAGTAATTTGATATCTCGTATCCAGATGAGTAAAAGTATCCCAGGGCTTCAGCCCGAGGTACTTTTACTCATCGTGATACGAGATATCAAATTATTTCACGTGTAAAGTATAACGTTTTACTTTACGAGCGAGGGAAAGGTTTTCACTAGTGAGGGAATAGCCACATTACCTCACTAGTAAAGTAAAATGTATTATTTTGTCGACTCAATACGAGACAGACACACTCATAACTCATCTCAGTTTGAAGGATAGAAATTTCCATACCAAAGTTTAGAATCAGGTAAACTAAGTCAAATCAACTCTGGATTCGAAAGTTCCATATTTTTCAACGAGAATTAAACCCATTTTGAATTGGATTGTCAGATCGATGAAAGAGGCCGCTTATATCAGTGCTTAAGACTTAGATGAAATTTTATAACATATTTTCAACTTCGGCACACACTCAGCCGGTGAATTCACACTTTCTTTAATGGCTTTTGCTCAGTAATGTGATTATTACGACCTAACTTATTGTGCAATTTAAGACGAAAACTCCAAACGATAATAGTATATTACTTCCGAGGTTCCAAGTTGTGTATTTGATAAGTGGGGTGTTACAGCCCGACCCGAAGGGGAGGGCTGTATTCCCCACTTGTCAAATAATAACTTAAATTAAACTACGTAAACACGAGCATTGTTATTTCTATAACTATTTATTGAATAATCAATGTAGCGTAACAATTATTTTCGTAAACAAAAGTCAAAAAAATTACAAAGATTTCTCATTTTAACAATTTAAATTTAAAAAAAAAAATTGATTTAAAACACGAAGTTTTGCATTGTACTTTGCCAGATATATAAACGAATAAAATTAAATGCTCGGGACACAATACTACTGGTATAGATAGAGATTTCAAAAACAATTGAAACCGATCCGACACAAGTCATCAGAATTATTATTTATGAAATTGAAAAAGTTTTATTTCACATTTTATATTACACTAGTGTAACGCCCGGCTTTGCTTGGGATTATAGTGACAAAATATGAAAATATTTTTGTGCATCTAAATTATTTTCCGGCGCAAAATAGTACATTTCGTACCTAGGACTAAATGTCTTTTTTAGCGTGTGAGAAGTTTCCAGACAGAGCCGAAGGCGAGGTCTGGAATCGAATACGCTAAAAAAGGATTTTAGTCCGTGGAACGAATAGTATTTTTCATATTGGACGTCCTAGGTATGAAAAATAAATTTTCCCCATAAATGTTTTCACGCGTCAAAAATAAATTTTCCTCAAAAAACATTTTCACGTAAATCGACAAAAAAAGCCGTGCGTCAAAGATCGCGCGAAAGTAAAAAAAACGCTCGTTCTTCCTAACTTTTCCTCGTTAGTCGGTATGCCAGGTTTCAAGTCTGTAGGAGATTCCGTCTGGGCCAAACAAAGAGACCAACAAACAAACATTAAACTTTATGTTATAGATTCACTAAAGTGTATAATCAAGCATTGTTGTTCACCATTTAGGATGGGGCTGTAGATTTTATGGCATAAGCAAATAAGCCAATAGTTACATGAGTAATGCAGGGTTGATCAAATTCGTCAAAATAAACATTTGGACAAAGGTGCATTTCAATTTGTATGGGTCGCTGCAAAGTTAAACCCAAACTCCCTCTCCGAGCTGTTGCATAATGTTAGTCTTACCACACAGACATATACAACTGCTTATACGTCTTTACCATGCGCGTGCGTGTTGCAGCTTCAACCGTATAAACAAGTATATACAGTTTTGATTGGATGTGTGGATCAGCTAAAAACAGCTGAAGCAAATTCATGCTGAAATTTCACTGCCTTTGACTGTACTTGCTCTGTCAATTTACAGAAAAATGTGGATAAAAATGTTAAACATCAATTTTTGCCAGACTAGAGGCAGTACAATGAAATTATTTAGTAAAACATTCCAAACAATTTCTTTAAAAAATCGCTTCTGAAAAAAATGAATTCCTTTTGTTTTTCATAGGAGGCGAATCTGGCACGGTCATGACTTTTCGTTACATGCAGTAAAAGGACGCATACTATGATCGCGTGTGCCAGATTCCCCGATGCCAGGGTGGCTTATTACACACCTAGGGAAAACAAGAAAATTGGTTTAGGTTTCAAAAGTATGTAAAATCCATCACAAATGAAAAGTCTTGTTTTCATGAGTTTATTTGCCTCGGCCTCGCCTCGTATCAAAGAATTCACACAAAAACTCTTTTTTTATTATATTACTGAGTAAAACACGCACGGGGCCTCTACTTTTCCACTATTTATCCCTTGTTATGTAAATAACTATCAATAGAATAAAAGACTTTGTTACCGTCTTCTCAGTGTCAGAATTTCTTCACATTACCACTACTTTAAGAATTTCTACCAATCCAAAACACGAAAATGTAACCTTCCGTTTTCATGTTTTATTTTGCAAATTCAGTTTTATTACTACAAAATTCATCCATATACCTCAATTAATTTACGATGAAAAGATTTGATTAAATATTTGAAGGAAATTTTTGCTTTTATTCCACTCAAAAGCCAGACTAAAAACCAACGCAAACACATACCAGCGGTTTTATAAACCTTTGAAGCACGAAAACTCAAATGGTCGCAGTAGTACGTGTGAAACGTTTGGTCCCGTATGTGTAAGCATTTATGGTGATTAGGGATCATTTGAAGAGGGAGCTACGATGAAATTGTGACTCACGGGTTACAAGTTATAGGAAAAGTAAAAAAAAATAATGAAGACGGAACCTTGTTATGAACGGTCCTTGAAGTGGTTTGAAAATCTTATTTTTCACTTGCCAGATGTTTTTAGTCACTTTACCACAGTCAGATCGAAACATTCTGTATAGAAACTCCATTGGATTCAGATTTAACCGTTTCTCAACAATTATTTTGACTGATCATAAATCAAATAAACCCTATGTACTGAGTTAATTAAAAACATGTAAAATAAAAGTTTACTCGTAAAAACAACATCCTTCATCTCAACTTGTTGCCAAAAACAGGCCACCACTTTGTTCCACATTCCAATTCATTACGTACAAACCTTTTTTTGCCTTGCTTCAAACATTACAACGTCTCACAAAAGTTCATCGACTGTGAGTGTTTGAATCGCATGAAAGTTTGTGATGAAAAAGGAATCAATTAGTAATGCGGTCCCAGCAAACTTTATGTACAAGTAAGCCAGTTGAGATATACCTTTATCCTTTATATGCCTTGTATAGCAGCTCTTTCGGAAACTAAGTGCGAAACGCACACCTACTACTTGCCGGCCAGTGCCGGACTGACTCAAAAAAGCCCTTCGGGCGTTGTATGGAGAAATTTTTCAAAAAGCCCTTCGTCATCATTTATCCATTCAAAAATCAAAAGGCCCTTCGCGAATCGCCCGAACGCCCATAGGGCCAGTCCGGCACTGTTGCCGGCATAAAATGTTTCATAAAACTATACTATTGCGCTCGGGCTAATCATTGGCATTATCCAGAAAGCATTATTTTCATCAGCTAGTTTTACCCACCAATTGATCTTTCCTTTTAGAACTCATAATCGGATTATCACAAGCTAAATTAAATACAATCTGCAGAGTACAGAGACATGATTGAGTTCGTAAATAAACTACATTTGAATTACTATTTATGCTATAACGGAGCAATTGATGTTAAGTAATGGCTTTTAGTCTTTTAAATAAATCATATCCATACTGAGAGAACGTATGAAGGGTGTGTTTATATTAGCATCAACATTACTAAAAAATGTATATTCATTTGAGTGCATGAGCTTTCAGCGTATAAAACAAGTTATGCATTAGTAAGTACATGAAATCGCTGTTTTAATTGGTTTTTCTGCTTGAAAGAATCCGTGAGTGGTATTTGTGTTAAACTAATAAGCAAAAAGTTGCTTTTAAAGTAAAAATCTTCTCATGAAAAGTTTTTTTTTGACAAAATTCCGTTATTTGAAGATTGAGGAAAATTAATAGAAACAAAACTTATATTTTAAGTTGCAAGTTAAAGTTTGATGAGACATTATACAAATTACCATTAAGTATTTATATTAACAGTGAAATTGCAGCGCAAAATGGAATATTCAAAGTGATAGATAGTTTCGTCTAGTTTATCAACTTTGCATGAAAATAGGGAAAATATAATCAATGAGAGCAACACAGAAACTATCGTATCGTATCTTGCCACTCATACTCACATATGCTTTGAGCTTTAGTATTCTGTAAAATCAATGGAAATATGAAAATTATGGAAAACAAATTTCAGCCATGCACAATTCAGACAAAGTACGATTTTTATTGAATTTAATATTTATTTGCCAGAAGTAAAGCGAATCACTTTTTCAGTTCTCATATCGTTATTGTGCAAATCTAACGAAAAAAAATAATCGTTGCATGTACTACACTGGCACTGTGATACACACACACACACACACACACATGTGGTATGTACTATTTCTGCACAAAATTCATCCGAAATATACAAAAATGCAAATTGACGCTCTTATGAATTATTCAACAACATACAATCACAAAATACCGCACTCTCTGTAGTATTCCAAAACTTTTGAGCAAAATATCTGAAAAAAAAAACATTTTCAAACAAAAATATTTTTCCCATATTTTCACAATGCTTTTTTGTTGTTTTTGATTGTTGTTGGTTGTTGCGTTGCTGTGATTGTATCGAGGTTGTTAGATGGTATCACAGAAATGACTCAAATTCGATTTTCTAATCCACCGACACTAGGTTTGTGTAGGATGTGAAAAATGAGCGAATTTTGAGGTTCAAGTGATCCAGGGGCGGAAATCCAGTATTTTTAAATTTCTGGAAAATATTTGAGGTATGGGAGCAAATTATTTGTTCAAATGTACGAACACCTAACCGCAACGCATCGATAAACTCCACTCCAACCAAAACAGATAACGAAAACGGTTTCTGCCACGTACTATCTCGAACTGTGATATGATATAATAGCATTTTACGATGCTTTGCATTTAATGATGCTGTTCAAAAATGTCATGCTCTCAGAAAACATGGACACAGTGTCAAGGAAATGAAGTCGATCATACCTTTTTGCATGTACAAGTCTAGCGAATCACAAATGAAATGAATCATATGATTTCATTTCATCACCAGATCTGCTAACACATACTGGTCTCGTTGTGTAGCGACCACTACGCTAGTTTAAACCAACAAAACACACAAATTTAAGTGTTTTTATGAACATTTGGAGTATCAATACTTCAAATTTTCACAGTGAACTATTTCTACATTGAAATGCCGAGGTATCTCAATATTGCTGGTTCGACTAACTGATATGTTGATGAAATTATTCAATATGCTAGTTTCTACATCCTTTTGATTTCAAAATGTTCCATACATTACAAATGTCAAGGATCACTTTTATCTATTCTCTGCTCTTAAAAATCGTATTGCACAGTTAAGAAGTAGGGTTGTGATATCACAAAACTGAAAAAATATTGTTGGTCGAAAATCAAATAATAAAAAATCAAATTGAATTTCAAAATTTTAGACTTACAGTAAGAGGCAGTGAAATTTCAGCATGTCTTTATACGGTTTTGCAACTACCATGCGCTTGTCCGTAGCAGTTCCTATACCGAACAAGTTTACACAGATTTGATTGTATTGTGGATCAGCTGAAAAACCGCTGATGCGAATGCATGCTGAAATTTGTCTACCTCACTGTAATACCAATTTCTTTGTTGCTTTGAAGTAGATTTTCTGATTTTTTTGAACTCAAAACTACATCAGACCAAAAACGTTTATTTTCCATGTAAGACAAATTTTTAATCTTTTGAAGATTCCAATTTTATAGGCCCTAAAACGAAATCTACGAAAAACCTCTAAAAGTATCTATTCTTTCGAAAGCCTCACAGTTTATTTCCAGGATTTTTCTCTCTGTATCAAGGAAACGCAAAGAACTTTTTTAATTTTTTAAAACTTTCTTTACTTTCTTCAACACTTCTGCCAAAATATTTTTCAAAAATAAGTCCTTCTATGCTAAATGTCATATAAGCTTACTTTCAACATCCAAAAATAGCCTGAAACTTATTTTTTTTTTTTAATATGAGCGCAAGTGCGAGAGTCACCTACATTTTTCAAGAACGCTACCACCCACTTTTTATATCAGTATTTCAAATGGATTGGTGATATTTGATACGCTAAGGTGCATCAAACTTCCTACCAGAAAAATTATAACAGATGGCGTTGCTGCCACCTTAGCGGATAATCCCATGCAGCGCCGTCTGTTATCATTTCTCTGCTTGTTACATACGTTCGAATTTAAATGTGAACAAATTGGATATCACTTTAGCTGCAAGCCACCCAACATCACTAACGCTAATTTCAAATGAATTTACTGTTATTCTCTTTAAAAGGTTTTTCATTGCATTTTCCAGAATTTTTCATTTCCATGTTTTCTATTTGATAGGAAAAAATGACGGCAAGCGCATACATTAAAACAATCTGTTCGCCGTGCCAGCGATGTTTTACACATTTTAGTTTGCATAGAAATGTTTTCAGGAGGAAAAATTCATATTTGAAAGCAAAATATTAAATGTGGAATAATGGATACCATTTACTTTATGAATAGAAATCATCAGAATATACGCTGAAAATATTTGTTTGATTATATGGGTAATTTATTGTGTTTTATACTTCGTAAACGTCCAATAGAAACTGTCCTGGCGGGAAGAGAGAGAGAAAAGGGCGACTTTAGAGGGTTGATCGGGTAGCATATAACTGTATGCGGAATCATCAGGATCGGATGTTAGGAGTCCTAAGCTACCTCCCTAAAATGAAACGTTACCCTTTATCATTTAGCAACCCAAATCATGGTCATTCTCTAATAAACAATCAAACAGAAAAGGCTTGTTTTCTTAATATCTGCTGTTGGTCAATTCGCTTTAGGATGTTCCAGTCAATCAAAAAGCATGTCCATTGTCCAGGTCCAGTCCATTTTATTAAATTCAAAAATAAATTGGATTATTTTGCATCGAACGCGATGTCGCTATTCCCAACGTATCCTATTTTCCATTTCAAAATTCCAAATCCAGCAAAAACAAAGATCTGGACACCCATTCCGTATTAAGTTTAAAATCACGTTTTGATGTGATTGATGAACAGTAAATGATTCCGCATGAATTTCACTATGAATATCAATGATTCGCTGTTTAAATTTCAAAAATTACCCAACGTATTTATGTCAACATTGAAAATCAATCTATTTGATTTATTTGTCGGCAATCAATTGGCCGGAAGAAGTAATTTTTCATACAAAGATGTCAAATTGGGAATAATATCAAACCGAAATTGATGTAAACGAGATATTATAGTTTTCGTTTTCCCTTCCACACAGATCGTTTGGCTGGGGGAATATTTTGCTATTCAAATACAAAGGCATCTGAAAGCTGTAATAAGCTTTTATCGTAGAAGAAAAAACTCAATATTCTTTCAAAACCCTGGAAAAAAGAAATTTTCCGCAGAAATATTACTATTATGGTAAACGTATTTAAGCAGAGTTATAATGGAATAGAAACGATTAATAATTTCATCGATTCAAAGTTAATCGTTAAAGAAAGTCAATGTGCTTGTTAATCATAACAATTTATGTTGAAAGGTAGTTGAGGGATTCGTTTGAAAAACAACCTACCAAAGTCTGACGGATTTTTTCTGAACCTTATTTGGCATATACTTGGAGGTCTTGTTGCCCAGACTTCATAACTAATGCCAAAAATTTGTATTCTTGTGTTGCCAGTTAAAGCAACGCACCTCAGGCATAAGCATGAGTGGTACTCTAAGTAGGGTACTGAAACTTGACAGTGTCTCACACAACTGTAAAACACTGTACAAAAACCATTTCATACAAAATAGTACTATATTTCGCAGCTGTCGACTATGTTCACTTTTGCTTCAGGTTAGAGACATCCAAATACTTAAGGAGAAGGTTTTACAATAATTTCCGCCACAGCAGTTGTTGGACGCGGTTGACCATGGTACCATTTGATAGCTAAGGGTTGAGGTTTCAACTACATCGATAAATGGGTCATCGAAAAAATTGAAGAATTAGTCTACATCGGTGATATTCTAGCGATGCTGCTGGGGCCACCAAGCAACTGCATTTTTGTAGGTCTTGGGATTTATAATAATTTGCGTTGAAACATGAGTTCGATTGATAAATAGAAAGTTGAGGCGTGTAAAGAAAACTATCCGCCTTATCTTCCACGTAATTTTTGGATGTATTTCAGTATATTGGGATAGATTCGAGTGTATTCGGGTATGTTCGAATTTATTATCGGTTCGATGATTGATCAAATGAACCTGCCCACGTCCTACTATGTCATGTGGAATATATTTAGTCGGAAACGTGCTCTGATGACCGGTTGATATACTGCTTGAGTTTCGACTAAACGATTAGCACAGTTGGATATAATTCAAAAAATATTAAAATTTTCTCTACTTCCCGGTGAAATGACTACAATCTATTTTCACGTATAATTCAAAAACGTTACTCTAATACCATCCGGAGCACATAGTAAAATAAAAAATTTATAAATTCGTTTTTTTTCTTGTTGTTGTTGTTGTTCACTCAAATTAGACGGTTAAAGTGAAATGAAAACTTTTTTAATCTGCCTGATATGGAAAATGATTAATGACTTTTCCGTTGCCACACATAAAATTTCTGCTTTGATGAATCGCTCGTTTTTCACTTCTTTCGGAATTTTTTTTCTTGTTAAGAAAATTGTATTAGAATACAAGTGTGTGTTATCCTGTCCTAGTAAATATTGTAAAATATAAATATGGAAGAAATCCAATTATCATTTTGATGCGATGTTACATTTTATTTGTCAAGAGCAACTCAAAGATTTAATTTGCGATTGTAGCGCATTACACTTATCAGTCATCTGTTGTCAGGTTTTTTTCATTCTCTGTAAGGAAAACAGCCTTAGGTAAGGGTATTGATCTAAGATATGTGCTGGCATTGCATAACGTATAACATATTTGTTGTTAAAGGATAGTAAGTGATGTGACGCTGTTACATAATATCAATGTAAGTGTAAGCAAGTGTAATATATGAACGTTAACGTTACACGTTCAATAAAAATAAACATCGTTGATTGATTTACGTCGAATTTCGAAGATAAACGTTATGCAGGGCAAAATACCAGCAGCAAGGCTCATAATGCTCAGTTACTATAACCTGCACTGGGGCTCTGTTTTCAATAAGCAGGAGCCACATCTCCTTTAATGTGAAGTTCACTTTAACAGAAATCTTACGCCACATTTTATGGAAAGAAGAAGAAGATTCCTAGGAGATCATACCTTGGGTGGAATGTTTTAGGGAGAACAGGCTTCAAATTGATCAAATTTACTCATGAAAGAAAGTATTTCGTTGTTGGTGTATCATTCATGAATAACTTGTTCATGCAAAAATAACGTCCACAAATATGTCTTGACGCAACACACTTCAAGCAAAAGTGGTATTAATGACAGCTGTCAAATAGAGTACTACTTTGTATGAAAAAGTGTCCGAATTTTTTTATAGTGCCAAAATTTGTTCGATGCACTGTAGAGTTTCGGTACCCTATTTAGAGTACCACTCATGCTTGAAGTGCGTTGCTTGACGCTATTTTTTGATTACACCACATGAAGTGCAACAAGTTGATTTTTGTAGCACTTGTCCTAATTTTCTATTCAAAAATCGACTTTGTTTAACACGGTGCACAATACACTAGTTATTTATGCTACCGAGTCACAAATGCTTTTTTAGGCGCACTATGTGTGCAGATTGAAACTCGAAATACAACTTTTCCACGAGTTAATCATAACGTTTTTCACAACAAAGACTACCGAAGTTTCAGCATTTATCACTGTTTTTCTCACAAAATTCAACGAAAGACTTACTTTTCGTCACTGAGTTACGAAAAAATAATTTTCGCAACAAGTGACGAAAAGTAGAACTTTCCGTTGCCTTTATTGCAAAAAATGTGGATTGTTACACGCCTACGGCCTCGAGTGACCATCTACGCATCTAGTGCCTAGAAAAGCATTCATTGTATAAATAACTATTATCCTCATAAGTTCGGAAGGAATAACTAAATGAACGACAAAAATAAAATTTTCAATCCTAATTCGCTTTCTTACCACGCTTAATTTACCATAATTTATGTATGGTTTCAATGATACAATGGAATATTTAATTTCAAATTTCATTATTTCTGTATTACATGCATAGAGGCTTTAGAGGTGGTTATGGCGTAAAGCTTCATTTAGGATTTGTCGACGTGTTAAGATAAATTTCTTATGAACTTTTAATTAAGTTTGCTTGTTCGACGAGAATATAATTTCAGTTTTATTAAATTTAACCGTAGATTTGATACCAATCTCATGCATTATTGTTAAATATGCAATGTGTGCTGCAGTCTCCATACATTGCATGGCTTTTCTCACTTTAATTTTTTATTAATGATGATAATAATGTGATTATAGTGAAAAGTGACCCGTACGAATAGACTACGCAATAGTTGTCCATAAAAGTTCATATAATCTTGAAAATACACTTTGCGAAAGTGCACCTTTAAAGCTCACATTTAAAATTATCTCTGTACTTGATCACATCAATTGAGACAGTACCGTACAAAGTTAAATTTAGTCAATTCCTGTATAAACAGCTATATATCTTAATATTTACTAACAAACACTGTGCAGTGTTAGTATATAGTTCTAATGTAGGTGTAATATAGCTAATTATAGCTGTATATAGCTTTAAGTAGATGGCCATAAATTGGATGCATAAAGCACTCACATAACCATTAACTAATGGTTATTAACCAATCACCTTCTATAATCATCATATTTACTGAGATGTTTCATTCCATTTTGTTAGGAGACTGAAAGTCCGATTTACCGCCATTATTACCTTTCAAACAAAAAAATCATGAAAGTCTGTTGAAATTACTCGAGATATCGGCAAAAAAAACAACCCTCACTATATAACCCAGTAGCTCGACAAACGCTAGCTCCGTGAACTCTATTTCCTGGGATCTGAATTTGTGAAAACGTGATGCAAATCCCTTTGCATACTTGTACTTAAAAATTGTAACAACCAAAATTTGACTTACAAAATTTAAGTTAGAAAATCACGGTGCGCCTTAACCAACTTTAAATAGAAGTGTCGGATAACAAAAAATTTTCATTAAAGTGACCTTGATGCAAAATGTCCTAAATAAAAGATACCTCCTGCCTAGAGGTGTGCGCCGATCTTAAAATAGTCGGCGGCGGTGCGCCGACTGGTAAGGAATCGGCGGCGGCGCGCCGGGAAAAATTTATAGTCGGCGGCGGTGCGCCGATTGGCGCGCCGATAAATTTACAAAAAATCTAAATTTTCGAAAATAATTCAAAAACACTGAATTCTTACTGTCTTGCGATCTGAAGTATCAACCACTTATACAAGGGGCATCAACTGAGACGTATCTCACCTTGTATATTTTGAATGTACAATCACAGACCTGTTATTTTAAAAACATCTAATTTAATGAATCCAAGAATGATTAGTGAGTTTGCGTAAATGACATATAAGTTAACTTATAAGTTGGAAATTTTAAGTCACATCTTCATACTAGATGTTCTGCAGGTTTCTTATTTCCAACTATAATGTATGTCATTCACGCAAACTCACTACTATTATCTTTCGATTTATGCAATACCCGTTCCTGTTGCCTTAAGTCAACGCACTTCTGTTATCTGATGCTACGATGGGTTTATTCGAAGCAGCTTTTCACTGAAATGTCCTTTCCCATCAGTAGATGGCAAAACGTTTTCATGCAAACTTTAAAATACCAGTTCAAGTCAAACGTTTGCTGCTGTCTTGTGAAGGGTGTTCTTAGAGCAACTGACGATGGCCAGACCACGCTGGCCTGGGACCGCTATTAACACCTGAGGTCGAAACAGCGATTTTTCTCTTGAATCACTTAACGTGAAATTTGGAGGGAAGAGCTGAAGTAGCTCTGTTTGTTTTTATTGTTTACTCTCGTTTTTTCTTATTTACTCTCATTTTTCTGTTGTAATCAGGCTGTAGGGAACGAGGAGCGAGAAGTGTGTTGCTTTAGTCCATCTTCGATGTAGGAGTGAGATCGTAGTAGAAGGTTTTCGCAAATAAGAGATTTAGATAAACTTAAATTTATAAGTAATAAGCGTAATAAGTGTATAGACTACGCCAAAATGATTTTTTCCCAAATTTTTTACATAAAGCAGCTAAAAATTGAAAATAAAGATATCCGTGTCTCGTCTTTTGACGAAAAAACTTGAAACCGGAAAGATTTTCTACTTTATAAATTCCTGAAACATGTGATTTGCGCCATTTTCCACCCAAATTCCACATAAGGTCTTAAGTTTGCCACTTTACAATTACAGTAGTATCACACAGTTTTGACTGATTCACTGAATTTTGTTCTCTTTCTTCTTCCTCTTATCTGCATCAACAGACAATAAGAGAAACGTCGTCTGCCGTCTGCCACGCTTCATTCCATTGCACAGAAAATTGAGTAACGTACCCAAGGGTTCACGTTAAGTGAGGATACAGAAAATACAAATGCTGTTTCGACCTCGGGTATCGATGGTGATCCTCAGTTGTATCCATCGATACCCTTCCCAAGACAGCGGGAAACTTTTTCTTTGGACTAGTATTTAAAAATTTGCATAAAACACTTGCCATTTACTGATGGAAATAGGATACGTTATAGAAAGCTACTTCGAAGATAACCCTATCGTAGCATCAGAAACAAAATCACCGTCGTACAGTACAGGTAAGAAGAAAAACCCAAAGTTACAACAAAATTTTTTTAACCAAAAACTCATTTCTACGCATATAGAAACCTGACTTATAAATTAAGAGAGATAAACATTTGCTAAAACCTTGTACTCAGGCACACACTTTTTTTTTCAATTTAAGTTTATATTGCCGCCCATTAAAATGGCTGAAAGCACTAAACGTATAAAATTTCGGCGTGACGAAAATACAATCGGCGGCGGCGGCGGCGTGAGCTATTATTTTTCGGCGGCGGCGCGCCGAAAATATAGCAAAAAATCGGCGGCGCGCCGGCGTAAAATCGGCGGTGCACACCTCTATCCTGCCACTCGTGTATGGCATGTTTGGTATCATTGCTAACCTCAGACTTCAGACTAAGCGACAGCTATAAATCTGTTGCTAAAAAAGTCTACCGCTAGGGTACAAAGGTGCCCTAAGTTGACTGAAGTTGACTAGAATTACCCAAAAATAACTTTTGTTTAAATTTGGTGATTCCGGACTAATTTCGAACAAATGGGTTCAGCAAACCTTGCGACTACAGCTTTTTACTCACTTCCCAGATCGCATCGTCTTGCTGGTATCACCCTTTGAAAATTGTGATTTTTTGACTTTCCAAGGCCACTGCTCTGCAACCGGGTGGACTAGAGTAACTTTTTTTATACGAACGATCTTGCAGTCAGTCACTCTACTAATCACAATATAAATTGGGACGCTAGGCGACTAGACGGACCATTGCTGGTCATGAGGATGAGGAGTCATTGCATCCCGACCTCAAAAATCTTCCAGCGGTTCGAGCTAATTTATCAATAAATTAATTACTTATTCACCCCTCGTCAATATTAAAAAAGACAATTTTTTGTTATCCGACACTTCTATTTAAAGTTGGTTAAGGCGCACCGTGAAATACAAAGAAATAGGAATTGCATCGCAAAGTGGTTTTTCAAATTTCTCTAATTATATACTTATTTGTCAATCGTCATACACAGAGAAGCCAACACAACCTCACTTTGAAGTTAAACCGGAATTTTTTTCCATGTTTTTGCGTGTAGGGTGAAAGAATCTTTCCTTTTTGGCGTGCGCACTATTTAAGTTGCCCCTTACGTGTTTCCATTTTTTATTTAATTTCATAAGTATACGTAGCTTTGAAGAAAAAGTTATCATAGTCAACAGCTGCCAAATAGAGTATAAATTTTTTTACAGTGTTTTAAAGTTGAGTGACACTCTGTTAAGTTTCAGTACCCTATTTAGAGTACCACTCATGCTTGAAATGCGTTGATGTAGCTTAAAGCTTTCAAAAGAAGGCATACGTTGTTTTTACGATACGTTCAACGGTGACCGTTGAGGATCATGTGATCGCACGATTTGCAGGTTGCCTGAAGTCGTACGTACATTGAACGAAAATTGTTATTTTTAGCGAAAATGCCTAAAATCAATCGTCCAAAACAGATACTAAAAATTTTTTCTTTTTGTAGGAGACCTTGATACCTTTTACATGGCAAATTTAATTATTTTGACCGATACGTATGTAAACCCTTGACATGCATCTACTCCAATTATTCCGTAGTGCACATCACATTTACATAATGAAAACCAAATAAATGACAGAATTTCCATATTCAAACGATTATTATGTATGAAGCCAAAATCGACATTTCAAATATCAAGATTAATCTGGGAAATAGAAATATACAGACCCGAAAACCATATGCACAACATAGAAATACAAAATTCAAATAATTTTGAATTTATATCACCGAAACAAATTTCAATATTCCTAAAAATAGAAACAATTTGTAAAAGCACCACAATCTCCATCCAACACAATAAAGTTGGATGTGAAAACTGCTTCGTACATACATGTGTATACATATATGAAAAACAAAACAAAATATGAAACAATAGTCATTATGTGGTGCAGCAATCTCGAATCACGTCCGAACAGCAATCACATAACGAGAAAAAAATAAAATGGAAGTAACACTAATTCCAAACTAGTCCATATACAACACACATTCATAACCGTTATTATTATTATTATATAGACGTAGAACTGGAAAAGACTTTGCATGAAAATTGGAACGATAAAGTGGGCGAAAAAAAAAATCCTTTTTATAATTAGAATATGTTACTCGTGTCGCGTCGTGTGCAGTATATTACGTTGAAAATATTAAGCGACACGAATAATTTAGCCATTAAAGCTAATGCAATTTTCTTTTCTCTCGTTATTTTTAGATGGGCAATGGAACGCTTGAATTTAATGGGTGATAATAGAATAACTGGAGACATCAGCACGGATCCACTAGCAGCAAAATCTCGAACAGTATCAGCCGATGAGGTAAAAATTGATTACACATTGCTTTATAAACAATTTCAAAAAATACTATTTATCAAGCATAACAAAAGTTTTGCATAGCATAGGTCAAAGTTGAATTTCTCAAAGTGTTCAAAATGTTTGCGTTGTGGAATGGTTGGGATAAGTAATTACGCAACTCTACCATTTTGATTCGCTTTCACTTAAATAGAAAATGTTTCCCGCACTGTTTACCATTGTTGTATAAAATTAATACTTATCAGCGAAAAATCAGGTCCTGTACAATTCCCTTTAAGATTTTGCATATTTCGCACGGGTATGAAATAATATAAGCGCCCAGTACACCGCACGAAGACTTATTTAAATAAAACTTTTTTTTGGTTGTCCACACGAAATTAGTGTTTACCCTCGTCTTGATTTAATGTCGCTTAGCATTAGCATGGCGAGTAGCTAGGACTTAGCAATCATTCATTCGCATCACATCGTGTCAGTGTGTCACATGCTTGTGTAAGCATGCCAGTACACTGATAGAAAAGTTAACGCGCTGGACGTGTACTGTACGTAGTGGACGTGTAAATTGGCTGGCAGACAGCTATTTTTGGATCGAACTTCGGGAACGTTTAGTACACGTGCACTGCGTCAGTAAACGTCCAGTACGTTTGCTCTGGTATCCGAAATAAAATGAAATTTTGATGTACATTATTTCGTCAAATTTCGTTCTTTTTAATTTTTTTATTTTTCGTGTTTTAGATAAAAATTTTCTCCATGTTTGGTGCTGGGTTTGAACCGGGGACCTCTTGATCTCAAAGCGGCGCTTCAACCAATGTTGCAATTAAGACATACTACATACTACATTGATAGTTGTATTGTGAAGCGTTGGTAGAAGTAGGTAAACGTGGAGCACGTTTGCACACAAAGTACTTATACATGCTATACGTTTACTTACATGACACACATATGAAACTTTGAAAATATCTTTTTTTATTCTAATTAGAACTATGGTATATGACAATGACCTAATATCGAGAATCGTAATCGTAATTCCTTCTTCTTCTTTTTGCGTAATATTTCGATATTTCAACAGTATGAGATTGGAACTCAGGGAATAAAACGTTTTGAAATTTAAATGACTGAATTTAATATTTCTGTTTTTAAGTGAATCCTAAAATCCTGATACAGATACATTCATCTCATGTACGCAAAGGACTTGACATAGTTGCTATTAATATAAAATGCACAGTGTACGAATGTTAACGCACAACAAGTACGATCTTTTGACATCATACTTACCATGCGGATACAAACATCCTAAACGTGTGCTTTTCTCATACGTGTTGGGCGTATGAGGTAATTTTGCGATGAAGTTACACATACCAAAATTTTACACATGTCCTACGTCGACTACACGCGTGAGATGTATGGCACACATATCGTACGTAAACTTACATACGACAGGTTTGCCATACATACCCGACGCATACTATGCATAACAGAAGTATATCATACATATCCGAAGTACACCGCCAAAATCTTTTTTATCAGTGTATGATTCTTTACTTTGGATTCGTTCATAAATTTAAAAATTATCCTATACAAACAGTGCCGGCATCAGTGCCTATTTTTAAAAGATAGAACGTTTTTGCTTTCGATGAACTGATTTATAATAACATTGACGTTGATATTCGGACTAATATCATGTGCTTTCTTCTCCTAACACTGGCCGAAGAAGAAATTTAATTTCGCTCATAGTCATGTAACACTACTTTACAATAACAGAAAATGAAAATGTATCTAGAATAAAAACTACTAAATTTCGAAGAATATGAGCTTTAATTCCAAGATCACATCTCGAAAACGTTAAGGCACGTCAGAATTTTCGGTCACAGCTCTCAAACCTTTACATACGTTACCACCAACAAGGTCAAGTAATTGCTTAATCATAACGAGTAAAAGCTACAGGAAAAGCAAAAGCACAAGCAGGTCATATGAAAAGCAAAAGCAAAAGCAAAAGTCGAGTCGTGTAGAGCATTGTTAAATGTAATATAGAATTACTTTCGTTTACATTTCTTCTTCATTCGTCAATTCAATTATTTCAACTGCAACAGGTGCTGTTTCGTGTTGCTCTATTTTAAGATTCACGAGCTTCAAATGCTTAAGTAACACGTAGCGTTGCAGTTCCTCGTCACTTAAACACTTCGTGTCTTCTGTTTCCCACTCATTTAACACATCTTCTGCCGTTCGTTTTCTTGGCCCAACGTCACAGGAAACCAAGTTCTTCTTCAATGTAGACCGGCATTCGTCGTTCGACCGAGAGTTTATCGACTTGTCCGGCACATTTTTGGGCGCGTCACTACCCTATACATATACAAGAAAGTTTAGTGAATCTGGATCTTTAGAACACAAAATGATCATCAGCAAGACACACGAGACTTTTGGCAGATTTTCAATATCTCGTGTGTTCTCGTCGTGAAACGTACAGCAATTAGTTCCCGTAGCTTAACTTGCCAGTCGGTTAAGACATTTTTGTCAGCTGCAACATTTGCTCGTGCTTTCATGTTGTGCAATTTTTTCAGCAGCGTTTGCTCGGTCAAGTTTTGACCACTGATTTCAGCCCACTTGGATATCATTTCGGCAATAGCCAATCGTTTCTGACTCTTTATGGCGAGAAATTGGGATTTAGAGAGGATGATTTTATGTTCCTCAACAAGGTTAACAAATTTAATCAAATCGTCGTCACTCGACGCCTTTTTATCCATTTTAGAAACGAAAACAAATTATCAACTTATTAAGAACGTTGCGGCCACTTAGAATCACTGAATAAAAGATTTATTTTCGCAAAAATTGATTTGTGCAACATATAGTTAAAATGACAAGTAGCCTTTGAATGTATAATTTGAATATAATGTCACTCGGTTTTCATTCGTCTGATTGGTCATCGGCTGTTGCATCGCATCGTCGCTCATTTTTTGATGAGGGGTTTCTTGGTTTCTGTTGTACAACTGTAGTAGGATATGAAGAGACGCATACACTCACGGAATTTTGAAAACCGACACATTTTATGTTTCTGTGTTTTACTTGAATTTTTAATTTCTCCATATAAAAATACATGCAAAATTCACAAAAAAACCAGTAAACCACAAAACAGAAAATGTGTCGGTTTTCAATATTCCGTGAGTGTAGCTTAATAATAAATAGAGCTTTTTTACAAATTACTTTATCAACTGAGTCTGGTACTGGTAATGCTTGATAATATTTAAAATAAGATTAAAAAAAAAAATAGTATCTAGAGAGGAACTTTATAGTTTTTGGCACTTGCCAAGTGGTAAGGTAAACTCAACTATTTTGATTACGTAGTGTTACATAGTTGCTACGATGAAATTACATATTTAGCTGATAGCGAAAATGGATACAGACCATGTTATTACGTGTAAAAATTCTGCCAACATTTTTTGTTTTATTTGTGGTCAATATTGCCCTAAAGCTCAACGGAAACGAATAACTGCGAGTGTTGAAAAGTCTTATTTTTCTTACTTCGGACGTTGTGTTGAAGAGAAAGAGTGGATTCCGAACATTGTTTGTTTAACGTGTGAATCAAGTTTGAATTTGTGGTTTAATGGACTTCGAAATGCCCTGCCGTTTGGGCGTCCAATGATATGGTCAATGCAAAGCAATCATGAAAACGACTGTTTTTTCTGTCTGACCAACGTAACAGGATTTACTACAAAAAATAAAAGTAAAATATTGTATCCTGATTGCGCATCAGCCATCAGACCCGTACCACATGGAGAAGCATTACCTATCCCAGTTTCACCGAATAAAATAGTTGAGTCAGAGGAAGAAAACGACGACAATTTTGACAAAACTGCATCCATTGATCCGGATTATATCCCTGAAAATGCAAATGAACCACATTTCATCGAACAGAGCGACTTGAACGACCTTGTACGTGATCTCAAACTAAACAAGCAATTATCAGAACTTTTGGGCTCACGACTGCAACAGTGGAATTTGTTGGCAAAGCAAACACGAATTTCGGTTTTCAGATCACGCAACATAGCATTGTCTGAGTTTTTTGAGAAAAGTGATCCGATTTGTGTGTGTCGCAACATCGATGGTCTAATGGCTGCCTTGGGTATTGATCACAAGGCTGATGAATGGCGTTTGTTTATTGATGGCTCGAAATCGTCTTTAAAAGCTGTTTTGTTACATAACGGCAATGAGCTGCCTTCCATCCCAATCGCTCACAGTGTTTCCATGAAAGAAGGTCGGGACAGCGTGAAAACTATTTTGGAGTACGTGAATTACGATCAATACCAATGGCAAATTTGTGCTGACTTAAAAGTTGTGGCAATTTTGATGGGGATGCAGGCAGGATATACAAAATTCCAGTGTTTATTTTGTTTATGGGACAGCCGAGCGGATGAACTTCACTATTCAACGAAATTATGGCCAGCACGTGAATGTTTCGTTCCAGGAACAAAAAATATTGAATATGAACCTCTCATTGATCCCAAGAAGCTTATTTTGCCCCCACTGCACATTAAGCTCGGCTTATTTAAACAGTTCGCGAAAAAGCTCGATCACAATGGCAAAGCGTTTCGATTTTTACGAGAAACATTTCCAGCCGTGTCGGAAGAGAAATTGAAGGCTGGTGTGTTCGTTGGTCCTCAAATTAGAAAATTAATGAAGATTTCCAGCTTTGATGAGTCATTGAAATCAGTTGAACTTAAAGCATGGATGTGCTTTAAAGATGTTGTCAATGGCTTCTTGGGGAACGAAAAAGACGTTAACTATAAAAAACTGATTTCAAAAATGTTTACTGCTTTCAAGAATATGGGATGTCGAATGTCATTGAAAATGCATCTCCTACACTCGCATCTAGACCGTTTCCCCGAAAATCTCGGTGCAGTCAGTGACGAACAAGGAGAAAGATTTCACCAGGATATTGCCGACATTGAGCATCGCTATCAGGGAAGATGGGATGAAGCTATGATGGGAGAGTATTGCTGGTTTCTGTACAGAGACAACAAAGATTATGAATTTAAGCGAAAATCTGCGTTTCAAACAAACAAATGTTATAAAAAGCTTCGTTCATAAAACAAGAATTTAATTGACAGATTCTACTTACGCACGTTAATTCGATTCGATAATTTTAAAAAATTAAAAATTCATTTATAAAAATTATAATGAAATATTTGAAAAATTGATTTTAATTGAAAAAAAAAACTTTGGTTCAACCAAAACTTATAAAAAGCTTCGTTATGAATAAAACTCTAAATTTAAAAAAAGAAAAAAATAATTTTAAAAAAATGTACAGTGAACGACATCTCAAATGTCTCACTGTCAAATTTTTCTGAGTATTGTGTCATTGCAAATTCACAATGACATTCTCTGAAAAAGATGACAGTGAGACATTTGAGATGTCGTTCACTGTAATAAAAGTTTTTAAAAAAAATTAAAAAAAAGTATTTGTAAATGTATAAGCAATGATTACGTTTAAAAAAAAAATTAAAGAAAAAAAATTTAAAATGTTTAAACAATGATTACGTCTCAAAAAAAATGTTTAAAAAAATTTAATTTTTTTTTCTTAAAAATAAAAAAAATAAAAAATATATTTGTAATTGTATAAACAATGATTACGTCTCAAAAAAAATAAATAAATGGGACAACCAAATATTATAAAAAGCTTCGTTATTAATAAAACTGTAAATAAAATTTCACTGTCTGGGTTTTGCATTTTTATACCATTCGAAAAATACTAACAGATGAATTCACAGAGCATAGTTCTTTCACACGCCAAAAACCATATTCACAAAATGAGTAGTAGAATATTCGTCAACATGGTTTTTACATCCATTGAACACTATGCTTTTGTTCGAGCTCATACTTCTACTCGCACTTGTGCTTTTTCTTCATTCCATGCTAGCGCTCGTGCTTTTGCTTTTGATTTTGCTAATGCTTTAGTAATCCTGAAATACATGGGGATTTCTGGAACCTTTTTCGAGAAATCTACACCCGGTACAACATTTTTAGTTATATATTTGTGATTAGCTATCAAACATCACCATTTTACTGCGTTGCACTGACTGACTTTAAAAACTTGTCAAGTAGTGTAATTGCATGTGAGAGGAAACGAACCGCAAGCGAAGCGAGTTCTTAGTTACGATGAAGGAAATTCTTAAACCTTGAAAACTGACTGTTGATGCTGAATATGCTTTTGACACTAAAAATTTGGTCGATTAAGTATTCTAAACTGTGGACCGGTGTGATCCTTAAATCTATTTCTGCTTATTGGAGCCGCAGTAACTGTCATCTTTCTAAATAAAAAGGCAAGGAACACGTACAGCAGCAATTATTTGTCAACATTCACTAGCGAATTATTGACAGTATAACACAAGTAAGGCTACCCATATCGCACACATAGGTAGAGGAGATAGATGGATAGTGAACTTTGACAGTGTCATTTAACGTAACACAATTGCATTATGCGCCCATGGTTCATTGTTGATTGTCCAGAGTCATTTTGATCCAGCGTCCCCGTAGTCCGACGATATAATCCGGCACTGATACACATTTTCTTATCCTTCGATCCATAAAAAAGCAGCAACAACGAAACGATGTCGTCCGAAGTGTTGAAATGATGGCATCAAAACATTCTTGTAAATACTCTTTAATATTTCCTCAGCAAGAGCGTTGAGTAAAAATTCGTTTTTAATGATCTCATTAAAATGGTTTTTATCACACATGATATGTTCCGTTCAGTATTTCATGCTCCATATTTTGATAGGTTAACTTCATTACACACGTTACCATATAATATACTTTGACTAATCTGTTGTTAGCTATGAAATCGTAAAAGTGTAATCGTAATGGCAATGTTCTCCATAAATGTTAACCAAATCCTACATCAACCCGAGGGACCAGTCAAGAGAAGTATTATTATTTTTCTACACAACGCAGGGTGCGTTAAATGAGATAAATAATACATCGTTCGGTTTGGTTTTGTTGATTTCTTGCTTTGTTGAGTATAATTAGTACATTACATTAGCAGGTCATGTAAGCGACGCATAACATAAGTGTGAATTATTGCAGTATCCGAACCGAAGGCGAGGTGCCATGAATGGACTTACCTTGGTTACCGTTCAAATAAGCACTTCTTATTACAACAATAAATTTTCAAACACTTCCTTGCGTCCTTCGGTCCTTGCTTTTAAGTTTGTTCTTTTGTAAGTGTGAGCCTTGCGAAACGAGCCGAAGACAAGTGTAGTCATCGCACAAGCCACAACAATAACTTACAAGCAATTATGTAAGTTTTTTATAATATTTGTGTACGGTAAGTGCACTTTACCATACATAATCAAGCATGTACTATGTGTACATTGAATATACCGACTAAATACCGAGTATATAACCTGTAATCAAGATGGCGTGTTATGTGAAACTTACAAGTCAATGGATACGTTATGGTATATGGTATGAGCGTGCCAGTTGTCTCACTTTAGAATGTCTTAGTTTCTGCTGGAAAATTTAAAAATCTAAATTTTTTAAATATTCGATTGCGGTTCCCCTAGAAATCCAGGTGCGGAAGAGGGTTTTTCTTAAAAAAGCAAAAGTGGGACACACATATGATGCGGTCAAAATCACGAGAAAAACGGTACCGGATTTCCATAATGTGTTCTTTCGAAGATAAACTTTATCCAAGAATATAAACGGTGTTGGTTGAACATGCACCTCACCTTTAAAAACACAATTATGTTTACTGTTCAAATCTCAGTCTCTATACCACGTAATATGCGTTAACGTAAATTTTATGTTACCGTCACACAGACATGTAGCTCCACAGGACTGAACTCTGTAGCAGTCATCAGCATTTATCTCGAATTTATGCTCACCGACAAAATCGCAAACATTATAAATCAGATGAGGAAATGACAAGCTAAAGCACGACATTACATATAAACTTTAGTATTGCATACAATAATTTAGCCAGACTGTACTATATATGATGCCATGTGTTCAGATAATGCATACCTAATGAGCCAAGTGATTTCAACAACCAAAAAACAGTTCGTAGTTAGATTAAATCCTACTGTACGTAGGTACACAATTTGTATACCTTTTGCAATAGAGACGACTTTGTTGTTGAAACATTTATTAGCAATATGTAGCAGACCTGTTATTTAAGGCTTCGTCCATGATTCCTAAACTATTCGAAACCTGCATCTACTGTCCAAAAATTTAATTAAAGTATTTTTCAAAAGCGATGTTACTTACAAGTCACGTTTGATATTCTGCGGACGTTCAACTCGAATTGCAATATTCATTTAAATTCCAATTTTGTTTGGAACAAACAATTATATAAATCCAAGATGCAATTAATTGGATTGCAAAACTTCCACTGAAGCACCCACAATTGGCACAGCGAAATTGGAACGAGAATAGGGAGAAAAAAAAGAATTCTTCAACATCTAACATGAAACTTTACCGTAAAAATAAAAGATTCCCTTGGACAAGATAAAACGACGAAAAAAAAGTGAAAATGCAAATAGACAAGCGGTTGTTTTGTCGTTTATAAAGAAATTAAAGCAAAAAGAATTTATGGAAATTGCTCAATGGAAACGGGTACGATTTACATTAATTGCATTTTTGCTTGTTAGCTGTTAGAGTTGAATAATTAATGAGAGTTTTTCTCCATCGAGACAATTGAAAATAATCACCCAGTATGTGACAGGAAAATTAAATCACTTGCACAAACATTTCCATCCGTTGGCACGGATTGTGTATTGTCATAGCGGAAAGATTGTTACGTAGCTAAGTAGCTCAGAAGATATGCATAACAGGCTTTCGGTCAATTGCTGACTTTCCGTTCGTCATAAAAATATGCTCGACGGGCCAACCTTACCATGTAACCTTTTACAAAACATTAAACAGCGACAGATTATCTTCCACCCGTTTCATAAGTTAAACAGTTCACATACTCATACCCAGTTGTTGGTATTATTCACACATTTTGCATCCCATTTCAATGATATTGTTATATCACATCAATTAAGATGAGATGTTACGCTGGCAACCAGTGACCAGTTTATTGTGTTTGTGCATTAGAGCAACGGGTTACAATTTACAATTTCGATTACATTAATGGTAAAGCAACTCTATCATCAAATTATGCATACGAGATGACAAAAACTAACGAAACTGTATTTATCTGCGCAAGCGGAGGGACAATGGAATTGCTTTCAGTAAAGTTTCCGTACACATTTACACCGACATTGTTCATTTATCTAGAAGCGTGTAACTAAATGCTGAATCATTTAATGGAGCCATTTTCTGATTTTTATTGAACTTTTTGCTTTTATTTTCCTTTGTTTTTTTCTTCTTCTTTGAGCCAAAGGTGTTATTCCGCATTTACGTTCAAATAGTCATTCAAAGTAGCCATCCGCGAGAGAAATGACAAACAACTCGTACCTCCGTATGTCAAAAATTATGGAGAAAATTTCGAAAATGCACAATGAAGCGTTACATTTTCGTTAGACACCCCGTGAGAGTGTACGTACTTTGTGAATGGCTCCCAATATTTTCCGAACTTAGTCCTGATTATTGATCTTTCATCACGTAAATGAGACAAATAAACATAACTTTGTGTCTCGGTATTTTGTGTAGCTGAAAGCATGCTAATCTTTTTATCGAAATGAGCCAAACAAATGGCATTCTTGGAATTTCAATTCGAAAATAGATTCAGCACAGAAATGATTAAGTATTCGCTCTTCCCAGGAACGAAAGTTTTTTGTGTGCTATCCGCTTTGTTAATTCCAATGTGCAGCCATTACCAACTAGCCAGCAAATGTTATTTATTTTCTACGGAAAAAAGCGGAGAAAGAGCGAAAAGAAAGGAAAACTGTTAGTTTTGTGGCCAACCACACCCGATGCCTAGAAACGATTCATCAAAAATTGAATAGCCAAACCACACACATATCCCGGTTCTATAGAATCAGATTTTTTGCAATTCCAAATGGCATTTCGCATGCGATTTGTATTATACAATGAATAGCAGGATTTCTTTTTACTAAATTAAACTATTCAATTCGTACAGAGCACAGTGTACAACTGAAAACGATTCAGCCATGTCATACAACAATATTTAGTCATTTGTAAACGAAGACAATAATATTTGTATGACTGAGTTACATGACAAATAGCTCTCAATGTTGTATAATACATCAGTCAAGGATCCTCTTAAAGGGTGACGCAGGTCCTTGTTGGTTTACTGTCAAAGTAACTGATATCGCTAGGAGTGACGCATTCCTGAACTCAAAATAATTTTTACAAAGAAAATTTTACTCCGAAAAAATTGCGTCGCCCGGAAGATATGCGATACGATTCCTTGGGACGATGAAGGTGTTTCGTTGCGTCGTGAACTGGTGGCTAAGTTTTTTAACGATTTGTTTCTGCAAATGTGGATTAAAACCTGGTTGATGACATTCTAGAAGGTACTCGTTACGACTTTCATTAGTTTAGACCGTTGATGGTTATTGCGACTCGTCAACTTTAGGCACACCGGAAAGTGTTAAGGGAGTCGAGGAATACCTCCAAATAAATTTCTAAAAATCATAAGTTTGACTTTTCTCGAGCATTATCCGCTACTTTGACTCTCAATCCCCTGTCAATTTTCTTCGAACGGGTCACGGTAGCTGAGATCAATTTGATCATTTTGTTGATGGGCGTTGACGGTATCTCAGTGAGTTCAAGCTACGCGACAGTTACGCTTTATAATGAGATTGACAAAGGAAATTTTGTTTCCAAACATTCCATAGACTTGAGTCAAAGGTAGCCTTGGACTTGCGTCACGCTCTCTCACTAATGTGCGAGCATGATAATGTGAGACATGACTAACAGTAACCAGAGCAGCCGATTCCGTATTTACATTCGTTCATATTGTGAACGCGATTCTCTAACATTTGTATGTGCTCACACTAACCTACTTCTGTGTTACAGAGATTGCTTTAAATTCTCTCTTTTGTATTTGCATTTATGGGATGCGGTTTATCACACTGGTAACTTCTAATTAAATGTCATTATGGGGTATGGTGGGTATCATATTTCAACATTTGGATAAAGCAACTGCGGGATTAGCTGAATCTAAATCCCCTTTTTTGCTGCTCATACAATTTAAATGTTTGTTTGTTTGCCTAATCTTTTTATTTTGGAGAAGATGAGTAATTACGATGGTGTGTCGTATAAGTGCGATGTTCTTGATAACAATGTGTTTTCGTTTGTCTCAGCCATGTGAATGCGTGGATTTAATGTGAGACAATGTAAGATGGGAATTGGAGTAATTTACCATAATATTATGTTGCCGAATACACTGCCATGCATGTGGAAGCGAAATGATTTTCTTTCTTTTTCCGGGAAGTAAGTATGTGTAAATTACATTTATTTGAGATGATAAATTTGAATTAGATTTATGCGGACGTTTAATCAAGATAAATAAATAAATACATCCGAATTGAACATTTTTCGTGTAATTAAGTTGATTAATATTCCAGCGTTGATTAAATCTGCCACATAAATTATCCCGGCCAATCAAAACATTTGACAGGCTTCGCATATTTTTGTTTTCTTTATGCAACAACAAAATCCGGCAATCTCTAAACAAACAGTTGTTGTAGGAATAACTTATGTGTCAAAAAAGTTTGTAACAGGAAATTCCTCCAGCTTAACACCACTTCTTCCAATAAGCTTCAAACAGAATGAAGCAGCTTAGTTTCACGGAACACAAAATAAGATTGAATGCGTAATTAATGTCACTTCACAACAACATTGAACGGAGCTTATTGCCCAATGTGTCGAGAGGTAATTTTACCTGAATTATTGGAGCAAAAAACTTTAAGTCATTCCATTTGATTTCGAAAGTTTCCTTTGATAACGTTCACTTGGTGCAACAAAATCGTCAAACCATTGTCTAATTTACTGCAAATATGGATGTATCATTGACGTTTTGACGAAATATTCGCAGAACATAATTCTAAACGAAAAATTGTTCTACAGTATGCCTCTAAAATGCACGGATTTTTTTAAATAAAATTAATTTAGTTTACAAAGTACGACTCTAAATCAACCCAATTTTGTCAGCCGCCTAAGATGTGACTAAGGCCGTTTCCAGCAGCGATGAATAAAAGTATGTGTAAGGTGCCCCACATCAAGAGCGACATGGGTATCGACGATTCTGATCAATAGAATGTCTTAAAACAGCGTAAAATAAAAAATATAGGGCCGCCATTTCGCTATTGTCTTACAAGCGGCTGTACATTTTGAAGTTAAGATGAGCTTATAAAAAATCGGTACATTTTCTAGTCATACCGTAGAACAATTTATTGCTTAGAATCATGTTTTACGTCGATTAAAAATAACTTGTCAAAACTTCAATGCCCCATTGTTTCTTTCGCTTAATAAATAGTAACACATGCAAATCCGTCACCAAAATTTATCACTTTATCATATATTATTTCAATGTAATTTTTATCACTAGTGACAAAGCACGGAAAAATGATTTTGTGACAAGATTACTGAAAACTTTATTTGCATCACGTCGCGAAAGTGTTAGTAAATATTAGTTATCTCTGCAACGGTGCTGTGAAAAGTGAACTTTTTCATGCGACGCTTGGGTGACGTATGAAGAGGCTTTTTATTGCTGACGATGTGGTTATCTCTGACGAAGTGATTATCGAACTTGTTGCGCTCGTTTGATAACTTCACATCTAATGACAAAAACAACCACTTTTCGAAACTTGTTGCATAAATTACTGTTAGAGATAGAGCCGGCCTTCGATTTCATGAGTCAATGTTGTAACTGACTGTTAATTTTGTGTTATATTTTACCCACTGCAACCGTCAAACTTGGCAAAATAAAATGTTCCAAACAAGGGCGTAATCTACTCGGTAATATACTAATAAAAAGCATAGTATATAGTGTACGCTTATAGTATATAAACATAAACTGATAATATGTATAATGCATACGTAACCACAGAAATTTAAACGTAATTCCTATCTAATCAATTAATTGTGTACTATTTGCGTACACGAAATACAATTAAGCACAAATCATACGGCTTACAATGCTCGTAATTGCAATTCCTCGTCTGAACAAGTTTTGATATTTAAACGATTCATTATCGATTTACCAAAAGATTTTGATTTCACAACAGTAATTTGCTGAAACTGTGGTAAATGCTCAGCCAATCGAGCTAACTATTACTTGAACTTTGGGCTTGTTGGAGCTTTTATTAAATTTAGCATTAGCACACGTGAATATTGAAAACTTAAAAAAAAAATTGTAAAATCAAGCAGCAACTGGTTCATACGCACCTACAAGCTAACATTACTACCATCCGTGTTTATACCGTTAACCAAACAAAACTCTATCTATTATATAGTAATCGGTATTGAACAGAATATATCCTTGGTATGCCGGTATTGGGACTCGCTACCTACCGACAAGTGCCAAGTGTACTTAGAATGAAAATTTATATAGTCAAGTGCAAATAAATGAGTGCCAAGAGAAGAACGTATACTTGAATGCTCCAAGATCTCTATAACTGAATTAAAATTAAAAGGATTCTTGACTTGATGTGTTATTGTTCTTGAAAACGTGTGTGTGTGTGTGTGTGTGTGTGTGTGTGTGTGTGTGTGTGTGTTTGCATGCATACGTTAAATATTTATGTTAGGCACGGTTGACGTCAGTTAAATTTAGACAGGAATATTCTTCAGCTGTTTTTCAGCTGGACCACTAATACAAACAGAAGTGATTATTCTTGTTCATATGGGTCAAATAGTTCCACTGAAACTGAAAAGTCGCTAAAAGAAATTTATGTCTAAATTTCACTGACGTCCCCTGTATTTCAGAATGGTCTTAAAACGACGACAGTTAAAACGAAAAGGAAAATTTGAGGGTAATATCCACTTAGTTATATGCCTAGAATAATATAGGCGATGTTGAAAGATCCAATTATAAGCACATTGTGCACCTGTACAATATCAGTACGCACATTGTATGTGTGGTGTATGTGTACGTTTGAGTTTAACATGGCCAAGTGATCTTAACCTAATCACGCACGGAAAATTTTCGTTTTACATAATGAAATGAAAGATTAAACAAAGAAATGTCCGAAATCGTTAATAAAACTAATCACTCTCTACGTTATAAAGGTGAAGAGTTATGTTGTCGTATTCGAATAGAGCAGCAAACGTCGTTCAAAATACATACACGAGTTCGTACAAAGATTTTATTTCAATCTGTTGAAAATACTCAAATCGAAACAAGTATAACATAGATTCGATAACGATCTTAGAAAAACCCAAAATTTTTAATTATAAATTTCTTATCAATTTCAAAACTGTGCTGGAAATCCGCATTGCGATATTCCGATTACATTTTACATACGCACAGAACAGCGAAATTCCGTATATAAAAGACATTTCTCTGTGTCCTTTTCCGTTTCGTTTCAAAATGACGGTCACGTTCATCAATAACAATAATATCAAAACTAATGGAACATCCTTTCTCTGTTTCCAAGCAGATATTTCATATCAAAGGTCAGCAACGTATTATATGGTCATATTCAATTGTCTAACTATAGGTTAGTCCTTATATCCAAAAGCTTTTGCAAATCGAATCTATTCGAACAGAAATATATACTTTCGATAAGATTATAATTTAGGTATTTGTACGATGGGGTTGGGAGTGTGGGGAGGAGAACATTGACATATAACAGGACTATTTCACAACATGGACAAAAAACATTTCGGTTTCACTTTTCCTGTAAAGTTTTTTTTTTTCGGTGTCATGATGTTCAATGTGGACTCACATCCAAGGTTCATCCTCTTCTTGTATCTCTATAAAACGAATAGATCCACTGCCGTTTGTATATAGAACACACTCGCATTATTCCATTTCCATCTCAAGTTATGTGTAATTATTACCTTTTTCTTTACAACAAAAGGTTTATTCCCTTTTGTGTGCATATATTGTGTCCCCAATGAAAAACCGAAGTGATATTGATACTCTTGTGTAACAACATAATATAAGAGTCCCATATTCGAAGGACAACAAAAAGTTAGATTGTTTGGCTAAAAGTAGACATTTATTTAGCTTTGAGAAAATAGCCCATCGAAATGGGTAAGTGGATTTTGAATGGAACGGGGTGATGATTTGGGTGGGTCGTATATACAGAACTGTTCAGCTCGTGGGAACTATAAATATGGATTTTCATTGTGTATTCGATTCGTACGTGTGTATCACGAAATAATAAACCAATTTGCGTGCTCGGATATTGTAACTGGATGGGAGGTATGTTATGATAAATTTTGTCAAGACCATTAGGACAATTACAAATTTGAACTCAAACATGTTGTTAACAGAACTGCAATTATGAAACGGTCATACGCACCCACTTTCGATTCGAACAAAGTTGTAAAGTCAGAGCTAGGTCGCTTTGTTTTTTGATGAGGAAAATGTCATTTTGTTGAAAGAGATTTTTTGATTGAATAAAACCGTTTTGAATTGAATCACGGCAGAGTAAAGAAATACAGGCAGGAGCGCGTGATTTGACTAGGCACCTGAACAATGTAACAGTCTTATGTTTTGCGAATAAAATTAGTCAATTTATTAGGTCATTTATTTGACGTTTCGAAAATGAACCGCCACTGTCTGGTTCATTTTACTCTGCTGTGATTGAATTCAATTAAAGTGGAACCAGAAGATGTACAGCTGTGTTCTATGTGAATGAGTTCGTACCTCTCACGGTGTAATCATTTAATCATGAAAAGCTCAAAAATATAGCACATTTACAGTAGAAATATTTATAAAGAAAAACGACAAAAATTCCAAATCTAAACCCAACCCTTCGATCCTTTGGAGAAAGAATCATGTTCAATTTGTTTAAAATGGATCAAAATTATGAACTGTATAAAACTTAGGTCGAACAAACTTTTTTCCAGTCTGAATCTCCTCGACGCCTTCACGCCACACATTTTTTCTAAATGAGGAAGGAAAATGCCTGCGGTACAATCAATTAACGATAGTCAAATAATAAATATTCGAGTTTCTAATACAGAACGAGAACAGATGGTAGATGAAAACCAGATAAAATCGAGAATAAAATATAAACAGAAATTACAAAGATGCCTCTTAAGTTTGCTTCCATAAATTCAACCTTTTAGTGTAAATGCTAGTTGCTAGCTAAAGTTCCTCCATCTATTGGTCCGTTCATTTCCAACTCCGATAGTAATGATTCTGACCTCTCTCTAAAATAAAGGAAAATTGTCGGTTTTTGTCCATATACCGAATGGAGTACTACTCACATTGCGTAATCGACTATAGAAAAACTCAAATTCCAATTTTGCTTGTTTCGTTCGGCGAGGTAGAGAGAATAATAACAACTGAGCAGAATCAAATCGTAACGTCAGAGAAATCATAATAAGAACGCCAAAGAAAACCACTGTCACCAGTGAGGACTCCACAAAAAAAAATTGTTGCCCACCTGTTTTGGAATTCGCGTACCCCTCATCGTTTGCATTGACCAAAATAAACTAAAATGTAGATTTGCAGCACTAAATAAATGTTCACATTGCAGGTCGACTGGTTATGTTTACAATTAACATCATGCATACTTGATGTGCGTAAACACACACAAAATTTATCATTTCGGAAAAAATAGTTATTTGGAGGGAAGAAAATATGAAATTTTGCTCTCGTTTGTTTTTCCTATTTTGTTCGATACGTGAACCCATAATGTGCGTGGTATGATTAACCATTTTCTCAACGAAACAAAAGCATAAATTTGTTATTTATTTTTTTAAACGAAACCAAAGGTGACAGTTAAGGGTAGAAACTGCCTACTTTCTCCACTGTCAAAATATGAACTGTGATCAGACGAAGCGCCAACAAAACATCATTTTCTCATGACATTTTAATTAGAGAAAATAAGTGTAATTACACCCCACATATGAAATAGTTATTTGATCACCAATGGGGAAAAAGTTGGAAATTTCATTTTTAGCGTGAACATAACGTTTTTCACAACTTAGGCTCCCAAGGCTTCAGCTAAGGTGAGACAATGACTATTTTCTGGCCTGCGTTGTGAAAAATCGATTTATGTAGTCGTTTCAACCGACAAACATACGTTTTCCCTTTACGTTGTACGCCTTGCTGATATTTACGCTATTTTATTTTTTCCAAAAAGTTCATTTAAAACGTAAAAGAACGCAACACACTTCAAAAAATATATAAAAATTTTACTTCTTCTCTTTTCAACAAGATCAACATCATCATTAACGTCTTCTCTCCACATGCACAAACTGTACTTTTATAGAATTTCATGTATATAAGAGGCAATGCACAAAAATAATCAAAATAAAAACAAATAAGGCATTTGTCCAGTTTTGGTGCATAGAGGTAGATATGTATGGTGTATATTATGATGGTCATTGACCGGTTATTAACCGCTAGCAATCAAAAAACAACTCTTCAAGTTTTAGCAAATATTATTATAACGAACAACTGCACTTTAAAAATTTGAAATACTTATACAGAAAAAAAACAACCATTGAGACTATGCATAATGTTGGTTTTTTTTTGTGCCAAAAAATGAGTGTGTACACATAAATGTATTATGGATGTAGAATATTATATACACTTTGTTGAAAGGCTTTTTGAATTGTTATTGTGATCTTTTAGTGGTGAAATTACGTACAAATATCGCATGATACATCAGAATGTTCTCTTTTTTTTCCTATATTGCAGATAGAATTACGGATTGACGACTTATCATCACCACAAGTGTTTAGTTGAAAAATGGTTGCAAAACGGCAATGTTGATAATATAAAAAAATAAATAAAGTTATTGCTAGCAGGACGTATCTGTTTGAAATCATTCATGTTTTTTGTGTTCATTAATTCGGTTGTTTTCAAATTAAGTACACGGCCTGGCGCATATTATATACATTTTTGTCATTGTCACTGGTGTGATTGTTATCAAATATTTAATAGATTTGAATTTGCAGCTGGTTGAGTGACAAAGTCTAAATTATAATTTTGAATATTTCGTTAACATAAATTATAAAATATATTCCGGAAATTCTAGCACCGGTTCAATGCTGCAAGCTAATGAGAATGTTTTAGGGGAAAAATAGTCATCCTGTCTATCTGCCAGGATTTGCACAGATACCCATTTCGTGTACTATTTTGTTAAGTTGGTTGTTTCTGTAAACCTTCACATGCAAGTAATGTAGTACATACCTATATCATTGGATTGCAGAAATTTGATTAGGTTATACCATCGATATAATATAGGGTAGATAAGTAATGTCAAAGCAACTTTATGCGGAAAGATCACATGGATGTATGTGTAACGTAACTTACGTTTTGAGAAAGCGCGCGAAATGATGTCATACAAATATTTGAAAATAATTGAAACTGCATTTCTCAATTTTCCTTTTTCTCTTCGTTTTGTGTTGTGATTCGTATTTTTTGCAGTTGTATGTGTGCTATATTTCCGAAATTTCGTTCTTGGTGTCTCATTTTCTACAGTATATTATATCGATGGGTTATACCTGTTCGAACACTTCCTATGCGCAAATTGTATAAATAACGAATAGCTGTATCCCTGGAATCACCACAAAGTTCGCCCAGAGTAATTAGAATATTGTTTAAGCCGTATTGGCTTGTCATTATTTCCCTTTTCGATTTCCTGGTGCGACGTGTGGGAGTGTTATTGTAAATGCTATTCGCACAATAAAAAGCCACCTTTCCAACGTTTAAAATTCACCTTGTTCCACATGAGAATTCATTCGAAGGCATCGAGAATTGGTTAAGAACAAGGTTGCACTAGCGTCGCTAATCATTAGCGACGCTACTAGCGTCGCTACTAGCGCCGCTAATAGCGACGGTTATTTTCAAAATTTGTCGCTACTAGCGTTAGCGCTCGCTAGAATGTCATTAGCGAAAGTTTTTTCGCTGATCGCTAATCACTTCGCTAATCACTTCGCTAATGAAAAATAGAACTTTCTAGGTATTGAACAATTTAATATTGAATTATTAGAATTGCTATTTGCATAACTAGAAGTGAAGCGTTGAAAAATCGAGTTATGAAATGTACTTCACCTCGCAATCGTGTAAAATACTTTTCATGCTTTGGATTAACAAAATTCACACGAAAGCTTGACTTTCCAATTGTTACTATACTCAGTCTTTTGCAACTCCGGTAAAAAGGTAATATTCAACATAAATCATAATCATAATCATAAAATCTATAAAATTTTCCTCAAAAAATGATTGAACAAAATTCAATCAAAGTTCATCAAAAACAATATTAAAAAAATTATTGAGATTTCATCATGCTCAGCGTGATCGAAAACGTTAAAAAAATTTATAAATTAAAAAATCGTCTTATTCATGAGATCTCTTAGCGAAACATTAGCGATCGCTATTAGCGACCGCTACTAGCGCGCTAACTTTTTTTCGGTTAGCGAATAAGTTTAGCGACGCTAACATTTTTCGAAATTAGCGTTAGCGTTAGCGTCGCTAATAAAAATCGTTAGCGATCGCAACCTTGGTTAAGAATATAATTTTTTTTTAGCTTTCAATAAAAAAATAGATTTGGTTGTAGCAGTTTTACCAACCCTGAGAAAATTCGGAAGTTTACCGAAATGTTCACGTACTCCTCGACCCTGTCTATGTATCCTTTTACGAATTGTCCAAGGAATACGTTTCGTTTGAACTTTCTGAATTTATTTGACCGAGAGTTACAGTAGCGAAAACATGTCCGTGATTTGCTTGTGGAAATTTAGATACAAAGAAAATAGTAGCACAACTGGTCGTTCTTATGAACCGTCCGTAAGTTGTGTTATGACTTTTCTAACCCAACTATTGGTTCAGGGATTTTATATGAAATAACACAACCCATTATCACCATAACGCAACTCTCGCATTTCTCAAAACATTGAATTTAAATCCAAAAACTTATTTAAAATGTTTTGATGCCAAATTTGATCTTCACTTCAAAAGTGATATTTTTTACTCCCTTCTGAAAATAAGTTTCAATCAATTTAAGCGTTAAAGCTGAAAATATTTCGATTCGCATATCTCGGTCAAATACTTTGTATAAAAAATAGGCGTTTCGTTTCTCGGGTATAGAATATAACTCACACTATTCGCACCCAGGTGCTGATACCATCTACTTTTTAAGTACTTATCATACTTGTTGATATTTATGATATTTCCTAGAATTGTCTTAGCTTTAATTCAAGCATGGATTTCCCCGTCTCAATTTGGACACGTTTCACTCGAAGACATTTTTCTCTTTTGATAAAATTTGGTTTCGATGGCGAAAAACATTGAAACGTTTGTGGAAAGTATATATTATCCGCGAAAACAATGTCCATGCTATAATGTAATGTTACTGGAATACTAATGCTCTTTTACATTAACATCTTTGTAAGTTTTAAGTAAAGTATACCCTGTAAATAACATCGGATTTCTTCAGATAACAATAAGAAAATGAATTTAAAATGCCATTAAATTACACTTGGCTTTCTAAATAAAAAGTTTTCGTTCTTCTTCTTCAGTTTTTTTTTTTTACTTTCTGGAATTCAACAGGAAACATATTAAAATCATTAAAATACTTGAAAAATTTTCGTCTAACCCAGCCCAATTTCATTATAATGTAACAAAAGCTTTTCGTTTCGCTTTTCATTCATTAATATGAGTGGTTATTTTGTTCCTATAGAAAACATGAAAATATACTTTTCTTAAAATATTCATTCCATTTTCCGTGTACGTATACATATTACCTAGCTGCTGCCGGGCTGCCTGCGTAGCGGGAATTGGAGCGAGTATAAATTTTAATACATTTCTCCCAAATATTTACATAGTTTTCTTAAAATTTAATTTTTCACTTTATGCTCCGACAACAACTCAACTTACATTTGTCTCGAATAAAGTTTTGTTGCTCTGAAAGAACAACTTAAAACTGTGATTAATTAAGTAAAGTTTAGTCAAATTTGGGGTAATTTATGCAAGTAATTTACTAACGACACAATAAGTGACTTTTCCCATTAAGAAACCGTGCACTAAACCCGTTGTTTCTTTCGTTAATTTGATGACTTTATAAGGGAATTCTGATAAATTTACACTGAAGCACCATAAGACACTTGACACAATGACGTACTTCTACTTTCGGTAAATGCATAAATTAAGTAAGGAAGATGCGGAAGATGTGAAATCTAACTTCAAAACAAGGCAGTGAGATTTATTGCAAAGACTATTCCTCAAATAAGATATACTCTTTTATTATTTTCGGATTCCTACATAAGTACAGGATGCACTTAGTATTTGACGATAATGATATTTTTTTAAAAATTGTAACAACATCAAAACCTTTACTGGCCTTCGTTATATACGTTAGAATATTTGCCATATTTATCGTTCGATTTCGGACTCTCCAACGTCCTCGCTGATCAGTAATATGTAACCAATTTCGAAAGATATGTCCCATGTGTTTACTGTTACCATTTACTTTAAGAAATGTCGTTCTTTAATCTGTCGTTCTAGAATTGCACAAGAATTCTCCACTTATATATTTGAAGTCATTGGTATTTGGTAACTCTTCAGATAGAATTCTTCAGTATGTACGTACCGATGTACCATGAAATGAAGTTACCTTTGTCTTACCCTACAAAAACAAAAATTAGTTGAGTTATTCAATAAAAACAATACGAAAAAGAGTGACTCTCGCTGTAAACGTGCTTTGAATTGATGTTAAGAGACTAGGAACTGGAACAAATTCAAAACAAACTGAAAATTGGATTCGAAAGTATAAATGATTCGAAAATGTGTTTCACAAATGTCTATCACTTCTAATATTTTTTAGATGTAAGATGGAAGATGTTCGAAGTTTGTTTTTAGAAATGTTGTGGAATACGAGCCTTATGTAGTCAATTTGCATGAAATCTGACGATTGACATGGGATACCTTTTAAAGAAAAACGAATACATAATGCGAGACCTAACGTCGGAAAATATGCGCATAGTTTAATACAATTAGACGAAGTAGAGTGCTGTATACATTAGCATTTGCAAAACCTTTCACTTTATCAGTCTAGAAAGCACAATAGCCGTGCTCCTGGTGTTTTATATTTTAAAGTTGTGGGACAATGCACCCCACACAAATTCCAGCTCAAGATGCATCATCGCCAAGATGACCTAAAAACTTACAAATTTATTTAGAAATCCCATCCTATCGCTTTGAAGATTTTTAGACCGCACTCGCCCCTCTCCTGTAAGATATTTAGTATTTAATTCGCACAGTTAACGCAGTTTTCGAACCGTTCTTGCTGGGGAGAAGAACTGGTTTAAAATGAAGTTAGGACAGTTTTTGAATATAACGAACTGGAATACTCTGTTGAAAGAGGGCGCTATTTATGAGTGATCCTTAATTGTCCATATGTACTACCAGTTCTGTTATACTTTCTTTTGCGGTCTCAATTTAGTTCAGTTGACTTTTGGAAATCAATAAAAGCAATCACAAACTGTCAATCCACTATCTGAACTGTTCTAATGAGCTGATAAAAGTTTTAAAGTTTCACGTACACGTCATCTGTAATATAATTCAAAATCTCAAACGTATTTGCACTCAACCTCCTCACATTGTTCCATACGTAAGTAAAAGAGCTTACGGAAGAAAACAGATTACAAAACAACATTGTTTATGCAAAATCCGTTCACAAAAGGTATAATAACTCTGGATTTCTCTGAAAGCTTCTTGCTCTTTCAATTGCATTTTCAATCTTAACTACAATAATCTATCCACCATATGTGCTGGAGTGCATATGGTGTGCACAATAAAATTTCATATTTTACGAGATGATGCATCCAAAGCAAGTACACATACGGTTTTATGATAATTTGTGTTGTTTCAATGGAAATCCTGAAACTAAACAAAAAAAAAATTTTTTGGAACGCAAACTTCGCTAAGTTGAGGAAAAAATACTGGTTTGTGCACTACGAGAAAAAAAAGCCCCAACACAAAACCGACAAACTATAAACCTAAAATCGTACAAAATTTTCCAACATATTCATTCTATCCTGAAATGAAGATTGAGAAAAAATAGGAATTAAACGAAGAAACATTCCGAAAAATGCACAACATCCTCGCATTTTGGTAGATCGAGTGGTAGACCCAATTTTTGCCGACATTTCATTTTATTTCGAATGATGGTGTCACATGCGTTTAGATCTGGGGTATGACACCTCGAACAGAATTTTTTTGGTAGACCGACTAGCAGATTTTTTCGTTTGTGTTAGATTGAAATTCCATAACTGTGCAATACCATTCAGCTCATTACCGACAATACCACAAATGTACCGAACTGGTGGTGGCGGATAGTACATTACAGTGCTATAATTAACCCCGAATATGCATACTCCAAATTAAATAATTAAAATCAGAATTTAATTAATTTAATTAAAAAAAAGTTCAGGCGTTTAACGAGTATTATGCCGTGGACCAGCTGGTAAATCGGTCAAATGGGTTGGTAATTTACGTGGTTATGTAGTTACAGCCAGTGTCTACTCCGTCTACTCTGAGATTCATCTTGATTGAACAAAAAACCAAAATCTGTATTATATTGGTTTTATTGTAGTTCGTTCAAAGTGTGTGGCTATAACTTGTTAGATGCCTTTATCTTAGATCAAATTTCGAGTTTTGAATTCTATAGTTAGTTTTATGTCGCTGTAAGTCGTTCCATACAATGTCGGTACTTTATTTCGTAGGAATATTTCAAAACGTAAAAATGTGAATGTCTATTGTCTGTTCGTTTCTTTCGCATTTTTTTGGGGGGGCCAGAACTTTTTCAGCACGAACACAATTTCATAGGCGTCGATAAAGTTTTGGATTTGACATTGTTAAAGGTTTGGTAATTGTATCAATCACATCTTTTGTCAATTTTTTTCAAAAATTTTTATTTTCACTCAGTGGAGACGAAGCATTTTCTTGAAATTGTGTTTCCTGTCCAAAACCGAAAAATTACAGAAAATTCAATTTTACGTTCTATTGATGAACGCCATCCCTGGAACATTCTGGACTGTGTATTTAAATTCTTTGGTTCGTTGCATTCTATTCAATTCGTTTCTCTACACACAGCTTTCTCGTAAGAACTTTATTATATATAGACAATGTGATGCATAATAACGTTCCCCGTTGTTAGACCAAGCGAAGAACATTGCATTACAACGAAAAGGATTGATTTTTTGTTGTTGGTTTTTTTTAATGGGCAATGCACTCACTATGCTTGTGTATCATCTACCTATGTAATAACGTCATCTACGTCTGTTAAATGTGTGATGTATACAGAGTTTGCAATTTTTTCTCTTGTTTCATTCGTATTTAGTTAACTTTTTGAATTACATGGAAAACGATGAATTCAAAGGTACGCTTGTAGGTTTATATCAAATCTGAATGATTGCAATAAAAGTATATTGTTATACACCTTAAATACAATAATATGTTTCTTTTTCACTGACCAGTTCATGATTAGGACCCACGAATGCAATCTTTTTTGTAGATTTTTTTTTTGTTCGAATTTGTTGCCATTATTTTCTTGTATGTTGTTGCTTTGTTTAAGACCACACGAGGGCATCGAACCGTAGAAGTAAAATTAATGCTTTTTATTTTGCTTGGCTTGGGTACCAGTCAAGAGTCGAGAGATACAATTTCTTTTTTTGGTTCGTTTGGTAAAAAAACACATTTCTGAGAGTACTTAGAAATAACAAAAACAGAAAACGTTTCGCTTTTAGAATTTCAAATGTGTTCATACATATATACAGAACAGGCTTCTGGGGCAATAGACATGCACAATCGCTTTTCTTTGCAATAATTTATGAGACATTTTTCTCCGCGTTTTTTTTTCTCCTGCTAAGTAACCGATTTAATGTTTTATGTGTAAAATATACCATAGAACTGCAAAACCATTACTGAAGAAGGGGAACTAACTGATTGTATCAATTTATTTATACCTATACGTATCCCACGTATCGTACGTAGGTTGGAAGTGAAATTTAGTATTTTCTGTACGATTATCAATTTGATAAGGAATTGTTCATAGTACAGTGTAGAGCTGTGCGGGCCGAGGGTTTTTCGAAATCAGACAGGCCCGAAGCTATATCTGAATCTCATTTTTCTGGGACCGCACAGAAAAAACACTTCCAAAGAAATTATGATTCTGTTTCAATTCGTTCAATCGATGATTACATCTGGTTTATATCTGAGGTACTCTAAATAGGATACTGAAACTTGAGAGTGTGTCGCACAACTGTAAAACACTGATAAAACAGGCATGAGCGCCGAGGGCATTTTTCCGATAACGGATGGAGCCTCAGCTTGGGGTGTACTGTACATGATGTTGTTGAGCTTTAAGTCACAGGTAAACTATTAAAATATTAAAATTTTCGCTGATCGGCTCAGTACAAAATCAAAAGTTATATCTCGAATAAAGCCCAGCTGGTACGCTTTTTCAGAAATGTTTTTGATTTAAATTCTTCTATAGAAAAACGAATGGAAATCCTACAAAAAAAAGTATTTTATACAACAACTTGAAAGGGTATTCTGTGCGCAAGAAACGGTGAATGTGTTTTCAGCTTCGCCAATTTTGCAATACTTGTTTAAAGTTCTTGTAGCATAAACAAATAGACATTTCATGTGTAGGTTGCGACAATACTCTTGATCCCACCGAGCAATAAATCATTTTTTAGGTACTAGGTGTAGATTGGCACGCAAGCGGAGTGGGACAATACACATCGTGTGCCTAAAAAAAAGATTTTTCGCAGCTCAAGGCATCAAGTCTTAATTTTCGTCACTGAGTTGAGAACAAAACTATTTCTCAACTCAAACGGGATGAGAGAATGGCATGTTCCACTAACTATGAGGCGAAGTAAAGTGCTGTATGTATTTGAAAAACCTTTGGCATTCACATTTTAGAAAGGACGATAGCGTTTCGAGTGTTTTATACTTAGAAGTTGTGGGAAAATCTTTAAAAACATTGCTAGCCAAAAAAAAACAATAACAAGAATTCCAACTCAAGATGACCTACTCAATGGTTAAGAAGGTTGGGAAACGATATTTAAGCTCTCGTCTTGCTCCAATTTTTTTTACTACAAATAGCAGTCCAAAATGGTATACGGGAGATACATTTGATTGTTTGGCTGTTAGGTACTGCTACTTAAGATGTTTAATACCGAATTTCGCGGTATTTCGATAAGGTATAGGTGCCACTTTATAATATTTAAGCTATTCACACAAAGTCTTATGAGATGACTATTCGCACAACTAACAATTGAAAAATCCACTGTTCACTAGCCCTACTAACGTTCTAAAATCCGTTTTTGAAATACTGGTGGAATGTTGATATCACTATTTGATGCTAGAAAATACTCTAAAATGTATGCGAGTCTATGCGTCACGATGCGTTTCTATGCGTCACGATGCGTTTCTATGCGTTTTCAAATAAACTTCGAATGCGTGAATGCGTTGTGCGAGTCAGAAACTCGAAATACTGCGTCTTTGTCGTAACGTAATCGATATTATCAGTTAAGCAACAGCCAAAATCAATAAACAAAACTCAGAATTGTAAATATATTTAAATATCAATTTAAAAGGCAAAGAACTAGTTACTTCCTTTATATCCGTTTATATAAATCAGATAATTTCGGTATAAAAAAAAAACAAAACATGGACAAAATACGCTTTAAATGTATCGGTCTAATTAATTTAATTGAATTTAGTCGAAGTTGGAATTGTAAAGGTCCAATGAATCCCATAAAATTGAAATGGTAAATACGGCAACCAGAATCTTACTCTGATTGTTATATTATTATGTATGCAGCTGGTATTGTACCAACTGATTTACGTACGGATACAGAAATAAAATATGATCCGAACTTATTCATCCCGAAATATAAATTACCGGTATCAATCCGAAAATCGAACGTGATGCGGTTTTTCTTTATTCATTTGAAACTATTTCATTTTAGTTAAAATCGACCGAATCAGGATATTCGATTAATCGAAGCAGCGATACACTTGAAACTAGCGCAGAAACAACATCGAAAACAAACGGGCAAAATAAAGTCAACCACAATGGAGCAAATGGTTCTGTTATCACTATGACAATGCAGAATAATCATTTGATTGTGGAAACAGAAGAGAGAAATGTAAGTCCTGTACTCATATGATGGATGTTGTACGCTTTATTTTTTGCCTTTTGTTTGGTTTTGGTTTTGCTTTCAGTCTTCTTCTTTTCTTTAAATGTAAATTGTCCTCCGTTTTACGGAAATGGATCATCACTCATCAGATAACAATGGACTTTTGAAATTTAACTCATTTCCCGAGAACTTCAAGAGTGAAACTATTCTGTCCCATCCGGAAAGTTGTCCTTACACGTATATTTGCTCCCACGGAGTATCATAAGTGAAAATTTTTTCCTTACTAAATGAAGGAAAGTTATTTCCTCACCAAGGACGGGAAAGTGTATTTGTTATTGTTAATCGATGTAAAAAATCATTCTAACCAAAAATTGTTATATGGTATGCTTCTAAAATGCACAGTTTTTTTTTCATAAAACCGCTCAAACGTCAATCCTTGCAGCAGCCACCATAAAATTTTTATATGGCCGACGCAATCGCTTTCAGTTTCAACTGTTTTGAACTGTTTTAAGATATTCTATTGATTGAAAGTGTTGCCAAATATATTGTTCTAGCTACCAGGTAGCTCCAAGGCTGTATACTTTGGGGAGGTCACGCAGATCGCCCTTTTATTAGATACGCGGGAACACACCTATTCCATACAAACCAATTCACCAAAATTGAATTTGTATGGCGTGGTGAATTTTTTGTATGAAACGAGGTGTGTAACCCGCGTATCTGCATCTGCGTGACCTCCCCAAAGTATACAGCCTTGGGTAGCTCAGACCAATTTTTTCATATCGTCGTTACGAACGGTCTCGTCTCAGTCAAGTTTTTGGTGTCTGTGGAATGGATCTCGAATGGTTATCGTATTTTGGAAGCCAAATTAATTTCGTAAAAAATCGGTGCATTTTAGAGACAGAACAATTTTTTGCTTAGAAATATATTTTGCGACGAACTTGTCGAAATTGCTCAGACTAATATCGAAGCTAAAATAATTGTTGTTGTTTAGGTGTTGATAGTTTAAACTTTACTACTGCAGCTGTGACCTAAATAAAGTGCGTACAGACGTATGCAATTGTTATTAACATGCTTTTGTTTTCCCTAGGGTCGAAAATGGCTTATTACACACCCAGGGAAAACAAGAAATTTGGTTTAGGTTTTAAAAGCATGTAAAATCCATTAAATAACTCGGGATAAAAGTTGAAACGTCTCATTTTCTTCTGTTTATTGACCTCGGCTTCGCCTCGGATCAACAAAATTCACACGAAAACTCTACTGATCAACATTTTATCACTTATGTAAATAACTATTATTCAACGAGACAAGAAAAGTTGGAAATAGAATTTCGAGGGTGTTCTTTTTCCCGAGGTAAACACAACGTTTTTCACAACAGAAGCTTCCGAAGTTTCAGCGGGGGGAGAAAATACCTACTTTCTCTCCTGCCCTGTTAAAATATATTTAAATTTTCGATATCAAAACAACAAAGAAATTGAAGTTGTGTGTCAGATTTTGTTCTGGCATTAATCTCAATGTTTGAATGAACAGTGTACATGGAACACATATAGCCAAACAATTTAAATTGTGTATTAAGGGTATTACAGGACTTGATTTTATACTAGAGTATATCCCGCATATCAAGTATAAGGCGTATAAATGGCAACTGTCAAGATAAAGATAAATAAATTTCGACTCGATGGATTTTTTTCAAGTGTATAGCGCACGATCTAAGATCAGGATATCTACTGAGCGATTGTAGATGCTGTTGATACCCGTGTGCAAATAGTCTTTGATGAACCATTTGCATCCAGGAGCAAATAGTCTTCACTGAAGACTCTTCAGTACACTATTTACACCCGATGGAACTTACAGTCTTTATTTCTGATGTGAAACAGTCATGCTCAAGTTAGAAAAATAGAAGATCTTTTCTAGTATGACTCGTCTCACTCTAAATCAGTACCACGTTTTACAAACAGGGGTAAATAATTACTTGATATAACAGATTTTCTGCTGTATACGGTTTTTCATCGTTAGGACGCTACAGCAAAATTGATTTAACGAGCGTCAGATTAACTTGTAGAAGGAAAAATCAATGTGTTTCTACTGCAACACGTAAGTCTCAGGTCAATTTGTAGAACAAAAATTGCCTGTTATGTAACACCTAATTGCCAGGCTAACTTGGAGGATCAAACATTTTGCATCTAGTGCAACACCCAGATTTTTTAGGTTAATTTTTAATAGGAAATAGTTATTTGTTAACAGAGCGGAGAAAATAGGAAATACCAAATTCGGTTTTTTCACATCGACCATTTTTATAAGGTTAATCACAATATACAATCGATGAACGCAAAAATCTCGGGAAAAATTAGAAAATTCCAATTAGAGCGATTCACGAACCGTTTCATATCTTTTTGCTAACCATATTCAATAGACAAATTTCAATTGATTTTGCAAGCTTTTACTTAGTGTAACAAGCTTCGTTGAGTCTAAGATGCTCAAGCGTCCCTAAAATTGTATCAGGACACATAATGTTTACAGACCTAATGTGAATGTTTAGCAATATATGTTGAACCCATTTCTGAACACCCACTTCTACAATTATCCGATTTTTCTTCTACAATATGTAATAATATGATATGTTTTATTTATACACTTCAATATTCATGCAGATATTTTATTTACAAGTTTCTTCTTTCCACATATTGTTTCATTTTTATTTTTGAAGATATGAATTCGGAAGCTATAAAATGTTGGAAAAGTTTTAATGTTTTTAAACAAAAAAAAATGTTTTTGTTTGGTGTCTAATATTTCTTTATTTTCTTTCTTTCTTTATACCGTTGAAGGGGTGTGAGAGTTTGCTGTGTAAAAATAAAGGTTACTGGTTGCGAAAAGAAAGTGGCGACGCCACGGGAAATTCATCGGCATAGAGAATAGTCAGATGTGAACTGTAAATGATTATTTTTTTCTCAGATCAATTTGTAGACTGTCAAACAATTATTCTGAGATTAATCAATATTTGTCAATCTCAATACGTTCCGAAAGAAGTAAGAAGTCACCTGTTCCACCAGTTCAATCTTTATAATCCGACTTGTTCCACATGCGATATTTCCGTTTTGAACCATACATATTTTCTTGGACTGTGTGATAGTTTTAACCAATAAAGTAAGGAATTTGTTCTTGCATTATTCGTTCGTCAAGCGAGTCGCCACACCGGTTAGCATTAGGCTTTTATTTTTACAAGTTGGCACACAAGCATTGAGCTTTTATTCTCTGAAAATCCGTGCTTCTACCTACATAATGAACACATACTTAGCGAGCTAACTTTAATTGATACTCTCTCTAACAACCAAACGGCAATTATTAAAGTGGTGAAGACGAATGCGCCTCTCTACAACTTAGTTCACACTGTTCAATGTTTAAAATTAGCCCTTATAAGAAAACAGAGTTTCTCAAACTTATGGTGCCCCCTAATTCGATTTTTAAAAGGAGTTTTATTGCTAGAGAGAGAATTTTTACATTTTATAATCCCATCGCTGGAATGATTTTATATGCGACTTGAATTGGCTTTTTCATGCTTCGGGGCCGAAAATGAGGGCAATTTTTCGAATTTTCTCGGGTTTCCGGCCCTCTGCATGAAAACTCACATGTGCACCTGTTTGGGACGGTTGGTTTAAGGCACTTTCGCTTGTAGATCTCACTTCGTTCGGCCTACAATCCGCGAAATTGCCTTAAATCAATCGTCCAAAACAGGTACACAAATGACTAATTTTTTGATACCAACATCGAAAGTTGATACTTTCGCCCTCGAAATCCGGGGCGAAAGTAAAAAAATGCAAGTTATGTGTTTGAGCGGGGAGAAAGAAAGAATACATAAAGCGAAAGTCAATATACATAATGCGAAAGTCGACTACATAATGTAATAGTCGACTCTTGTCATTAAGTGTACTGCGATCAAAATTGAAATAAAGCGTGCGCCAGTGCTCTTATTGAAATTAACATACGAAGTTGATACTTTTTGTTGCTGAATGATTTGTTAGTTATTTGTTAATTTTTGTGTGTGTCGTTGTTGTGATGGCTAAATAATTAAATTTTTGATATACTTTCGCCCCTTGTCATTCAATGTACTAATTTCCATCACAATATCAGGAAAAGTTTTTGATTTATGGAAAGATAAGAGACAGTTGTTTATTTCACTCAACTTTCAAAATTTCTAATTTCTAGCGCAGAAAATCCTAAAATCCTTATTAATCGGGCCTACTCTCGAGTTGAAAACTTGCTGCTGTAAACCAAATTGAACTCTCGTTTGTTTAAATTTCATTTAAAGTTAAAAAAAAAACTAAATGGACTCTGCGACAACAACTTATACATAAAATTATGAATAATTGTCTGTAAAAAGTTGGTCTTTGTTTTCCACATCGGTAAATTAGAAGAGATTTCTTAATTAATTTGATTGCACCAGTCCAGCCGTTTAGCATTTTGAATACGACGACTCGAATTTATTATCATAAAGTTTTAACATAAGATAATCAGTTATCACATTTAGTGAGAGTTTTCCAAATTTTATGTTGAAGCGGAACTTTCGACGCCGACAAGTATGATGCGTTATCTTTGTCGCCCTGAAATACTGAATTAATGTTGACGATTGGAGCAATTATGAGATAAAAGTTAGTTAAAATTGAATTGCTGTGGTAAGACTAAACAAAAATTGGAATAAACACGATTCGGAAGTCAACAGCGAGACAGGTTCAATGTTAATAGGTGGGAAAATCTTCAATATCAATTAAATGAAACATTAAGAGTACGTTGTATGGCGTGTAAAGTTTCTAACCCAGCACTAACATTGGTCCTAACGATTGTTTTTTTTAATTTTTTTAGGACATGGCCCGAAATGCACGTGAAACCAAAATGCATTACTCACCGTCGGAAAAGGGTGGTGTTTTCGTAGTTGAAGCTGCACGTGGAGCCGACAGCACTGCGGCATGCAATGGCACCGTCATCAAGGACAATTCGATTGCTCAACAAAGTAGTACCCCGATTGTGCCGACAAGTCCGAAAAATGTTGACATCCTATCTCGCGACGATGCCACTCTATTGAACAACGAAGAAATACAAGTGCATCAACCTCCGCTAGGAATCAGTGACGATGAAATATTAAACGTTGACGATGATGGTGTAATTTCGATGGCGGCTAGGCAATTGAATGGAGATGATTCGATGCGACCGATTTCTGGCAGCACCAACACCGGGCTGTCACAATCTGACTTAAGTATTTCCGATTCGTGTGGGTCCAATCAAGGATACTGTTATGGCAGTCAACAGCCATATACAATCGAAGCGCAAGGTTATCAGTCGTCATCGCCACATTTGGTCAATGACATTAAACCGGCCATGAGTCCATCGGATTCAAAGCCCATCATCAAGTCGGCCATTTACAAACAGGAATCGGTTGAGCCGGCGTCTTCTTATCCGGAAGATGGACGACCTGGTAAATTGAGATCTGATAAAAATATTTCGGAATTTTGTAAGCCTCTCAAGGAGGAAGCGTTGATTGAAGAGCAACGGCAATTAGGTAAGGCTACCACTTAAACTGGTCGATAAACTGTTCTGTGCTAAACGATCGTTAAATTTTGATTTTTAGAGATTTTAATTCGTTAAACTTTAAAGTTGAGTGGGCGCTTAATTTTACCACTATTGAAAAGTTTGAGGCAAACTTTGTAAAAATTAATTAGAAACTACAGTCCATATCACACATTATATTTACATAACATATCTTCGAGAAATCGATTTCTCAAAACAGTCCCTGAGTCTATATCTCTTTCAAATATTTTGTAGATGTCAAGAAGGTTTTTAAATCAGATAAATGATAACAGATGGCGTTGCTGCCGCCTCCCCGGTCGCCATCTGTTAACATTTCTTTTTTTGAAATGGATGTTCTGTTATACAACTTAGTAAAATTGATTTTAAAAAATCGATGCAATTAACAGGGATACAGTAGGACAACTTATTGTGAGGCAAACACCATTTGACTAATCCACATGCTTTTACAAAGATCCTTTACATGTGAGCTTATAACATAACAGTTTAAATGACCCCTAATTTAATTTTTTTTATCTTTCATTAAATGAGGTACTTGTTTTGCGTTTACGATGCTGGACACAACGCTCACCAATAATTATTTCTTTCTCTAAAAGAATTGATGAACACAAAGATCAAAATTTAACGATCATTTAGTTTTTCGTTTATTTGTTTTAAGCAAATTAGTATACGCACGCCTGATCGATGTTTTAGCTATAGAGTAAAGAAACTGTGAAACATGAGAACGGCGGGAAAGCTCTGCTTTCATGTACAGTTCTTGGGGGAAAAGCAACAGAAACTCATTTATTTAAAGTTGTTACCGATGTTATACCGAATGCACAAAGCTGGAATGTTTCCTTGACTCTTGATTCAATTCAAGTGTCAGTATACTCATCAAAACAAATTACAAATCAAATTGTGTTTTATATATTTGATCTTTCACCACTGTCAGTGGACAAAAAAATGTCTGAAAACAAAATCCATTATGTTGTCGCATACAGTTGGAAGTAGTTTAATGTCCGAAAAAGACATTGAAGATGGATATTTTGGAAATAACTATTATTCAACGAGACAAGAAAAGTTCAAATCATAGAAAATCAAATCCAAAACGGAAATCCTTGATAATTGAAAAAATTCTTTGACACTCCATTCAGAATCAGTAAAAAATTCTTGGAAGACAATAGGAATATCCTTGAAAATCCTCAGAGAATTGTCATTTTGAAAATGCTTTGTCAACGAAATTGGCTAATATCTTCCCCTCAAATTACATTTATGGAGGAACTTTTTTGTGAAAAACAAAATGGTGGATATGTGACAGTTTTTCGAAGAAGCTGTACAAAAAAACGCTATTTGTGAGCCACTCTCCAGCTGCCGTTTTAGATTTACATTTTTTGTGGGTTTATGATTTGTGTAGTTAAGGGGTTCAGCAACAGATTCTGGATGTCTCTCGATAGCCGACAACAACAGCTGGAGAGTGCTTCAAAGTTGGCAGTTTTTTGGTACAGTGTTTCCGAAAAAAGATCACCTGCCAGACATTTGTTTAATAAATAGGAGTTCTTCCCTAAAATGTAGGTATTAAACAACAAAAAAAGGTTGATTAAAAACTTTGCTTTTTCTCCAGCTATAGAAGTTCACTTTAAAGAAAAACGGTAAAATTAACGGAAGGACCAGTCTACCGGAGTCAGGAAAAAATTTGTTTCCTTACTTTCTCATACTCTATCACCTAAGACAGAAAAAAAATTAAAAACCTTAAATCCGACAAGGTGACATAGGCACCCGGACTACAGTTGGAAATTTTGTTCAAAAATTTCAATTCAGCAATTCGCTCGCTTCTGTTTCTTTAACTCTACTAACCGTACGCCTAAAAGCTTCTTAGAAGATTCGTTATACCAATTCAAATTAACCGAAAACTAAATAACTAATTGGACCAAAAAAACAAAACCAAAAATTAATTTCCGTTAGGCAATGGTGAAATTCTAATCGAAACTCAAACTGATAATGCGCTGAAAGTGGAAATTGCCGTAGACACAGTCGATAAGGTTTCGGAGAATGACAAGACTGGCGACGTTGCAAACGAGATTGTTGAGAACGGTGACGGATACGATAGTTTGATCTGTTTACCGGCTCCGCCCACCATCGACGAAATCAAGCAATTGAACGATATAACACTGTTGGACAACAACAATATGGATTCACTACCACCGCCACCACCACCCGAAGTAATTGTTGAGGGGCCAACGAATGGTGAAAGTTAGTGCTTAAGAGTTTTGAAATTTATAGAGCAACCACAACCAAAAGAGAAAACAAAACCACTGAAAAGAAATATTCAAACTTTAAACGAAACAAAACAAAAAAACTAAGGGAAAAATATTAAGCATCCAAAACACACCGAAAATGAAAAAAAACCCACTCTTTATAATAAGATATTTTTAAATGGCACACAATTTGTAATCAGTAAGATTTGTACTTTGATAAGAATTTTTAAATTGAAAATATTTAATGGATAAATGAAAGAACCTTTATCAATAGAAAGCAAGACGAAGTAAAAAAAAAGAAGAAGAAATTTTTTTAAAAATGTTAATATTTGAAAGTAATTTACACAATTAATTATACCGATACCCAGTGTTGAATTGAATGTACGACGATAATAAAATTATATAAATAAATGTCATTTAAGCCAGCACATCAGATTATAAAGTTTATGTAATCCCAAGTTATGGTACATACAATATACCATGCCAACAAAAATTGTGGTAATTTTAACTAATTTTATAGAAATTTATGTAAACACACTGTGAAGACAGACACACGTTATATTGAACGAAGCATTTCGATGCATAAAAAAAGTTTACAAACCAAAATTCATTAGTTCACTGAACAATCTCATTCATTCTTAGCATAAAACCAAACTAATCAAAAATCTAACTAAAATATTCATCTTTTTAATCTTAAGATAACAACTTATTAGATGTAACGTTAATAGTATATTACTTCCGAGGTTCCAAGTTGTGTATTTGATAAGTGGGGTGTTACAGCCCGACCCGAAGGGGAGGTCTGTATTCCCCACTTGTCAAATAACAACTTGGAACCTCGTAAGTACAATGCTTTACGTGATTAGGCAATGTAAATGAAAATGAAACATGCCGTAACACGTAAAATATTATTTACCAACAGTGACTAGATCATTGTCTTTTCCATCGTCTGATTGGTTTAAATGAATGTTCACAGAATATCGGAAAATTCAGTCGATGAAAAGTCAAATATTCGAAGACGAAAACTAACAAGTCGACGATCTACCAAAATGCCTCAAGGTGATGCTTTGCGGCTCTATGCAACTTTTTTTTATTATTGAAGTCCTTCGGGCGTTGTACAAAAGAAAAGTCTAAAAGGCGCTCCATTCCATTTTTCCATACAAAAATCAAAAAGCGCTTTGGGCGTTGCTGGGATGCCCATGCAGCCAATTCGGGCCAAAACAAAATGTAAGCAATACCACTGTATCGATCTGAGAGAAAATTAAATGCGTCTTTCGACGTTTTGCATTAATATGCAGTTCAAAGATACCATTTCTAATCAGGCAATGGAGACACAATACAAATTTTCTCACGTACAAGTCTAGCGAATCATAAACTTTGATATCCACATGTCCAGTCCATGCATGTGCAAACCACTTACCTTGAAAACTAATAAATCAACTCCACATGCATTACCAATGTTAAGAATTTTAATTTATTGGTTCGTTTAGAGACCTCAGCCCTTTACGGTCGATAACACGTGCCGTCTGGACCATCGGCTTAACGTGACTCCTGAACCACGCCTCGAAGTATACAAATACGCTCTAAGCAAAGTTAGGTTCTTAATTCATATCTCGCCTAAATGTAGGCTGCCCACAGATTAACTGTTTTGACCTACGTTACACGAGTCATTCAGTGTAATTACTGCTTTACTAGTCTGTACTTCAATATCCACTAGTATCTTCTGCGGTAAACTCTATATAAAAGAGTCCAAAAAGTTTTGTCCTCTCATTAATCGAGGGTGAGCGTAAAAGACACCAAAGGATGATTCTGACACTTTTATATGAGTCGATTCATAAAAATCATTAGTGGTGCAACTTTTCAAATGCAAATTGTCAAAACATTATCGTTCAGACACAGATGCGTAGGGGCATCTTATAATTTCTCTCATCGGTCTTTCTTTCATCAAATTACGAATATTTTGACAAAAATGAAGCGACTGAAACATTTATAACTTCTTTTGTACATACGACGAGGCCATCAATCCTATTTTTTGCAGTAAAATTTGTCAGATGTGAATGTAGCAGCTCCCTTATTGGCCAAGAGAATTTTAGGAAGTCAGAGTCGATATTCTACGAAATGAAGAAGTTTTAAATTCAATTTGTTGATTTGAAAGTCAACAGAGTGAGAAAAGCTTTCTCGAACTCGGTTTTGCCTTTAAGAAATGTTCACTTATAAGATATCCAATACAGAGAGGAAAAAGTGGCTTCCGCGACAGGATTGTAAAAAAAATAATACTTTCGTTGCTTAATGCTTTATGCAGTCAAGTAAATAAGAACAGAACATACTACCAGTAATAGTTAATAGTACATTGAATGACAAGGGGCGAAAGTCCCGAGTCGTTCATACTATTTTTTTTGATACCAACATCGAAAGTTGATACGTATCGCAAACAGCAGAAGAAAATGTTGAAATATGAAGGAGTTTAGCCAGAAAATGCGGGGGTCCAGGGGGCGGCAGCCCCCTGGTATATCAAAAATGTAATTATTTAGCCATCACAACAATAACACACACAAAAATTAACAAATAACTAACAAATCATTCAGCAACAAAAAGTATCAACTTCGTATGTTAATTTCAATAAGAGCACTGGCGCACGCTTTATTTCAATTTTGATCGCAGTACACTTATTGACAGGAGTTGACTATTACATTATGTAGTCGACTTTCTCATTATGTATATTGACTTTCGCTTTATGTATTCTTTCTTTCTCCCCGCTCAAACACATAACTTGCATTTTTTTACTTTCGCCCCGAATTTCGAGGGCGAAAGTATCAACTTTCGATGTTGGTATCAAAAATAGTTATTTTCATGCTTCGGGGCCGAAAATGAGGGCAATTTTTCGAATTTTCTCGGGTTTCCGGCCCTCTGCATGAAAACTCACATGTGCACCTGTTTGGGACGGTTTAAGGCACTTTCGCTTGTAAGCCTCACTTCGTTCGGCCTACAATCCGCGAAATTGCCTAAAATCAATCGTCCAAAACAGGTACACAAATGACTAGTTACTTCTTTTGATGTAAGTAACTTACAACATTGCAATATTCAAAGGTCATCATCTGTTTTGTGTCGCTGATGGTAGGCAATGTTTAAATTCTACTCGGCTATATAGATTTATACCAGCCATTATCAAGAATTTGAAATAGACATACATCCATATTTTTTGGTATTTGAAAAAGGCCGCTAAGATGACACATTTGAGAGTTTTTATTAAATGATATTTTGGCGCAAAATTTGAATACGCCTTAGCGAATTCATATTTCACGCCAAAATATGATATGCTGGGAAGCACTTAATTGACTGAGAACATTGATGACTAGAATTATGATAAATCTAAAATTGTGTTTTCTAAAGATGAACGCACTGTAGCTACTACTTTTTGACAACTCCCAAAAATTATGAAATGTTTGAAATTCTTGAAATTGACTAGTGTTTATTAACTAAACACTGTAGTATCGATAGAATGTTAGAATTGGTCGACTTTTTTTGTCTGTTATTTATTTCTCGACTTTACCATTTTTTTTTAATTTCTCGCTGTTTTTGTTTAAACGTATTACGTAACCAATTAGTCATAAATAGACGATTATTGAATAAATTAACAAATCAGATCCAGTAGTTGAAAATAGAAATCCTGGAACGTTTCTGGTGATTGATTAGATTAGAAAAAAATCCAAACATTGTCATGATGTGGATATAAAATAAAATAAGACGTGTCACAACTCTCAATACCGATGAAGAAAAATAAGAGGTCACAATTACATTCCAATTTTTATTCATTCCGCATGAATTAACGTACTTATAGACTACACAGTATAATAAGTATATGGATATTAACGTGGATATTACTTGATTGTAGCTGTTGCAAATGTGACTTCTTTATTTCCTCCCATTGTAAAACCGCAAAGTTATAATTTGAATTTACTAAAAATTGAATCAAAATCCTAGATTTGAAAATATGAAGAAAAAACTTTTCGCTCTGATTGTCTATAAAGAACTCCTAGTTGCCATAAATAGTACATTACTATACCAGTGAAGTAATTTGATATCTCGTATCGGGCTGAAGCCCTCGGATACTTTTACTCATCTGATACGAGATATCAAATTACTTCACGTGTAAAGTATGGCGTTTTACTTTACGAGCGAGGGAAAGGGTCTTCACTAGTGAGGGAAAGGCCACATTACCTCACTAGTAAAGTAAAATAAATAACTTGCTCTAACTCGAGGGGTAACTCACTGCGGTAATTTGTGTAACACGTCTAGAGGAAATGACAAGGAAACTTCTTGAAGGAATTAACATATAATATAATTACCAGCAGAAAATACTTCAGAAATAGGTAATTGGGTCACACAATTTCGGTCAGCGAGGAATAATAAAGTAATTAGACCTTGAATGGTTTTGACAAAAATTTGTCTGTGGTGTTCGATTTCGTGGACCAAAATGCATGCCCATTTAGCGAATTTGTTTGAAAGCAATTTGATTGATTAATGCGAAAATATCGTGCCAATTATCGTGCCTATTCAGTTGATTCGATGAACAGGAACATTTTGCCAAAGGGACAACACATACATATACAATCTATGCTTTTTTCATAGCATAGTCAATTTTTCGTCAATCATTAATTGGCTGTGCATATTGGTCCGTGAAATCATAACGTGTTAGACCTCTAGTCATAAGTGATAATTAATAGCGAAGAATGTGGTAATCGGTCAATCCAACGACATTGAAGAAAGTATATGGACTAGGTAGTGCCGACAAGAAAAAACGTCTTAAATTGGGTGAAAGCAGCAGGTGCCAATTGTTGAATTTGACAAGACAGCAAAAATTATTTTGTTAAATTGATACAATGGACGTCAGTCAAATTTACATAGAAATTTGCTTCAGTATGTAAGATCGCTTACGGACATGTATGCAGTTTTGTTTAGATGATTGGACCTGTTGAAAAACATCTGAAGCAAATTTCTATCTGAATATCACTGACGTTCGCTGTAAAAGTAAATTGTGGTTCAAGCATAAGTTGTCAATGGTAGGATAAAACTGACCCCCAGGTCATTGACATTAGTGTTTTAAAACTTATTTTCCGGTGGCTTTATGAGTAAAGATTGATGTTAACTAAAAATTATTTTATTTTATTGATTACGATCGATAATTAACATGAAATATTTCACTTGCGGAAGTAAGTAAAGGCGAGGTCGACAGATTGATTGATCGACTATGTAGATTTTTAGTGTATCGTGATTTTAAAACAAGTGTAAGTGTGTAAGATGCTCTCAGTGTATTGAGTTTGTGCACATACGTTTATACTCTGAAGTTGAGCATTGGAACCCTTACAAATGTAATAAAAACCGTTCAAATGGTTGGTATGTAAGGCTTTTAAATCACGATACACTCGGAATGAATCATTTTGTTTTGAAGCTACTTTATTAGAAAAAAAGGCGACAAAGAAAAACTTTAATTCAATGAACCTAACAGAGCAAGAGAATCAAGTGTGTAAATGCTCAATTGCATCTTAGAATTATACGTAAAAACCATACTTGCAATGTCCTTGGATGAACCATTGAATGTACATTAATACCACACCTCTGTCATCTATTTCCATCGATGCGATGGTAAATTTACTAGTGATATTTTCATAGAAATAAATCCATAAAATAAATTATATAAAATACACAGTCCGAATTCTCTTAGAGACAGAAAAGTTTAATTTTAATTTTTAAATTAAACAGATAAAACAAAGATAAAGTAAATTAATCAAATAATTATAAGATAGAGATAGAGTGAGAGAGAAATCGAAACAATTTCGGACGGAAGGTGATGATTTTTATTGATTCTAGCAAAATTGAGTGGATTTTTAAAATCTAAATAATATTTATAATAACAGTAAAAGTATTGAATGGGAAAAAATTATATTAAAAATAAACAAGTGAAAGCCAAAAATTAAAAAAAAATATGAATTTTATTTATAAATTAAAATTTAAACAACAACAACAACAAAATAATTACAAAATACACGAAACTTTAAACGTAGATGTTTGGATAGCGAATTTAAGACATCTTTAAGATAAAAAATCATAAAAAATTGAAATTTATGTAAACAAAATTAAAATGAAATTTTAATATTATCCTAAAGTACCATTATAACTTAATGTCATTATTAAAACTTAAAAAAAATAAATGTCATTGTTATAAAGTAACAAAAAAAATAAAAGTGTTGTTTCTTATGTGTTTTATTTAAGATTAAATATTTTATTTTAAATGATATACTTAACAGGATGATTTTTGATGTGATTACGAATGTCCTGAATAACTCCATTTTTCTACATAATATACTTTGAGCCACAGGCGAAAAGTCCAAAAAAAAAAAAATTGTAGTTGCGCCATGATAACACAATTTATTTTATCATAGATCCGAAGTGTTAGAATTGGTATGAGCAACACGTCGAGAAAATTCCAAGATTTAAAATATCTCGGCCAAATCCTAATGGATTCCTACATCTGTGACACTAGGGAATGCAATCCCGGTACCAATCCCGGTACCAGTACCGAAATTTAAAATTCAGTTCTTTTTAACAAAATTTTGATATCGATCAACTTGTATGATTCAAACTCCTATAGCAATATAAGATAAACATTAAAATATAGGATTACTTGACTTTTTTCTCTCATGTCGTATTATTTGCAAACACATTTTTAAAACTACGATGGCTAGCTAAAATTTGTCAATAAGGGTTTACATCAAATCTTTATTATAGTAGTTGAGTTTGTTTGAGAATGAGGGCAACTAAACCGCAGCCTCCTTTTATAGTTCTCCTCGGTTTGAGAAACTGAGGACAGCACAGCACAGTGCAGTGGATTACTTTGAGGATTTTGTGCTCAAACTAATCATAGTTAACCTCGCAAAAGCGGAATATTATTTAAATTCCTGCAAATTTTAGACATTTTTCGAGCAATTCAACGCTTTTATTTTCCTTTACTTCAAATGAAAACATTTCACGGTTACTAAAAGTGTTCAATTCAATTTTCCATTAGCATTTTCTATGTTTTCTGAAAAAATATTTTAAAAACTGTCCCTCTTTGCGAAGTTGGCCGTGTTTAGTTTGCACACAAATTTCGTACTGCCGGTGGTCAACTGAAAAGATCTATAAAAAGCACATGAGTGTCTGCTGCTCATCAAACCAACGAACATTGAATCTGAACATGCATTTTCGCGCCTGAGGATCATAATTCGATGGTTTTCGACACGCACTTTAGAGTCAAAAAGTGCTATTTTTCTGGACTGATATTTGCGGCCGGGAAAGTAACTTTTCCGGCCTCCGCATTACATTTGCAGCCGGAAAAGTAGTTTTTCCGGCCTCTGATATGATTTGATATGATTCTTACTGTTTTTGAGTTTCATCTCATCTCAGGCACAAAAATCGTCGTTCGTGACTCGTGATGAAAGCTGAATGTTTCGGTACACGTCGTAAGCTTACGACTAGTCGTGAAAAATTCAACTTTTCATCACTCGTGACGAAATGTGCTATTTCGGCTTGTTGTTACTTGCGTAGGAAAATATATTATCCCGGGATTCCAAAAACGGTCCGGGATTGCATTCCCTATGTGACACTTGAATGCACAATAACTCACAAAAATTTCGAAAAATTCTTCTTAACCAGTTTAAATGTTGTACGAAAATCTTTCTTTGTTCCACGGCCACAACCAAAGTATTAGCTGGATTATGTTCATGAGCGAATGGTAGTTTATGTTCAGTCAAACTACCTTTTGGATTCTTAACAATCAGACCCTTACTATCAACAAGCCAGACTTCGCGAGCAGCGTCTGTTTCGCTGAGACCCTCTTTCTTGATAGCTATAACACACAATGAAGCTGAACCCAATGCAGCTTCTCCGGCTCCTTGGAACAGGATTGTATTGCCGCTCAAACGGGTGTTGGTTAATGTCAATGATGCCAATACACAGGCAAGTGCAACTGATGCAGTACCCTGTCAGAAGAGAAGGACCATTTAAAATTGCTTTTCCCCCTGGATATCATCATTGATTGTGTATGATAATTCATCTCTGCCAACGATGGGCAATACGGATGTCTGTGTAGTTTTTCTTCTTTGCTTTGTTCACGAGATTAGCTCCAGTTTCGGCCTATGCAGACGAACATGTTGTGCTCCCCACCCACAATTTTGTTGTATTAAATTGTTTCATGGATATTGCAAATACTCCGCATAACACATATCCCACGCGTTGCTCTACGTTGCCATCCGCGTTAATTTGTAACTGTAGATCGTTCGGATTGCAATTTGATTTGTGTTCTTCAATTTGTTGCAGAGTAAATCCAACAAAGGCATTGCCCACATGTTTTTCCACCATTGTGCGTTTTGATTTGCGCAAATCGCGCTCATTTTAATAGTCTACTGCTTACTAGAGTTACCTTGTTATTAGACTCTTTCGGACTGGTTGTTCGATTCTTCAGTTTTTTATCGCATTCCCGTTAGTGATCCCCTTTTATTTTCGAAACTTTCCGTTGATCAGCGTTGGAGTTTGCAGCTTCTTCGGCATCCAAATCATTCTCGTTATTAATTTCCATCTAAGACGAAACAAGAAACAAAAACCGATTTGTAGTCGAACCCGAACAGCCAAACAATCTTCCCACGGAGTTTCGCGAGTTAATTAAATTTGAAATTCAATATTTGTTTACTATCAGCCACTATCACTATCACTACAAGTATGGATGCCACTAGAAGAAAGCCACGATTCGATAAAGCGTTCATAAGTTCCAATGGATTAAAATCGCTTCACCTATAACCTTCTGGTTTGAATGCCAGAACTGCGTTAGGTCCAAGTCAAAGCCAAACACTTCCATCCATGCAAGGCGTAAAGTGAACACCGATCTTAACAATGTACTTGGATACCATTCCACATTCAATTTGGAATTAAGGGTAGCGACAGTAATATATGGTAAAACCTCATTTCTCCCTATTTAATTCCTATATTTCATTTTACACTTTACACTTTCGTGAAAAACGGAAAAGCTTTAATTAAACTTACAATAAATTTTCTGTCCAAGGTGGCATCTACTGGTACTTTCAACCGAAAATTTGTAAAAAGCTATCGCTAAAGCTTTACTAAAAACGGAAAAATAGAAGAAGTGAATGAGATTCGATACCGACAAGAATAACAAATATTTTTCAGTATGATTGAACTGGTAACCAAGCTGGTAACGTACAACGTACACCATTCAAGAATTTTTCGTGATTTGATGAATATCCTGCTGCTTGTTTCCAAATGGTTTTAGAATACTCAACATGACCATGTTTATTACTTTGTTTTTCACAAATTCTAATGTTGAGGAATAATTATCTGGTGAATCATTTTTATGGGTTTAGCTGTATTTAATAAGCAGATAATAAAATACGATACTAATCATACTGTCTACTACATTTTTCACCATTTGGCCAAAAATGTGTCATCGTGGCTTCGTGGTAAAAAACTGATTTTAAGACTTTCACGGCCAAAAATATGTCACTAAGTTCTATAAATCTTTCAGCTTCTACATAAAGTCGAAAATAGGAATCAGAAATAAATCGTAGTATCTTGAAAATCGGGTCGGTTCAGATGGTACATTCGGTACAAAGCGGTCTTGAAATAAATTGAAAAGCTTTTGTAGTTCATACCAAAAGCCACTTTTGTCGCATGACACCGTACTAACTTACGAAGCCTTTTGTCAAGTTTCAGTTAAAGTTTCTAAATGTAAACTTTGGATTGTATAGACCTAAAATCGAACTTAGAAGTTTTGTGTACTAAATATTGGATTTTCTCCTACACACTGTTCAAGTCAGTGTACATGAATAAGTTTTTCCTTTTCTATCATTATAATAGCAAAAAACATTTGTACTAAATCCTAAATGATCGATATAAGTTGGAGCATTCAAAGTTCCACCCCAACGATATGCACCAAAAACTTTCATCAATAATTTACCGTTCCCTGAAAATGCTTCCAGATGTCTCCACCGGAACGACTTTCTATTTCAGAAAGAGAAATTCAGACGCACATGTTGGGTAACAGCTATATAGTATACTGACTATATATATTCTATTTCGTTCTCTGCAAATAACTTGGAGCAGCTGTGTCCCTACATAAAGTTTCACTTTCGGTTGATTTCAGTTTTCTATTATGCGTGCATTGAACATACATGAACTCATTCAATAAGCAAGCACATAGGTTACTACTACATTCACCGGTAATTGCTAGAAGGTCGTGTATTCTTGGGATGTTAGGGTCGATAAGTTGTTGTGGACGGTGTGCAGAATGGATGTTGAGACAATTTATTTATTGCGGCATTTAACTTGTAGGGTACCAGAGTTTCTAGTGTTTCCACTAGGAATTCGGTGCGATGTAAATCAGCCAGTACGTTGTGACCAATTTTGATATTATTTTCTCAATTCAGTGACGGAAAGTAATACTGGAAAAACACTGTGATAAGTAATGGCACTTCATGTCTGCATAAGAATAGAAAATTCGCATGGTTATGAATTCATGAAGACTTGAAAAATCTGTCGTATGTCCACATACGTATGTGCAGACCCTTGTTTTCTTCGCGTTGTGGAAGCTTTACCACAGACTGGCCACAAGTTAGTAGAGTTGACACATCATTTCAACTACGATTCGCTAGACTTGTTCGTGAGCAAATTGATACAGCTTTTTTAGAGCATTGTATCGAGTACCACGTCGCCATGGTCTGATGAGACATTTTATTTTTGGACTGCATATTAATGTAAATCGTCGAAAGTCGTATTTAATTTTATTTAAGATAGAGAGGCAAATGTCTTGCTTATCGATAATAGATGTTTATCTAGACATACGACGTGTATTGTCCGTTTCCAATGACAGTCTACACCGGTAAATATAACAATTGACAGTTATTTTAAACAAAATACCAACAAACATACAAACATACAAACAAACATTGCCCATCTTCAGTTACCAAATATTGATGCCATTCACATCGCACTGGACTGTTCATTTTCGTATTTCAGGTTGCAAACATTCGTCTTGTGCTCTTGAACGTATATCGACACATTATTCCAGATGACTTGGAAGCCAGCAAATTATTGTAAATGATGTTGTTGTATAGTTTCCATTACCACACACGTCCTTAATTTAACGCACTCAATGCTCCATTCACACAGAAGTCGTTTGTTCATTTTATTCGTTCTTGTTCTCTATTCATACGATCTAGAAAAACCATTCCACACCCTCACATTCCGTATTTCTCATATTTTCTTTTTGTCAATGCGACATGAATATGATATTTCGGATGGTTTAAAAATAAAATTCACATAAAGCGGGTAATAAAAGCTGGTTGTTCTCTATAAGTAATAGGATGAGAAATGACATGGGATGATGTTGCTGGTTTTTATGGAAAAATCATTACACAATACCGCATCATTCCAAAAAAAAAATATTTCCCCACTTACCATGAAAAAAAGAAGTATAAACCCTACTCGAACCCTGTTGTGATGATGGTTGTCCCCTGAACGATTTGGCATTTTCATACAATTGTGAAGGACTTCAGAACCCTATACTATGGCAAGCCATATGTTATGCATATATAACAATTTCTAAGCGTTAACCGGCATACTAAATGTATAGCAGCTATATTTGTTTTTCCTCTCGTTCCTCTTGCTCATACACCATAAATTTGCGGGCGAAAAAAAAAGAGTATTTGACGACAACGACGACGAAGGCAACAATTCTTTCGCTTTCCACTATAACTCATCTCTGTTTATCTTTCCCAGTTTGTACTAAAAATGTATAAAAAATAGATATAAAACTCCGGATGGTATTATCTTTCTGAATGCTACGAAAGAAATATCATAAAATATTATATGCGATTCCATATAACTTGCTTAGTCATAAAACTTTTATTTCTATGGGTTTTATGATTTTAATTTAAATATTTTTTTTTCTGCTCAGTTGTTCCTTGAAATTAGATTTTTTTTATTTTAAATTTGGTGGGCTTTGCGCTAAAAAGTATATATGAATAGTTTACACGCTAATGCGGAATTTTCCCTTTCTCTCTCTTTTTTTAGGGAAGAAAAATGATAGAATGGGCTTATGTACGTATACACAGTGTCTGCATTACAGACAGACACGTAAAATGGACGTACTCCTCAAGAAAAGCATTTTCGCTGATAACAAGCAGTCGCGGCTGTCAACATTGATTTAATTTCGATACATTTTCTCATGTCGAACCTCGAACCAAATAACCCTTCATTTCCTAAGCTTTGTAAGCTACGAAAATTCAGACAGCACAGAAACCTCTGAAGAGGAATAGATGACGTAGTTGAGACTATTGTCAACATCCAAAACATTTGATATCAGTTTTATTGACGCATTCCGCTTCTAAATTCAAAAACTTGAAAAAAAAAAATTCTAAAAATGACAGAAGCTTCTTTCAGTTTATATTTTTCTTTATTTTTAATTTTCTTCAAAGTATGACGTGACGCACTTATGACGCATTTTTTTGGTGTTTTGGTGCGCGCACAAATTTAAGAGTTTGTTTTCATACATAAGATAGTAGATAATTACCAACACCTAACATATTGAAAATATTCAAAACTAACTTCAAAAAAATCTGATGTCACTTAAGAGGCATCGGTACTTTTTCCACGGTGGGGCTGAACGAACTTTAAATAAACATGTCGACTTCCATCTCGGTTCTTTTCATAGCTGAGTTAGGGGAGTCGTGTACTATCCAACGGCACATGTTCCAGGCGCAACCGCTGAGCCGTTTCTGAGAACTAGGAATATCGTCGCCTGGCTCCGCGGAAGTTGCTGGACCAGTGTTTGAAACTGGAATCGGTAGAGGAACAAATTATAAGAACAACCATGTAAAAATTATTGCTCTCGGTCATTTGGTCGCAGAGCAATAGAAGGTGAAAGTCGAAAATTCCACCTCTTCAAGAGGTGATGCCTCCTCGACGAAGTTCTCGATCCAGCACTTTACAAGCGTTTCTAGACAAGGTTAATGTGCTCTTTCGAATGGCAATAATTTTTTTTTTGAAAGTGGTCTCTTTTGGTACATTTTCAGAAAAGTCACTTTTTTGCTACCCTCGGTGAACTTTGGCTGCTTCCATACCTTGCCGGTTGAAATATTTCAACACAATATACCCTCTTAAAAATAGCCTGAAGTCCTACCTTTCCAATGATACCAAATATGCCATATATGATTCTCAGGAAGAACTGTTTATGATAAAAATTTTGCATCGAGCCCGACACTAGCAAATTTAGGGTCAATGAAAACGAAATTTCTAATTTTATGTTTGTTATGGCAAAATAAGCAGATATTATACGACGGATAACTCACGTAAGTCGATGAGACATAACTCAAAGACATTAATTTATAATATTTGTAGATTTCGTTTTCAATGACCCTAAATTTGCTAGTAGCCCGACCTCGATGCAAAATCTTTATCATAAATAGTTCTTGCTGAAAATCATACATCGCATATTCGGTATCATTGGAAAGCTTAGACTTCAGGCTAACTTTAACAAGGTATATTGTGTTAAAATATTCCAACCGGCAAGGTATGGTAGTAGCCAAAGTTCACCGAGGGTAGCAAAAAATTGACTTTTCTAAAAATGTACCAAAAGAGACTACTTTCAAAAATGTTTTATTGTTATTCGAAAGAGCACATTAACCTTGTCTAGAAACGCTATTAAAGTGCTGGATCGAGAACTTCGTCGAGGAGGCATCACCCCTTAAAGAGGTGGAATTTTCGACTTTCACCTCCTATTGCTCTGCGACCAAATGACCGAGAGCAATAATTTTTACATGGTTGTTCTTAGAATTTGTCCCTTTACCGATTCCAGTTCAAACACTGGTCCAGCAACTTTCGCGGTGCCAGGCGACGATATTCCAAGTTCTCAGAAACGGTTCAGTGGTTGCGCCTGCAACATGTGCCGTTGGATAGTACACGCCTCGCCTTACTCAGCTATGAAAAGAACCGAGATGGAAGTCGACATGTTTATTTAAAGTTCGTTCAGCCCCACCGTGTTTCAGCACAAACGACCATTTGCTCATCACCTGCTTATTGAGAAGTGTCGTGAATACAACATCGACATAGTCTTGCTATTCATAGACTTCGAAAAAGCTTTCGATTCAGTGGAAACATGGTCGATATTGGACGCATTAGACGAATGTAGAGTATACTCAAGGTACTCCAACACAATTCGATATGTGTACAAAAATGCTACTTCATGTATAAAACTTCATAAGAGCACGGAGAAATTCAGAATCGGCCGAGGTGTAAGGCAGGGTGACACTATTTCACCGAAATTATTCACGGCGATTCTGCAGAGTATTTTTAAGAAGTTAAACTGGAGTAAAATGGGAATAAAGATAAATGGAGAGTACCTGAGCAATCTCCGCTTCGCTGATGACATTGTACCGATAGCAGCGAATCTAGGTCAGGCTCAGCTTATGCTACAACAGTTAAGTGAAGAGGCAAGCAAAGTTGGCCTCAAGATGAACTTATCGAAAACAAAAGTCATGACCAACATCGGGGACGATAGAGAAATCAAAATTGGTGACACTGTCATTGAACGAGTCGACAGCTATGTATATCTAGGACATAGATTAGATTAGATTAGATTAGATTAGATGGGAGGGTGTAAGCCCAGCACCTAAGCCTCAGATGGGCCTGTTGTGCTATTGTACAAGTCTCTTGATCATATGGACTGTGATTTTACATCATATCTCTCCCGACTTAGATAGTTCACAAATCGACCGTGTGTTAACGTCCCATACGTTGTGAATTCTCCAAGCCGTGGGGTGGTATGCGAAGACCACAACCATCACTAATTGACCTGTACATTTTCCCGAAGATGGCGCTATCAACATTGTCATGTTGTAGCTCTTTCTACTATTGGCCTTATGTCGATGCGGTTTCTTTTACGGAGAGAGCGAATGTTGGGTTTCTTGATATTTCCGACTTTGTTACGGTTACGGCTATTAGTTTTAAGTAGTAGCAAATGTCTAATCACTATAGGCCATGAGTTGTCTCTTTGTACAAGGACATAGGACATAGGACATAAACTGAAGTTAGGTCTGGACAACCAGACTGCAAAAATAAGACGTAGGATTGGTCTTGCATGGGCAGCGTTCGGAAAACTCAGACTAATTTTCAAAAGCAAAATGAATAATAGTCTGAAACGAAAAGTTTTCGACACTTGTGTCCTTCCAGTGCTCACTTATGGAGCGGAAACGTTAACTTTAACGAAAGCATCCGAAGATAAATTGAGAACACAAAGAGCCATGGAACGGAGTATGCTTGGAATAACACTCAGAGACAGAATGACGAATCAATGGATTCGACAACAAACCAGGGTCGTTGATGTCATGGAAAGAATAGCATCTCTGAAATGGAGCTGGGCGGGACATATTGCAAGAAGGACAGACGAACGTTGGACCAAAAAGATCATGAACTGGCGACCATATAAAAGACGAGCTATAGGTAGACCACCAGAGAGATGGACAAACGGAATTAAGAATATTGCAGGTACAAACTGGCAGCAAATGGCAATGGATCGTACGAAATGGAAAGAAGTTGGAGAGGTCTACATCCAGCAGTGGATAGAAACAGGCTGAAAAAGAAGATGAAGAAGGTACTTTTTCCTACCACAAAACCCGTAAAAACGACCCGAAAACTGTTGATGTATCTCTTAGGAAGTCATATAAAATGATACGAATATGCTTCAGAAAGGTAATATGGAGTTTCGCCGTTGGAATTGCGGTCTTACATTTTCCAGAAATTAATAATATTTTAATAAAATAATGAAATTAAAGTACCTCTGTTTTGAGCTAAAATTTTCATAAAACTGCTAACTTTCCTGACAACACCGAAAATATCACAACACAAGAGAGTGTTATATGAAAAACTGCCACTGATTCGGTCACAAATTTTTTTAATAAATCTTTAAATTTCACAAATGTTAAAAAACAAACTGCAATAGATTTAAGCATTATCAAAATATAATAATATGGCGTTACACTAAATCGAATCATTTCCGAAAAATGATTTCAAAAATGATGTCATTTCGATTAAAATGCTACTTTCAGTAAAGTGGACATATGGGCAGCCAAATTTTTGATCTAAATAATAAAATAAATTTTTGATAATTTAAACGATTTCAGCCTTTATTATACGCTGATTTTATCAGTGTAGAAGTTGATTTCAGCAAATAAGTGACAGAAAATCTACATATTTTAGTCAAAATTTTGTGTGTTCAAATTTAAATTATTGCGCTTTTCCGAATTTCCTAGTTGTTTTGAGTTATGATCGTTGCACGGAGCAAGAATCAATTGTTAAGAAGTATCATGAGTGTGTCTCAGGAGGAACAATTATGCCTCTTAAGAAATGCTAAAATTCCAAGCAGTGAGTAATAGGGTGGATCCATTTTAAAATTTTAATCCAAAAAGCGCATAATGCTTCATTACGGACACTGCTTCCGTATGTCAACGATGAGGACTTTTTAAAATATGAAGGCACATTCGATTTTGATTAGATGTTAGTAGCTCGCTTAGCGAAACAATTGAGTTTCTTAGAAAAATCATATTTTGCTCTAAATTATTAATTTTCATTCACTTTTTCACATGTCGAAACGCCTGTAAATATATTACAAAAATTGAGCGAGGTAGAGCAATACTGGTCGTCAGTTTTCAATATAGATTTGATTTCTTTTCGCTTGTTCTTTCTTTAACTAATTTCGCCGAATCATCAATGAAACGAAAAAATTTGGCATCGGCACACTAGGACCCTAATGTTTCTATTAGTGGACCTGCTTAGGCTGAAAAAAGGCCTTAATCGTGCATCTTTCAAAATCGTTGTAACGATGATTATAGGTTATATATCTCTGGTGAGCGGCCGTAATGTCACTGTTTTTCTATGATTTTTCATTCGTAAACGAGAAGAGATATCAATCCACTACTAAAGGAAAAATTATACAGAAAAGTCTTTATTTTTTTTTGTGGAATTTATTTTTTGACACTTAAATCCAAAATGGCGGAAAAACTTTTTTTCTCAAAGGAAAATCCCTGAAACCAATAGAAAGACCGTAAATTCGCAAAAACTTTCTTCGTTATGTTTATAGATAATTTAACGAGCTTCATTTTCGTTTTTCATTTATTGAAATAGCTCGTTCCGGAGATATGTCTGTAATAGTGAAGTCACCACATGTTCTTCATGTAAAAATACATCGAAATTATTATTTATTTAGAATAAATAATTACACGTATTTCCATGACAATCGACTTAAAGTTGTATTTTCTGTTAATTTTAGTAACTCAAGGCGTAACCGAGTCTCATATTTACAAGGAAACATGCTACCTGTTCCAGAATTTGATTTTGAAGGCTCTCTGAGTTTTTTTTTGGATTCTCTTCAGGATTTATCGAACTGTTGAGGTAGTGGGTCAGTTCCTAAAATTCAGTCACTGCACATGGACACCATGTTCCCAGCTCTAGAACGTAAGTATTATGAAGGATTTCTGAGGTTTTATTGTGTTCCCTTCTGGGCTTTTGGGATTGTTAAGGTTATATTATGTTAGTTCCTAAAATTCCACAACTTTACATGGTATACCATTGTCTCAGTTCTAAAATTTGAGTAATTTGAAAGATTTGTCAAATTTTTCTGGGAGCCAGTGAAAAAAAAGACCCTTCATACGTCACCCAAATGAGGGATGATAAAGTTCACTTTTCGAAGCGCCGTTGTAGAAAAGAGCATTATGTACATTTTATGAACTATGTGTAATGTACATTTAATGGACTATGTTTTCGCTTTTCTTTATTCACTATGATTATAAATATAAAACCCTCGGACTTATCTATTTATTCTTCAACTATTTTTCTCATTTCGTTTTTTTTTTGCAGCAAACATTTATCGGAATCGAATAAAAAGTAATATGAAATTAAATATCGAATAAATTAAATCGAATCACCGTTTGGAATCAAAATTCAATTAACGAGTTTACTGTTTCAATGGATTTTTTTTTTGATAATTAATGATTTCATCTATAATAACATACAAAGCCCAGTCCACTTCAGCATTTACACAATTTTATAAAGTCAATACTGTGATGACAGACGAATAATTGCGATGCCAGACGGAAAACAGTAGAATGTTGAGCATTTACATTTTTATCGCGTCGTAAAGTTATACTGGAAAGTTAAATAGTTTTTTTTCGAACAGCGCAATGAAATTTATTGAGTAGAGACATACACCTCATCCTACTTAAACAGAATCAAGATATTTGTTTGTGTTTTACTTTTGCAGCCCAGACAAAATAGTACATTTTGTTACGAGTAACGATAATTTTTCAGGACACGTCGTAAGCTTGTCCTACTCGGCTTCGCCTCGTTACAACAATCTTACGACTCGTCCCGAAAAATACCCTACTATTTTGATTGAACGTCGTCGCCTTGGTTTATTCTGAGGCTGAACGCAGCATTTTTGAGTACAACCTAACCCGAGCGAAAAAAAATGACGGAAATAGTTTCTCACTTCGTTCGGGCTACAACTCGCGAAATTGCCTAAAAACAATCGTCCAAAACAGATACTCAAAAAAAATTTCATGTAAGGGGTCGAAAACCCGAGAAAAATCTCGAAACTCCCTCATTTTCGGCCCCGACACATGAAAAAGTATTAAAACGTATATGAGAATTTCCTTACACATACTGCAGGGTATACATACCCTTTTTTCGACTTAAGCCCATACAAAATACGTATTAGTCATTTGTGTACCTGTTTTGGACGATTGATTTAAGGCAATTTCGCGGATTGTAGGCCGAACGAAGTGAGGTCTACAAGCGAAAGTGCCTTAAATCAACCGTCCCAAACAGGTGCACATGTGAGATTTCATGCAGAGGGCCGGAAACCCGAGAAAATTCGAAAAATTGCCCTCATTTTCGGCCCCGAAGCATGAAATGGTTATTTGTGTACCTGTTTTGGACGATTGATTTTAGGCAATTTCGCGGATTGTAGGCCGAACGAAGTGAGGCTTACAAGCGAAAGTGCCTTAAATCAACCGTCCCAAACAGGTGCACATGTAAGTTTTCATGCAGAGGGCCGGAAACCCGAGAAAATTCGAAAAATTGCCCTCATTTTCGGCCCCGAAGCATGAAAATGAAATTTCAGTTAATCACCATACACGTTTTTTTGATACCAACATTGAAAAAAGATACTTTCGCCCCGCATATGAGGGGCGAAAGTAAAAAAATGCATCCCACGGGGAGAAAGTACTTAACGAAGAGCGAACGCAACTGAACGAACAGCGAAAGTGACTGACGTCACAGAAAATGAGAGAAATGAGTCGAGTTGTCAACAAAATCCGCTCATATTATGCAGAATACTTTGATCAAAATTGTAAAACACTGTGCGCCAGTGTTCTTATTGAAATTAGCATACAAAGTTGTTACTTTTTGTTACTGAATGATTTGTTAGTTATATCTTAATTTTTGTGTGTGTTATTGTTGTGATGGCTAAATTATTAAATTTTTCATATACCAGGGGACTGCCGCCCCCTGGACCCCCGCATTTTCTGGCTAAATGCCTTTTTATTTCAACATTTTGTTGCGATGTTTGCGATACGTAGCAATTTTCAATGTTGGTATCAAAAAAAATAGTATGAACGACTCGGGGCAAAAGTAAAAAAAATCAACCTGTCCGATTAGAGCCCTTGCCTTCGGCGCGGGCTCCAACTCTCGCACACGGTTGAATTTTTTTACTTTCGCCCCTTGTCATTCAATGTACAATTTTACACGTGATCAGTATACCAGCATATACGTAATCCGTAATCAGTTTATCTCCATACACTTTCTAATACGTAATTTCTTCTAATCATTTCTTTTGTAATAGAATTCTGATTTAATTTTTAAAGAAATGAAAAACGTTTCAAGGAAATTAGTGTACGTGTACAGTCTTTATTCAGCTTTTAATTCATCATATATATCGTTAGTTGCCTCGCCCGAAAGATCTTACCTCATCAAGGGTTCCTCTTTAATAAACCAACGCAACATGCTTCAAGTCAATCCAAAATAACGACTAAATCATTGGAAATTATGAAACAAATTCTACTTTTCAGTGTCATATTATTTGCTAATTCCTAAGACCTAACAAGATACAGAAGATATCCTAGCGAGAGAAACAATACACGCCTAACGAGAAAAGATCCTACACAGGCACCTAACGAGAAATGAACCTACACCGAGACCTAACTAGAGAAATCAACAAAAATGTGAAAGCGATAAGTTGAATTTGTTTCATGAATTTACTAATGATTCAATTTAAAATGTTAAGGTGAATATTGCTCTTACCTCGTAAAATTCATGTGACAGATATGTTCCCCGACAAAAGCTCATCATAGACTGAATGTTACATTAGTAAGTACACAAACGTATTTGATTAAATACTGGTCACAGTATAAAACCGTATATGTTTAAATACTGATATTGATACTGACTAAACGTATATATCATATGCTGAATGCTAACAGTATATCAACATATCCTTACTTATACTGAAAAATTACGTATATGCTTATACGTTTTGAGTCATTTTTTTCGCTCGGGTAAGTATTTGTGAGATAGAAATATTCATATTCACTTTGTGCGACAAATATGTTTCCCAAAATGGTAAGAAATTTAAAAATCCTTATCTTTGACTTGGGTTTGCTCAAGATGAAACATCAACGAAACGTACTTTCTTAAAGTTTTTTAAAAACGTTTCTGTTTCGAATTCTTCATGAGATTATGGATTAAATAATGTTTAATTTGACCAAGGTAATGATGCATCTTTAATACGAGGTTTCACTTCAAAGTTTAGCCATTTTTCTTTGGGAACAAAATTTTAACCATCCTTAATCCCTTGCACGTAAAACGACTCCACTCAAACATTGTTCTTAAAACATAAAAATTTAAAAAATCGGAAAAATGATCTGGTTTTTAGACGGTTATGGAACACTATGTGCTTGGATTAAAATTAAAACTTTAAAATCGATGCACCCATAAACATAGAACATGAGTATTCTTTTTATTTTAAGATAAGCGAAAAAAAGACTGCTCAAATTGTATGAGTATTTTCAAAATGCTTATACTGTTTTGCACATGTAAAAATCTTACTTTTATATCTAAGATGTTCTTATTGGTTTTTCTGGTTCTCTTGATTTGCCATTTGAAATAGCATCCGAAATGAGAGAAATCATAAAAACGGTGAAGAACAATAGTAACAGTTTAGATCAACGCACTCCAAGCAAAAGTGGTACTCTAAATAGGGAACTGAAACTTGACAGTGCTCCATACAGAATTTTACACTGTAAAAAGACTGTGGATAAAATTTCATACAAAATAGTACTCTATTTGGCAGCTGTCATAAATAGCACTTTTGCTTGAATTGCGTTGTTTAGATACAAAAAAATGGGATTTTTTACGTGGGCAAAGTAGATTCTGCAACTATATTATTCAGTTTGCAGGCACATTATTACAGATATTAATTAGTTGTGTTCTGAATTAGATCTTCGAATTGGCATTATTGGAATTTACCTTTGACAGTTGACTAAGGAAAATACCATAGAGGTCCTGAAAGTCAGACAAATTATTCACAAATTATTAACATGATTATTGTGACATGATAACTCGAGTAATTCTTAACGGATTTTAAAAAAAAAATATTGGAAGGGGAATTAAATTTTTTAGGTTAATTTTGAAGATGGGCTATAACGTACAGATGATCTTAGAGACATGATTGAAAGAATTTTTGTCTTATCGCTTGATAACACGAATACTCGAGTAATTCCTAACGGATTTCCAAAAACTTCTTTTTATTCGAAGGGGAATTAAATTTCTGAGGTTAATTTTGAGGACGAACGATATTTCTAAAAGAATTTTTGTCGCGTCGCTTGATAGCACGATGGCTTGGGTAATCCTCAACAGATTTAAAAAAATATTATTCGACTAAGAATGAAATTCGTGAGGGTAACCAGATCATCACCTGTATATAGTCTACTTATCATACGGAGTAATTTTCGACAGCTTTCCAAAAAACGTTTGTACTGAAATTACTCGGGCTAAGTTCGTTAATCGAAATACTGGAGTAATAATCTGCGATTTATTCCAAAAAAACTTGCTGTCTATGCTAGAAAAAAAAAAATTAACGAGTGTGAACGTTGCGGCCAGAGCGAAGCGAGGGCCGTAATCACACGAGTTGCATACCTTATTCGTAGCCAAATAGGGCCAATTTTCAGTAGAACATCGAAAATATTTGACGTTTCATTTGAAACATTCAGCTACGCTGATTCGACAACTTTGTCGAACGAAAATATTCCCTTAGAATTATTACGACAACGGCAATGGATTTAGTGGAAGGCAGATTACCATATCTTCCACGGTCAGTTGTAAAAACAGTGTTGACAAACTGTCCGAATGGCATTTTCTGGAAGACCTGTTGTGTCGCCGTTAGGACTTCCTTGTTCAAATTGGCTCAATACTCGTACGCGTTTTTATAGTTCAACCACACGAGTATCGCTTTATCAACGGCAACCGGCTGTATGTAAATCAGTGGCCGTTTCAGCGTTATCAGCACCAGTTCCTTGTCATCGTTCAACATTTCGTCTTGGAATGCAACATTTCCGATTCCGGTTGGATTCGGGATTCTGATTTCCGGGGAATTACGATGGTGTACCCTGGTGGAGCGATATGGAGTGAATTGCATCGTTCTTCTTATTTATATTTTGTTTGTGATTGTTAGGTTATCAGTCTAATTCTATGCGAATACACGAAAAAGCAAAACAAATGATGTGACGATACAGTAAGACATAGAGACAGTAATATAGTGGTTTTTACATAAATTTTGTGCATTTTTATTTTGCGGATTATTTAAAAAATTTTAAATCAATTTATTTAATTTATTTTATTCATATTTAAAACCACGTCCAGGGGGGTGGTTTAATGATGAGTTGTGGGCGGTTTTTATTTTATATTTTAGCCCTACTTAGTAGATTTTTTTTTGTTAAATGCAAATTCATCATAATTTTGCTTGGATAAATCAATTCGGGGCTTACACATAACACTCCAGTTTTACGTCATAGTCAAAGTGATATATTTCAATTAAATATTTAAATTAAATCCTCGAAATAAAAATCTCATACGACAGTAAATTGCACAATGCTTAACGATTAATTTTTTTGCAAATATAAAAATATTTTAAAACATCTGGCTATCTGGTTGGCAATTAAAAAGCAGCATGTGCTTGAATTTGAGTGACCAATCAAATTTTTATATATTCAGTAAGTGCAACTCAGGGCTTATTTCGGGAAGAATATTTATACCGAAAAAAAAACAGGAATGGGCAATCAAATTTAAGCCTGTTTATGCTTCAACTCGTTATGAATGTTTATACGGATTTAAGAGTACACGAATGCGCCATATATATATGTTCCATCGTACTGTAGAAACGATTTGTGACCAGCTGAAAACAAGCGAGAGCATCCACAGAGCCATAACCTCAATGTTGTGAACATGTCAACAATGATTTTTTGGTTATGTCAACAATGATTTTTTGGTTATGTCTCTGTGGACGACATTTTGATAGTTGAAATAACCTTGGAACATACCTATAAACATGGATAGCCAGTTTTGTTTGTATAAATAAAATTTGATTGTCCGAATCTGTAAAATAAAATTTTACCAAATTTCAGCGATTTTGTATGTTGTATTGCTTCGGACACACCGACCGTTAATTTTTTGAAATTGGAGAGTGCAAAGTATGAGAAATCAAATTTTCATTTCAGATTTAATACGGTTTACTTACAGTGTGTTCAACTCCAGAAAACACAATTTTAGATTTATCAGAGTTTTGAAAGTCATCGATGTTTCCAGTCAATTTAAAGCTTCCCATTCTATGATATTTTTGCTAAGGCGTATTCAAATTTTCCGTTAAAATATCATTGACTGGAACTTAAAAAACTGTCAAATGTGTCTTTTCAGAATAAACCAACTGTAGTATATTTACCTGATTACAATGTCCATTACAGCTTATTCAAAATAGAGAGATCGTCCGTTGACCGCTGCTCGGTGTCTAGAAATAATTATCGTCTGAAAATAGTTGATCACTTACCAATTGAGGAAATGGTTTCTTGTATACTTTTAACTAGGTTTTGCCTAGGATTTAATTCTGAAAAATAGACCCTGTCGACGACAGCATACACCAACACGTGATGACCAGCTAGAAGTTCATATACAAGATTTCAAGTCGAAAATGCCTGATCTAATTAAATGTCATCAGTCCTAATCCTTAAAATAAAAACTAATAGAACTCCATGTCGTCGATAGGTTTTTCCCATTTTCGATATCGGTTGTTCCCGTCAGTCATTTATCGTTAAAATAAAATCTCACATTGAAAATTCAGCTAGTTTTATCCTCAAAAAATCTAACGAAGTCGCTTTCAAGAAAAGTCTTTTCAACGTGAAATAGTTCCCAGAAATGGAATACTTGAAAGCGTAATCAAATAAAACTAGTGCGTTTCGACCTATTCAAATAAAAATTCTGTTTGAACATTAGAAAAGTTATGATTCCAAAATACAAATGAATTGTATAGTTTAGAAGTTTAGTGAAGCTTAGTGAATGCTCAGTGTCGATTTCGAAGGTTCACAAAGGAGTGACAACCGTTTGAAATTGCTTACTTTTTTCTAATATCTCGATTGAAATGTACTGAATTTGGGGCCAGTAGAGACTCCTTCCATTGAGAAGCAAGAACCAAAATAAAAGATCCTTTGTTCCCTACTACATAACCTTACTACTATGTTTGGGAAAACATTTTCCAATATTATATTATCCCATGATTTTCCTAAAAATATTTTTTGGGAAAATATGAAAAAATGTACAAAAATATAAGAAAACGTTTTCCCAAAAATAATTCTTGGTAACAAAAAAAATATTGCTCCTGCTGGTCACACAGAATTACGATTATATAAGCGCCAGCTTGTCATTCTCCACTGTAGCTCTATGGCTGTAAAATATAAATGGCCAAAATTTACGAGAGTCGAAGTTTTGGAACATTTTGATAAGTATTGGTCGAGGATAACAGCGGAGGCAATCCATATTTTGAAAGAACCAGATGCAGTTAACCATCGGAAAGATTGTAAAAATATCCACGCATCGTATGTCAACATTTTAAAAAAGCATCCGAACACGAAATGAGATTTTGTCTTTTGACAACGCTTGCACGATATGTGCTAATGAAATTCTGGTCATAAATTTAAGGCTGGAAGAATAATAATTTTGACCCAATTAGTTTGTTTACGTTTTTGCAATGACTCTGTGATATTTTCACGTAATTTTTTCATTTAGTTTTTTAAGTTATTTTACGGTACAAGCACCGAATTTTGAAAACCGACACATTTTCTGTTCATGTGTTTTACTTGAGTTTCTGATTTCTCCATACAAAAATTCATGCAAAATTCACAAAAAAAAAACCAATAAACCCCAAAACAGAAAATTTGTTTCTATATTGTTACAGCCTGAAGAAGCTCTCAATAAATGAGCGAAATATTGCGACAATAAACTTCGTTTTTCTTTGGTTTTTCTGCCGATACACTTAAGTAAAAATACCAACAATTTCATTGGACGGCAAAGCAAATTACCAAATATTTGCGATATTTACGAGAGTGAGAGAAGCAACTTTTCAGAAACACCCTAGTGACGTGAGTAGGGATTTTTGTTTTGATATAAGTGAGTCGTTGCAGTTGAATCAGTTAGTAAGTTTAGTAGTTTCATTAGTCTCATATTATGTAAAATTACGCAAATTTTTGGATTTGATTAGTTGTGCGGGATTTTTTGTTTTTTCGGGAATTGTTGCTTAACTTTTCAAGAGCTTTTTGGTCGACATGTTTTCGATGAATCGAACATGGAATTTGAACTAGTGCCCGACAACGTCAGAAGCAATACAAAATTGCCGGTCTCTTACCGGTAAATTTTTTCAAAGAACATTGTTACCGTTTACGAGTTAAAAACAAAAACAAAAAAAAACGAAACAACGGTAGATGCAATCTATAGCCATAAAGCATGTTATTAACAACACCTGTATTGTACCGCTCCCATTCACACATTTTTGCATCATTTCAATGACACACTCACACTTATCAGTTTACACGAAAAGCTCCATCATCCATCCATCCATCAAAAGAACAAACTTCAACCAAAAAAACATTTGTCGAAATATTTGTTGTCTCTAATAATTCATATGTGCTTCTGTTAAAAAAATCATAAAATAAAAGAAAATTCCTTTTTTGTAAACGATTCTCTTGTTTTTCACAATCACTTTTTGTGTCGGTCGGTTAGCTGATGTATTTTTATGGCTATTGAAATGAAAAAAACTGCATCACAGTATAATCGGCGAACGGCAAAAAAAGGAAAACATCGCTGGAAAAATTCAACCACGTTCCGATGCACCGAACGAGTGTTTAGGCCGATGAGTGCCAATATAAAGTTCATGTGCACTGTGCACGTATACTTATATGTGCAACATACATACGGTTGATGCCTGCATGCATAGTGTTTATGTGTCTGTGGTTACAAGTTTTTTTTATACCCCCGATCGCAAGCCATAAGGGCAGTTTAACGGCTCGTATGCAACTAACTATAGAGACTTCACTTTATTTTGCCTTTTTTTTTGTCGAACGTGTTCAAATTAAATGGGAAGGCTTAAAACAGTTAGTGGTACTTTTTGCATGGATAGATGGATGTTCTGCATATTTGCTGCATATCGTGCGGAATATATATGGTAATTTTGGGAATCGTTTTATTTATTGGTTTGAATGCAATTGAGTTGTTAATTGAGAAATTAAGGACATTGATGAAATGGATTGAGATTTTACCGCTCGAATAAAATATGAGTAATTGCATAATTCTCACATAGTCAAACTTAAAACAAAAAAAAAGGTTCAGTACAGTGTTCTAATCATCTTTATTTGATGATGAGTAAAGCACTTTTCGATATTACCGCCGTTACGTTATAGATACATAGACATATCCACACAATATTTGGTATATATTTGAACATCAAAGGGAAGTAAAGACAACAAAATCTTCCAAATGAAATTATAATTTCAACCCGAGGACAAATCAAACATTTTACAATATTAAAGAGACCTAAACAGTATTTCAAAGAAATTTTGAATACATTTCCTTAACCCTAAAACCCTTCATAATCAGATTAGAGAGAAAATCAATCACACTTGTTGAACAAGTGAAAATGTCACGCAATATAACAAAGTATTATTTTCGCCTGTGACCGAAAATCTGTACGATTTTGTACACAAATATTTATACTCTCCCTTGAAGAATAGAAATAGAGGAAGGAAAAAAAAGTGAAGAAGAAATAAAATAAAATAAAAAAATAGAAAATCTTTCACCTCATCTTTTTTTTACATTTTAAAGAACGAGAATGAAAATCTCGTGTATTTGACTAATCTCCGAAGCGATGTAGTATGTGTGTGTGGATGTGTGAGTGTAGGTAGAGTGTACATGAAATATATTTTCCAAAAATGCTTCACGAAATAATATCTCATATTACTTATAATTTTCATAGATTCATTTTCGGTAAATTCTACACGCTGTTGTGCTTAGTGCTTTTGTGAAAAAAGGGGTGTCAGGAGGTTGACATGCCACCCACAAAAATCTCTGGCATTATATTACTACATGTACAGTACACACTGAAATTATGTACAGTGTATACGTATACAGATAGATATAGCCGGAGAAAACGGAGGAAAACAGAGAAACTTTCGTTTTAAAACTGTTCGACTATATGATAATGTTACATTGGAATGGGAATTTCATGCGGGTGTAGTGTGTATGAGATATAATAAATGTAAAGAAATAAATATACGTACGTTACGCACGCATAGAAATATATATTTTGCGAGGGAATCTATATACACTTTTTTAGCGGAATGGGAAGATGAGAGCGCGGTGAAATAAAATCCTCGCATTTTAAAACATTCGTGTATCGATCGAAGTTTTTAACACTCACTATGTCTGTGTATATATATACTCATAAAATTTTCGAACTTGTGCTATATGACGCATTTTGTACTATAAAAACGGGGTACAAAGTGTAAACGGGGGTTAGTTGTTAGATATTTAGAGGAATGGAAACCCAGAGAATGGAAAAACCGGGAATGGAAAACCGAGGAGGTACGTACATGCAGCGTGTATTTTTGTGTGTACACAAATGGAGTTATACATATTTATGTACACTACGCACTAGAACATCCCAGTAAAATTTGAAGTATGTAACTGCGTAATGAAAAATATCCCCCCATTTTTATATGTTTTATTCATCACTAGATGGGTATATATAGTTGAATTTGAACATTAATTTACTCTTTGAACGGGAACGAATAACATTTCTAAACGAAAATCATCTTTACGCTTTTCGCTAATAATAAATAATGGGAAGTGGAATCGAGTGTTTGCACAGTAATTATGTTAGTTAAATTTCAATCGAGTTCACAACATTTTATATATCAATTAACAGAAATACTAACCCAAGCGAGCTTTAGCTGACTCCACAATTTATAGTTACCCAGATCGAACAAGGCTTCTTCCACTCTACCTGTTTCTGCAATGCCTTCGACGTTACCTGATCATCACAGTCTCGCTGGCTTGACCTTGACCGCTCTGACTACTGTTTATTTTTAAATGATTTTGGTTAGTTTTCTGTTGGTACTTCTATATCATTTTCGTTCAGAATAGATTTTAAATATTTGAATGATTGGATGATTGGATTTTTAAATCTAAACGTAATGATCTGACCAATCCTAGTGTTTTCCTCTGCAACGTTCACGTTCGCTGAACCGCTCGCGCTACTTAATGAAAACGTTCTGTAACACCTTTCAGTGATATCCTGTTTTGGTTTCTTCATACTTCAAGGTGAGCTGGAGAAAAAAATTAGTTCAAAGTTGATGTACCCAAAATGTTATGACCTTTTTTTGTTAGATGACTAGACCGAAATCATTTTTCGATAAAAAACGGGGATTTTTTTTAGATAATCCATTTTTGGACAGACCTCCGTGAAACCGAACCAGTACCACTCACAAAACATAGATTTTTCGGAGAGTTTCGGGCAGAAAATTGATAGTATGTTTTAGCCTGAGTCTTATTCTTTCTTATGATACCATATGACAACATATGACATTTTGATCATAAAAAGGGAAGATTTAAGATTAAATGCATTTTAACAATTCAAACCCACCCATCTTTATAATAGGTCCGTTGATAGATAGACAGTTGCACGCCTCCAAACTTCCACCTCAGTTATTATGTGATCAAGTACTACCAATCTATCAATTACATATGATAAAAGTATGTTAATCATAGATTGAGAACTTCAAAGAACTTTTATAGTGAAATTTTGCCATTATCCAATAGCACATGACGTTGCACCTTGTATACGATGAAAATAATTTTGGCGCTCAGAAGGAAAAGAGATTTCAATTCAAAATGTAAATGATGCAGCGAGTTTAAACTATGCATCCAGAAGCAGTTTTAAGCATATATCATAATAGACAGTTTGTGTAAATGACGTATCGTATTAGTTATAAGTCAACTTATAAGTTGGAAATTTTAAGTTACCTTCCAGAACTTCTTGTATGAACATGTGACTTATAATTTCCAACTTCCAACTTATAAGTTAACTTATAATTTATACGTCATTTGCGCTAACTGTCCAATGATAGTTATTTTACTATCACTAGTCATAAGTGATTACCACTACTAATATCGATGTTATCTTCTAAAATATGTCGCAAATATGTTCCTACCAAAAAGACCGAAACCTATTCGATTTTAGTAAAAATGATACTAAGCTGTCAAGAGAGAAGTGATTGGTTATGACACGACAGAGTAAAGTTAACCAGGCAGGAGCGCTGATTTGACTAGGGACCAGAAAAATCTAGTAGCCCTATATTTTTTGCGAACAAAATTTTTCAATTTATGTCATTTGAGTTCATTTTCATATAGTGTATTAGGTCCCTTATTTAACGTTTCGAAAATGAACCGCTACTGCCTGGTTTATTTTACTCTGCCGTGGTTATGATTTAGGTGACCCACTTCTATACGTCTGTAAAGGAGAATGATGTTTAGAAATTAAGAAGAAATGTAATAGAGTTGTTCCAAATTTTAGTACATTCTGTCATAAAATTACTGCTGTCACTGCGCTTATTTTCAAGTGAACCAACTTCATATGGTGACATTTGTTCTATAATGACACATGTGAAGTTAGTTCACATGAAAATAAGCTGCAGAGAATGAAGTACTATGAAAAAAATGTGGCGCCTCTACAGGCCAACTCACTTGTCCATATATACAGCTGTTTATATTCGGTTATATTTAGCTGTAAAATGTCAACTTATAGTGTTGCCAAACATTGACAATTCTTTTGTTCTTATCGAAATTATTATGAAAAAGCTGAACGCAGTCAGTGATTAGCTTTTTCATAATAATTTGGATATTGGCAATCAGTGCGACTTAGTGCGATTAGTCGAAGTATTATGTACTTGTTTCTAATGCAAATCACGGCAGGCTGTAAAGTACGGTTCTCTTCTTTTGTTTACCTTTCAAAAACCAAACTCTTAATCACCAAATGTTTAACAAAAACAATGTTATGAAAACGATAGAAGATTAAAATACAATTAAATTTTTCGTTTTCGATCTATTCACTTTTTTTGTAAAGCAACATTGAACTTTTTGCATTTCTCAACGCACTGACAGTGCTATGCATTTCTCCATGATCTGCCTGATGCTAAACAACACCCTGACATTCACGAGTCATCGGTTCCGAATACACCATGAGACACTGTCGTAAAATATCCCCAAATATTTCTTGCGCTGTGTTTAATAGATTGTAGATTGTGGTTGCTACATTGGATTCGTTCATAAAGAATGTCACGCGTGTCATTTTTATTCTTCACGTTCACAAATCTTCACAATCATCTCATGTATCCTCGTACACTGGGGTTGTCCAGATTTGTATGATTTTTTTTTTTGTGGCGTCTTCGGGTCCCCATGGCAACTGTGAAAGATCATGACGAGAAACGAAGATCCACAAGGCCTCCAAACAGGCTTTTAATTACTTTTTTATTTCAAGGAATCAATAAGTATTTCAAGGAATCAATAAGTATTATGATTTCTTGCTTGAATATGTTCCACGTATCGGTATTTTTTTCCTGTTACAAATCAATGCTGCAATTATCCGTTCCTCTCTATCCTTTCTATAAATTGTCTCCTATTGTCCATGCTCCTTCGGATTGTATACAAACTGAAGCTACGCGGATCATTTGTTAAAGATTTCTCTTTTATGAAAATAAATTGAATGAAATAAAATGAATAGCCACAGGTGCATAATATTTATTATCGCATACGTGGTGTATTTTTTCCCCGAAAAAATTATTCACCTAGGATATATAAACAAACATTATACTTCTGTAAATTGTCAAAGTGTCATTCGCATATCTTGTTGTCTCGTTTTCGCTTGTGCGATAAAAAAGAATATATGCACGTATGACAAGCCGTCTCGGCAAGCCTCGACCGCTTTGTCATACGTGCATAATATTTATTACACGACTACGGATAAAAAGATAAAAGTAGAATTTTTGTGTGAATTTTGTTTATCTGAGGTGTAGCAGAGGTCAATAAACACACGAGACTTTTTATTTTTATTCCGAGTAATGCTTAGGGCTTGAAACATGAAAAGTATGGTTTTCGACGCATGTAGCATTTAAAATGCTTTTTCACAACGCATACGAGAAAATAATCATTTTATCATCTCAGCTAAAACCTCATTTGAAAAACGTTGGGTTGAGCTCAGGGAGAAAGATGGAAATTTCATTTCATCGGGTGACTTGTGGCCAGAGCGTAGCGAAATGAAATTTCCAACTTTTCTTCACTCTGTGAACCAATACTTATGCTTTTGTTTTCCCTACGGTCGAAAGTGGTTTATTACACACCAAGAGAAAACAAGAAAATTGGTTTAAATTTCAAAGTCATATGATCAACTAATAACCTGTCACAGGCGGCGGCGGCAAGCATATTAACAGTGTTACTATCTGATCTATTATTTCATTTGATCGAAGATTTTCTATAGAATGATTTCATTAATCTTTTACTTCATTTGTTTTGAACATGCTTTTTGCTATAAGACCTCATTACTCCGAGTTTGTCATCTATTATATTGCTGACATTGTCGATAACAGATAACATGTACGAAAATTCGATTTTCTTTTCTTGCAAAGTCACGATTGTTGATGCAAATATTGTGTCTAGGAGTTCATTATTGTGCAGCGAATTTAAAATTTAATCTAAATCCGACAAACTGAAAATCGGTGTTGATCTAAAGTAGAATCAAAAGTAGAAATTTTAAATAGATTAAGATTCCAAATTCGGTTTTTTCCTTGTTGACTGCCTTTTAAGTTTTGCCATGGGAACGATCATTTCCTAAAAAAATTATTTCGTGAACATCATCACGGCAACAAAGTTTTATAATTTAAATTGCGCGTAGCTGGAATATCACGCATAAAATTTTATAATCTTCTAGGGTATAAGAACAGGGACAACAGAAGTTCAAAAAAAAAAAAAACAGTTTCGCGAATATCATACAAGTAGATTGGAAGGAATAAAAACATCCAAAAATTTTCTATCGCCCTTCTCATTAAAATATTTTTATGTTTAGGTATATATATGTTGTGTACACAAAACATAATTTCATGTACGTTGATTGCAGGGTATAAAACGTATAAAAAGAGGGGACAAAAATTCCCGCATGTTACTACCCTCTATTCCTACACTAAGCATGTAATATTTTCTATGTAGATACTACATGGGTGTATAACATTTTATTTTCTATAGGACGACACATAGCATAGTTAGTTAGAGACTGTTAGCTGTTAGAGAGTTAGAGCACGGGGAATGAAATTTTTCCGTGCGGTGGAATGAGTTTTTTATTTTTTAGTGGGGAATACATACATTTTATGTATAGAGCGGCTTACAACAATTCCGTATAAAACCCTCTATACAACTCGTCGTTATATTCGTTCGTTTCAACTGAGTTTTTATAGCTTCCTCCTAGTTATACTACTATACACATCCCAACATCATAATATCCTTTCGGGTTCTCATTCCACAAAGCAGTTTGGCGAATGTAAGTGTTCTATACAAATATATGTATACGTACGTAATACATATATATAAACATCACTCCGGAGTGAGTATACAAACTCTTGTTACTCTACTAAGCTCCTAACTCATTCCATTGAAACTAAGTTGTGTGTAGAAAAAGCATAGCGTACAGAGCTCTTCTCGGGGTAACAAAAATATTTCCTGTGATGATGGGTACACGGGTGGTACATAACTGCCACGCCCGAGTTTTTAGAAAATTTTATAAAACTTGTGATTATAAATACAATTTTTCAAATGTATATGTGGAATATAAAAAAAAAAGTTGTGAAAAGAGAAAAGCGAATCTATTTTAGCACACTCTTTTTTCCACATAATAATAAAAAGCATCAAATACAGCACATATATGACTGGTGTGTAGATGATGACGGGGTGTATTTATTGTAGCTTGTACTCTACAGGGTACATTTTACTATATCTGTAGGTAGATAGATATATGTAACAACACAAAAAAACATTCTAATATTACAATTTTACATCCTGAACAAACACTGTAAACTTTTAGCTTGTCCTAGAGAACACCTCATTCCATCAATATTTTTTTGGAATTAAATATTTTGCATATATGTTTCTTTCCCTGCCGTTTTTGGTGCTCTATTATTATGATGTTGATTTGATTTTCGTGGAAATTATTATATTTTTTTTACACATTTTTGGTGTCCATTGTTGAGCAATTGGATATTTACCCAATTTTTTAAAATTTATGTTTTTTTTTATATTTTATTTTTTATTTATTATATTGAAATTATTTTTTATATTCTGTTTAAAACGTACCAGCATTTTTTTTTGTTATCATTTTTTTTATTTATATATTTGAAATTTATTAATTTGACTGCATTCGGCAAGTTTGTTCAGAATAATTAATTCTGAAAATTTATTTAATTAATTCATGTTTTTTTCCTCTGTTGTATTGTAATCGTGGAAATATTTTTTTTTGTAAAAAAAAAATCAATAAAAAACTATGTGTATGTGATTGCCGGATATTGACATAAACAAGCCCGTTCATAAATTAATCTTTTATTGAAATATGCAAATTTATTTCTCAGACATATTACACATCCCCAAAAATAAAATCATGTCTTTATATTTGGTTATTCACATCATATTATAAGTCTTGGGTACACACACACAATTTTTTCTTTTGCTGTAGAACCCAAATAACATATATCCCGGTGTAATATATACATGCACGTATACACAAATGTACATATCTAATACGAAAAGCGTATCAACAAACATAAATGGTATAACTAAGGGTTTTCCCGCAACCGAGAAACACGTTCAAGAAGAAGGATATGGACATGGGGGAAAAGATAAAATCAAAGTCTCCGTCGCTGACCTAGAAAATTATTCTTGTATACAAAACAGGTGCTTTCAATCATCTGGTTTTTGTTGCTGTTGTTGTTGCTCTTGATTTTCTTATTTTTCTTTTTAAAAGCAAAAAAAAAAAATTGAAGGAGGTAGGAGAACATTTTCCATATAAACATATATTTAAAGACGTGACGGAGGTGGGTCACATAAATGGTTTGACGATAATATTTATTTTTATTGTTGGATGATTTAAAAATATTTGTGTATACGAAAATGAATGTGTGTGGAAGAGTTTCAATAAAGGATATTCAACGAAAATTGTAGACAGAAAACGGTTATTATTATGGTTATGTGTCTGGTCTGGTGGTGTTATGTATAAAGAAAATGAGGGAGTTTATCTAAGGATCTGTTGAAAATGGTGTCAATGGTTTTAAGTGTATACTTTGGAGGAAATCGGATGCAGTCCTTTCGAATAGGATAAAGTACTAGATTTAGTATTGGTTAAAAGAATGTTTGCGTTCTGCTAATTACAGAAATCTGAAAATAGATTGATTCACTTACGAACGGTATCAGAGGAATTGGATAACTCAGTGGTAGCGTACTGGGCGTACACAAAGAAAAATAACGGAAAATTAATACAGGATTTCTCTTCGATGTATAGCGTAAAGGTAACATTACTTAGCGTACCAAAGCTTCTTAATCTGAGAGTGTTACGTTGGTGTTAGGGAATCTCGCGCCGCGTCATTCACAATAACTCACAAAGTGACATCTTCCTTATACAAAATGTGTCAAAAGTCAAAATGTGAATTATTGTGAATGACGCGGCGCGAGATTCCTAGCAGTCGTTACGTTGTTGATGTACATCATGTACAACGCACAAAAGAATGATATGAATGACTTGAAACATTCACAAAGCATTCTGTGTACTAATATATGACTCTTACTTTAGGCTTACCAACATATATGCGTGGTCCGGAACTCACGTTCAGCACGTGGTCGAAAGGCTGAAAAAGAAGGAGACGAACGGTACCACATGTTGTTCCTCGGATTGGAAAAAAAATGTTCACAGTTCAACATCAAAATGTAAGAAGGCTTTTTGACACTTTCAATGCTTTTTTGCAAAGGATATTACTTGATTTAAATCCCTACATGATTATGACACAATCCATTTAAACCAACCATGCAAAATTCAGAATACTTTCCTTATGGCATTGAAAAAATTAAATTAATTAGTGTCCTTGCGCTTCAATATCATAAAATACATTTTTACTCGCCCTTGGCCTGACCGGTAAACTCTACACTTGGAAAAATAAAAAGTTCCGAACAAGGACATAATCTCCTATTGCGAACAAAATGCTCAAAATGTATGAAAACGAAACGTAGCCTCTTTTACTGTCAAAAGCTAGGTTGCTATTGTTAACGTCTTTTTTTAGCGACACTAAAAATCATCAGACACGCCTACTTCCAGGGCTTGCCGGTGCCGAAGCACCCAACGGAGAAGTCAGATATTAACTAAGTTTATTTGTTCAGCTTTGGAAATTATTGATTTTACTAATATTATACTAACAAAATGACAGTATCAATATAGTAAAGTTCAAAAAATTCGCCTGCGGCGCAACGTTATCTTTAAAACCATTTCAATTGTTCCTGAATGTTCCATAATTTTTGCTCACTGTACTGTAAAATGAGAATTGGCTCACTCTAACGCGGGTGTGAGTCCTTCAACACTAGACAAATGGATGAATACAATGTCAGTTAATTGAAGGGAACAATTAAAAGTGCAAATAAGAAAATCTTCAAAATTTAAAATCAGCTACGTTTACTCCGCATGTAGGTTAAGATTAATTATCTATTTAAACCGTTTATCCAACCGAAGTAAGTAAGAGAGTGAAACAAAAATTCACCTGGTTAGTAGTTATTCATTTCCTAAATCATTTAGTTAAGTTGTGAAAGTAGAATTTCGATGTTAGTTTTTGCACATTTTGAGTATTTTGAAACTGTCAAATTTTTACAGTTTATAAAAGAAAAACAAGAAATTCGCATCTCTTAAACGACAAAAGCGTAAAAAATTTCGCTTGCTTCGCTCGCGACTTCAATTAACTTTATGTCTAGATGTTTTTTCAGAATCCACATAAACCTAAATCAAAAAAAAAAAAAAAATAACTGGCTCAACAGTAAGCAAAGACTAAATAAAATTACGATTCTGTACCCAACGAGTCAAACGAAAGTCGGCGTGTCTGAAAATCATGTCTTTCTTCCACAGAGCCATGGGTTTCGTTCTATCGTACGGTAAACACGATTTTTGACAAGCCGAAAACGACCGATAGCATCAAAAGAGCCATAACCTCAACGCGTTTGCTTACAATTTGTCAACAACAATTTTTTGGTTATGGTACAGACGTACCAACTTATAATTTCTCTGGGTTCTATGGATGACTCTTTGACAGCTCAAATGACCTTGGAACAGACCTATATCCTCAACATTTTTGCGAATATTCTGTCAACCATATTTTTTTGATTATGGCCCTGTGGATGAAATTTGGTATTTTGTTGATACTGGCACAAACCAATTTACACAGTCATTCCCAGAAAATAAATTCTAATTCTTATGTCTCAGTTTTCGGTCGTGCAGTGAGTAAAACACAATTGGTAATTGTTTTCCGAAGATTTTTTTCATTGACAGGTAAATATGGAATACATGTTTCTTCCATCTAGACCAAATTTTAATTTCCTTGTTCGAAATTTTGAGATCTATCCGTTGTTTTTTCTTCTGGACTTTTGGAATACAATTGCTAAAAGTTTCATATGTGCAGAATGAGCACCAGCTGAATATTACCAGCTGGTGGACAAACAAAAACACTATGTATTGTAAACAATTCAAAGACAACCTACACACAATTCATTTCTACGTTAACATAGCACATAACGCGTATTAATGAAGTAAACACATTGTTAAGAATGTGTTTTGATTGTTTAACATACAATAAGTGAGTGTTAGTAGATCCAGCTGATGATATTCAGCTGGTGCTCATTCTTCTGCACATAGGAAACTTTTAACAATTGTATTGAAGTGGTAGTAATTTAGCTCTTGAAATTCCATCCCTCCCTACACATGATCCACCATATTCACATGAAACTCTAAGATTGGTGACTATTACCCATCTGGATTTTTGGGATTATTGAGGTGGCAGTAGAGTGGTTCTGAAATTCAATCAGTCCACATGGTTTACCATCTTCCCAATTATAGAACTTCAGGATTTTGATGGGTTCTTCAGATTCTCTAGGATTCATTTCTTCACTTTTGAGATTATTTGTCAGTAGTAAACAATAATGGGCTGTACCAGGGCTTAATATTGGAAATTTAAATTGTGAATCTTTTTCAGAATTTTTCGGAATTTTTAGAATTAAAATTCAGAATAATTTGCCCTGAGCTGTATCGATTGATAGTGATTACTGTGGATTCAAGAAAAGGTTTATTCGCAAAATTCTAAGATGTCAGGGAATGATGACTGAAAATTTTTCCACATCGATTATTTCTTCTACAACTACAGCTGGGAAGTGACAAGAAAAAATATTCTTTTTTTAAGCGATTTTTTGAAAGAACTAAATTTTGAGGTCAAATATGGAACAATGACGAAAAAAGTTTTCTCCCCCAGAGGAGATTTCGATGTTAGAGCCGTAATATTTCTATCATCAACAAGCAACCCCAAAACTTCTAAAAGAACTGATATCAGTAAAAAAAACCTTAAAGGATGAAGTCCTTATGTTTTATAAACTCTGAGAAATTTCTCGTAATTATTGGTGTTTGTGAAGCTAACGACGTGTTCTGCAATCGTATACGCCCTTCCAAATTTAATGGGAATAGGTAGTGTTTGGAAATTTTTGATATCAATTCATTTCAAATTGTTTTGAAATGTTTATATGTTGATATTGTCGTTTTTCTTTTACTTCTTTGTTTGTCTGCTAAATTAAACTCCTGCCCACTTTATACAAAAAAAGGTCGATGCACAGACCATTCAACCCTTTTGACACATTGATTTTATTAAAGGATTAAATATTCAAATACTGGGAGTATTATAGGCAGAAACATTTATCGTCATATACTATATGATAGGCACCAGAAAGTTCCGGTCGTCAGTACCACAGAAAACAGCTAAGCTAAGAGTTTAAGCATAAAATTCTGTTTATATATTAGAGACACATATTGTACATGTACACTGTACACACTACACAAAATATATGCATCTATAACGTGCTCCTCAACCATATCGTTATTACGTTGTTTTATGTTACATCTATCCTATGTGTTTGTATATTCATTGGTTTATTTTGTTGAAATTTATATATTCTAGCATGAGATAATTTTGGTAATATTATTTTAAAACCCTTTTCAGAAAAATGTTCGGAGCCAACAAATTTTTATACGCAAAAAAAAAAGAGTACACGTACATAGCTAGATAAAGTACCCACCTAAAACAGTTATGTGTGTAAAGCTCGAAACCACACATTTTTATGTGCCACACATATTATGCATATCTAACTAATATAACATATAATTCTACATATATTCTACAACATTATGAATATAATGGTGCTATACGAAATTTGATAATACAATTGGTTGGAGGCAAGCACAGAAAATAAAATAAAATATTTTTTTTGGTACATGAAAGGATGAGTGATATGGTGCAGGGAATCGCGTAAATTTTTTTTTTTTTTTTGGATCAATATATTATTTTTTGCCCGGGCTACGGTTACACATAAATATAATGATGTGGTGCTATACAAAAGCCAAAACCAGAGAAAACAGCCCGCGCACCATCCACCTTTCCATCTGTAGTCACTGAAACCACCCCATACTTTTCGGCTATAGGGAATAGGCGATAGTATACATTATAAAACACAACAACAGCAACATACAAAAAAATAATACTCCCAGTGCTCTAACACTATACGTGAAGCCCAATATTATAATGCTCTGTACTAGTGTAATGCCGAATAAAAATATAGAAAATATTGTAAAAAGAGAAGAGACACACAATATAAATATTTAGGTACTACATTACAAACACTAAACACCAGCAGCTTCAGCAAGGTTTTTTTTTCGGATTGATATAACTACCCTATTCTGAATCACAGAGAACAAAATCGCATTTATATTTTTATTTTATATAGAAAATACATAATCCCAAACTTTATACTACACTTTTTGTCGTAGTGTTGTGAAAAATTGTATAAAAAAAAATAAATAAAATAAAATATAAGAGGGGTGGTGATTCGCGGGTTTTATTGTGTTTTCATACTATGGAAAATGAGCTATTTTTATGTGCAAAAATTTATATACTTTCATAAAATATGTAAAGCCGCATCGCATAGAGATACATGAATATTCAAACTTTTTTTTTTATTCTTTCTTTCTTTTTTCGGTACATAGAAGGGATATGTTGATTGTGAAAGGTGTTCGGGGTACACACAGAGTGTGAGATGAAAGTTTTGCAGGTGGTAAAAGATGATATGGTGTCATTTTAACATATAGAAGACTTAGGCGGGTGATAGATAATATAATTCATGATGTATTGAAGTGAGAATTTATTTCGGTTTTCTTCATGGAAGTAACCTAACATTTTCAAATTCTATTTCGGTAACTATCTATTCAGTTGAATCATGGAGCCACGATAGTAAGACGCTGTTACGCAAGTCTCAAGCTAAAATCTTCGAAAAAAAAAAAACGTTTTTATTGGCAGCATCTTTGTAACTTCTTCTGTTTAGACCCAACCGCTCCTAAAATATTTCGAAATGTGGGTACGAGTTCAAAGAAATTTAAGCAAAGCAATACAACAATGGAAAAGTAAAACAGCGAAAAAATGACGTCATGAGTCCATGGGCTTGATTACATTTTGACAACTGTGTTATTCCAACATCATCATCTTGGCTGAATGACCTGAATTTGACAATACGCTAATAGTAATTCGTACGCTAATAGTGTGTCACAAACCTGCGGGAAAATTTGCTTACTCAAGAGTGGGAAGTTTGTATTTAGAGCCGAAGGCGAGGGATATAATCCACAGAGTGAGTAAGCAAATTTTCTCGTAGGTACGTATTAGCGTCCGGTAAGAACTGTCATAGCACTGCTCCTAGCATGGACGCTCATTTTCCAATGTCAAAAAGCCTCCAAATTTTTATACATGTTTGCGTGCACGATTGAATGTGTTGTGTGGTAAAATTGGCACGTGGTACGAATAAAGTTTGCAGTGTAAAATAGAAGACTGCGGACAACTATGATCACTTTTGCTTGAAGTGCGTTGAGATATCGAATGCTAGAACTGCATCAGCTATGGACCGACAGACTTCCAAACTAGTTGCTAGTACCAGTCTTCATATGGCGCTAGTCTATATGATGACGCATTCGCTCGGCTTTCCAGTAAAAAAAAACAAATTGCTTTTGGATAGAGTCGTCGATGTAAACTTGTGATGATGGATTCCAAATAGTCGAATAGTAAAATTAACATTCCAGGATATTCAGGCTGATAGTTCATCATACAAAATCAGTAATAGATTCTAGTGATTATACGAAGAACCGAACCGCTCCACTTTTTATAACGTTTGCCAAATTGTTCCTTGCAGCACTACAGTACGGTTGGATGTTTAATCATTGGCAAATTGATTATACAAATGTGTAAAATAACGTTTAGGCAATTTCTGATCGAATGTGACAAAATCCAACAAATTTGTTTGTATAATTTTTGTGAAAGTTTCATTACAAAATTTTTTTTCTTTATTTTTCGCATATACCTTTGGCTTCTCTCTCAATATCTTTCTATAGTTCAATGCTGGTGTACAACAAAAATAAAACTTGTTGTGTAATTGCAATATGCGCTTTTTTTATAGTGGCATGCATAACATAGCATTTATTGCGATTTTTTTACCATTATAACCATTATAGGTAGGTTGGTCTTCAGTTATGCATGCACAACAATATTTGAAAATATAAATATGTATAATCCAAGCTGCAATATTTTTGGCTAATTTTCTTCTTATTTCTTGTTTTTTTTTTCTTCAACGTGTACCATTAAAACGGGCTTTTATTTTTCGGAATATAAATGCATTTATGTATAGAGGAGAGATCTGTGTGTACTTGCGAATTGCAATTATTTTTTTTTTTTTTCGTAAAAGGCAAGTATAGTAGGTAGAATTGTTAGTTACTCCTTACTTATAGGTAGATATATATTGGGGGCAAGTTAAATGTATTTAAAAAAAAAAAAAGTTCATTGGACAGTGTATGTATGTGCGTGCGAGTACATATATGTACATAACATGATGAAAGATGCAATATCAGTCCAATCGAAGCAATAATCTTTTCGTGCTCAATATAATGCTTTTCGGCAATGTGGTTATTTTTTAGTTTAATTTTAAGCTGTTCGTTTAAAGACTGGAATTCTTCATGTTCATTGAAAGTGCAATTTAAGTGTTTGTACAATATTTTTAGAAATGAGCGCTCAAGTAGGTTTATCGATAATGGCACCTGCGGTTTTTATTAATCCTCTTCTTCAATCAATTGTCAGTGGAATGTAAGTGTAATGACTGAACCATTTGTCCATTGAACCATTAAATCTGGTACTTCAATTTCTATTCACTTGTTTTATCATTACACTCTGCTATATAAGAGAATATTATTAGCTACCAATTTTCATTTATTTTCATCATTGTTTGTTGTTGATAACAAATAGATGTCCGTGTGGTTAAGATAATCTGTATTTGTATTCTACAAAATTGGAATTTAATATAATTGTCATTTCTTTAAGTGCAGATTCTCGCAAAATTGGAAACTAATGCATGTTTCGCCGTTAGCACATTTCAGTAACATCAATGAGAAGACAACCTTATTTACATTTATGTAACTAAAAGAATTTTTTGTGCGTGTGTGAGGTAGTTCATGCATAACATAGCATTTACTGAGATCTTTTAACATTATAAGTCAGTGTTTTATGACAGAAACTCACTTGAAATGTCCGTAACACTGAGCTCACTATGAAAATGTATTACATTGGTAAAAGCGTTAAATGCAGACATCGTCCGCAACGCTTGTTACCACAATAGCTTAAGTAATTCTTAACATTCTGGCTTTAATTAACGAATAATGAAAATCATAAGATTAAGTTCGTAGTAGTGAGATGGAAGTAATTCTCAAAAGATTTATTTTTAATTGACGGAGAGGAGAATGAAATTTATGGCGGTAATTTTGTAGATGGTGAAGTAGTAAGATTGGATTAATTTTAAACAGAACAGGTGTTCCACTTTATTCACTTTTTCCAACTTTTTCGACGTTATGAAAAATAGCCGCACTATTAACCTTGCTTTTCACTTTTTCCAACCATGTCGTATCTTTTACTCAATTTCTGAGAATCACTTTCTTTCGCTTCCCTTTGAAGCTAAAATTTAAAATTTTAGGAAAAGGCGAATTGTGAAACAGAGTAAAATTTTAAATTTTTGTTTGAGTGCACTTTTTAGAAGTCTCGCTCAGCAAAATTTCCAAATAAAGAAAATTTGTGTGAATGTCTTCTCAGACAAAAATCTTCGAATAGATTTGGATCTTTTTAGCCCCGTACGAAGTACGAAGGGGCTTATAGGATTACGATGCCGTGTGTAATTGATGGAATTCGAAGCAGACGGTAAGGGCAAAGTGTTTGCCTATGTTCATAGATGACGAATCCGCAATAAAAATTTGGTCCGTCTGTCCGTCTGTCCGTCACGTCGATATCTTGAGTAAATCAAATCCGATTTCAAAAATTTTCCCTGAAAGATAGTCAAAATAGTGAGGCTAAGTTCGAAGATGGGCATATTCGGGTCAGCCCTTCGTGAGTTAGGACCACCTAAGTGATTTAAGGTCTTTTGGTGATATTTATGGCAAAATAAACGATGGAAAAGTTTTTTAAAATCGGGTGAGTGGACCGTGAGCTAGGGCCTTAGAAGTGAAAAGCTACGAGGGCTTGTGTGTATTTTACATAGAACTCAAGTAAATTTCATTCGTTTTTCGTAATTTTTGTGTCATTTGGAAGGTAATCAAAAGCCGAATAGAATGTTGTTGAAAAAAAAATTAAATTTGGGTCCTCGGACTAAGGCCGCTACTAGGGCCCTATGCGTATTTTACATATAACTCGAGCAAATTTCATCCGTTTTTCGTAATTTTTGTTTCATTTGGAAGGTAATCAAAGGTCGAATAGAATGTTGTTGAAAAAAAATTAAATTTGGGTCCTTGCACTAAGGCCGCTACTAGGGCCCTATGTGTATTTTACATATAACTCGAGCAAATTTAATCCGTTTTTCGTAATTTTTGTTTCATTTGGAAGGTAATCAAAGGCCGAATAGAATGTTGTTGAAAAAAAAATTAAATTTGGGTCCTTGGACTAAGGCCACTACTAGGGCCCTATGTGTATTTTACATTGAACTCGAGTAAATTTCATTCGTTTTTCGCAATTTTTGTGTCATTTGGAAGGTAATCAAAGGCCGAATAGAATGTTGTTGAAAAAAAAATTAAATTTGGGTCCTCGGACTAAGGCCGCAACTAGGGCCCTATGCGTATTTTACATACAACTCGAGTAAATTTTATCCGTTTTTCGTAATTTTTGTTTCATTTGAAAGATAATCGAACACCGAATAGAATGTTGTTGAAAAAAAAAAAAAAAATTTGGCTCCTTGGACTAAGGCCGCTACTAGGGCCCTATGTGTATTTTACATATAACTCGAGCAAATTTCATTCGTTTTTCGTAATTTTTGTTTCATTTGGAAGGTAATCAAAGGCCGAATAGAATGTTGTTGAAAAAAAATTAAATTTGGGTCCTCGGACTAAGGCCGCTACTAGGGCCCTATGTGTATTTTACATATAACTCGAGCAAATTTCATCCGTTTTCCGTATTTTTTGTTTCATTTGGAAGGTAATCAAAGGCCGAATAGAATGTAGTTGAAAAAAAAAATTAAATTTGGATCCTCGGACTGAGGCCGATACTAGGCCCTATGTGTATTTATACTCAATAAATTAAAATTTTAGGGCTATTTGAAATTTTTGTTTTATTTGAAAGGAACGTCGTACGGGGCTTCGTAATTGCGCTATGCGCAATTTCTAAGATGTACACATTACATAATAATTTTACTTTAACTACTTTAACCGGCGCATAGGCTTACGGTCAAAGTAGGGTGACAGACGCACTAGGGTCACGTACGCAATAGATATACGGGTTTGTACGGGGCTCAGTCGCAGCAAACGCTCCGACTGTTCTGATGGCTCGTTTTGATTACAGTGACCGATATACTTTCGGATTTAAATTAGATATTCTGGAAGATTTTACTTGCTTCGTTGTTGTAAGTCGATGTAAAATAAATGGTCGATGCTCCATCGTAATCCAAAGTGATAAAGTGATTTATAAGGGATGGATATATTTAAAAAAGAAATTTCAAGATTTTGCGGTGAAAGTCAAAATTGAAATGCTTATGTCTATTATAAAGTCGAATAACTAACCATTACCACACTAAATCGTTGGAGTATAGATTCTCGGAAAGTTGATATTGTATCAATACGGTCACGGTCACGGCATTGAAATTTCTGCAAGAATTTGCTTCAGCTGTTTTTCAGTTTTGACAACAGATTTGAAATCTAAAGCATTAAAAGAGTACTAATAGGACTCTATGCTTAATTTTACATCGTAAAATTTTTTTTGCACTATTCAGGAGCTTCCTATGAAAAAACTGGGTAGGAAAGTTCCTAAAAACTCACTTTTCACCAACGTTTCCATTGAAAAAAAAAACTATTTTGGTAACTATTTTCGTTGTTTTCCCTCACTTTTTCGTTACAAATTTTTAGTGGAATGGCTGAATTAGATAGTCCCAGGAAATTAGCAATTAGAAAAATGTGGGGTCTCGTTGCCAAAGGTAAGGAGGGCTATAAGATAAATTTATATTCCATTCTGCCAATGCGCACGCTTTAAATTGTACAATACCGATCGACAAAAAAAAGGTTAAACAAATCGGATGACCCATAGCTTTTTCGAAACCGGATCGAGCTTTTTAGCCAATATTAGTTTCCAATTAGATTCTATCGAAATTCAAAACAAGAGTATTCCAACCGAAGTTAATTTTTTAATTTCCAGATTAAAATATAAAAAAAATAAAAGTTTAAGAGATCGACTCTGTCATCCGTAAAAAATTGAATTTCGACTGGACGGATTTCGGTCAAACAAACTGCCAGGGTGTAGCGCGTTATCTCAGGAATCCGGTAATGCAATTAGATCAATATCTGCCTAGCGATAAGACTTTGAAAACCGTGTGTAATTTGTAGGGAGATCAACATTTTTTCCAAAATGATGTGATGTTCTTAGCACCTTTTCTTTCCTGCTTCATCCTACAGTAGATTTCTGCTTTCGAGTTTTTTGTCTCAAAATCACCCAGAAAAAACAACACCTGGCATCTACATTTCTCAAAATATAACTCACCTAAAGTACGCCAGGCGCCTCACATCAAATATTGCAACTGATGATTGTTTTTAGACTGTCATATCACTATATGAAATCGGTGCGTAGAGATCAGCGTATTAGCTAGAGTGAAACATTTTTTTTGTTTTTCTCGAATCGGGCGCTAAACTTATTTGGGCGCCACGGGCATTTGCCCATGTTGCCCAGTGATTTTAAAGGGCGAATAGCTTTTCAGTAGAGAAGAAAATGAAGTAAGATAAATGAAGAGTTCCACATTAAAGGCTTTTGATACGAAGTTCCGGAAAACAAGTCAATACAAAAACAGTGGGATTTAATCAATGTAGAAAGAATCATTGCGGAAGAAATTAACTACGAAAACGTCAAGGATATCGCCCGTTTTAAAGCTGTACAAGCACCAGAGTCAGGTGGCTGGTTACGCGTTATTCCGTCTAGCAACATTGGTACGGCGATGAACGATCAAGATTTTCAAGTTTGTGTTGCTCTCCGTCTCGGTGTCAACTGTTACTCCGCACACAAATGCATATGCAATTCGTTAGTAGACGAATCTGGTACACATGGCCTTAGCTGCCCGAACGCTAAGGGAACACATCCATGACACGTTATCCTCAATCAGATCTTCAATAGGTCTTTGACATCTGCACGTCGTGGCAATACATTGGAACCGATACTTTCACGTGATGATGGTAAACGCCCAGATGGCGTCACACTCGCACCATGGTCCAAAGGGAAACGATTAATTTGGGACGTTACCTGTGTCGACACTTTGGCAGCATCATATCTTCACCTTACAAGCAAGGTAACAGGTTCAGCGGCTGAACGAGCATGCCAACAGAAGCACAGTCATTATACGAAACTCAAAGCGTCAGGTTTTCTGTTGGCTGGTTTAGCATTCGAAACATTAGGCCCGTGGTGCAAGGAAACAAAATTATTCGTAGATTCAATTGGCAAAATGTTAATTGAAGAAACTGGTGACATTCGAGCGAAACAATTCTTATACAACCGTTTATCTTTGGCTATTCAACAAGGCATCGCAGCCAGCATTCTAGGTACCCACCCAACAAGCAATAAGTTTGACGAAATTTTCAAGTTATAAATATTTAAAAAACAAACCCATGTAAAATGATCACAATCTACTTTGACAAAATAAAAGAAAAATACATTTGATACGAATAGGTGTTTCGTACGGGTCGGTGTTAGCTATGTTTTTTTCTAAATTAGCAGACACGGCATTCCTTCTTATTTACAAATGGACAATTAAAAAATGGAGCACCTTAGAAAAGTCGCACCTTAACATACTTGTAGGATTAACCGGATTTCAGTTAGTTTCCGGGAAAATCAAGACAAAACCTTTTCAATTTAGAGAAGTCGTTTGAAATTATTAGTTCCTAATTAAGTGGCACGTTAGATTTATAATAACCTGTCTTCAATTTGTAAAAATAAAAAAGAATTAAAAATAATCCCGAGCCGGGCGAGCTATATTTCTTATTCAAATACAAACTGAAATCTTTAAATTCGACTCGACAATGTTTTCATAATCAAGTTCAAGATTTTTTTTTATTTTTTATATTTCCAGGATTTCTAGTTTACAGGATTATGGAGCTTAACGCTCTGGAAGTAAATGATAAAAAAACGGCTAGAATATGTCGCATAAAATTTGTTCTTATTCGAATGCCATAAATTGATAGGATCTCATTACGTTATTTGTCATGAAATGTTTCTTTTATAATCAGAGTTGGTTAACTCCCTGAAAGAAAGGTAAATGTGCCCTGAAACGGATTTCTTAAGGTTAAACGATTTTCCTGTTGATGTCAACCATACTTATATCTTACATCCGACACATAGATTGGAGCATAATACACTGTAGATGTGCGTTGTCTTTCATTTATCTGGTAGATAGTTAATATTGTAACTTTGCCGTCAAAAAAGCAAATTTATGTACAAGTTTGGCTGTTTGGCACCAACTCAGTGTGGAGAAATTTCTTTCGATTTGGGTATGCTTAATTGGAGACGATTCGAAAAACTAAATTTGTAATTTGATGAAATTTTTGCTTGAACGGAAACTTCAATAGCATTTTTAGACATACTCGCGATGACATACACAACCAAAGATACTTTGTAGCAAGTATACATCCCTCGCCTGGAATCTACAATGTAATAAAATACATTAATGCGCGTGCGTTTTTTTAGTTTTTTTTACGCTATGTCGATATATTCAAGAATATGTTCATGTTGCCAATGTAGAGACTCCCTTTTTCCTAAAACACATATATAAACATATAATTTTTGTGGAGGCTGTGGATCCTCATTCCTCCCTAAACATCGAAGCGCCACACAAGCAATTATGTATACGCAGAATTTTCGGCTACATGAACACAAAATTCTAGAACCTTGTGTTAGATACACTTACACGCTACACTCAGAGAAAAAAAAACCTAAGGTGGGTGGTTTAGATGAAATAATGTACCCTCATCTCATATAATAATACATTAAAAACTAAATGTACTGTGTTTTTATATACCAGCGATATATTTTTACATTTATGTATGCGATGTAGATACGCAATGAGTTTGAGTTATTTTACGAGGCGGTTTTAGCTTCAACCCAATTTGAAAGTTAACGTAAAATTTTGATGGTGGTGATAATGCCAAGGCTGTTTTTTAAACATGTACGTATGTATGGAAATTGTATTTTATCTTTGCTGGTACTTGCTTAAATTTTCTTAGGAACAGACAGTTTAGGTGAATATAAAAAAGAACTTTTCAAGGTCTGTTCTTCCACATAGTCTATCATTATCTAATTACATTTGGTTGGATGAATTTGGAAACAGAGTCTAACAACAGGTTAGTTTTATCAGCAGTATATAAAGAGCAACTTATTCGACAAACATCGACATTTTAAAGTATCTAAATCAGTTGATTGGTTTGATAAAGAATTTCTGATCCTTAAAATAGTTGGTTTGGTTCATAGCCGTAAAGTATCGTCGAAAAAATCGGAGTGGTTATAATCGATTTAACTGCTGCTTACGATACAGTCTTCGAAAAATGTGTACTCCAAAAACTGTTTAAGAGGCATCGATGCTTTGCTGAAAAGCATACATTTAGGCGTTTTTTGAATACTGGATTTTAGTTTACTTTTGATGATATCTTTCCACCAGAATTCATTTTCAAAAATGTACGACCGCAATAACGACCACGAATGTTTTAGCTTTCAAAAGAAAGTAGATTTGGTTGCAGCTGTTTGACCAGCTCTGAGAAAACTGAGCAGTTTATGCCGTTAAACTGCTGACTGTTCTCAGAACTGGTCAACCAAAACTAATTTTTATTTAAACCTAACACATTCGTGGTCGCTATAGCGGTTGTACATTTTTTGAAAAGGATTCCGATTAAAAGATATCATCAAAAATAAAAAGCTAAGTACCCGTGCCTCTTAAAGCCATTCGATCAAAGCAACACAACCCTGTTGATGGACTGCCCAATTTACAAATACTTACGTGAAATGACGAATATCCTAAATCTGACCAGTGGTCATTAGAATGTCTAAGGAGCCTCAATCTGTGATAATTTTTCATTCATCTACTTCAGACATACTCTGTGATATTCACAATGTTTACAAATAATTTAGGAGTGATAGATGTAATGACAATTTGAGACCGAAAATACAAACCTGTCATAATAGACGTTGCAGAAGCAGCATACATTTGCACTCTCTACCTTCAGATCTCTTGAAATGCTACGCCCTAAGCGTCTAAATTTGTGTACAATGAGGGAAATACATGCATGCGTAGTGGACTACGTTGAGACCTAATATGAATCAAGTCTTAGCAATGGAATTTCTCCTTTTACAAAACCTCTTAGCATAAGTTAGGAACAACGTTTTGTCCATAGTGTGTCGGACATGAGCGACAAAGTCGCGATATTTCGACACTAGATAAACAAATATTATTATAACTCTATTATTACTAACGGTAGACCAAAAGTGTTGCATTGTTGCATTTTTGTTGTATTTCAGTACAAAATTTTTTGAAATTGTATTAAAACCACACGTCTCCTAAGCGATAATTCGAGTTATTTTTAATGCTCACCCAAAACTAAGTAACCCTCGAATATTACCATTCGTAATGTTGTTTGCCACTCAGATTTTCTTTATGAGATGATCTAACCTTCTCTATTGCATTGCCGTGAATATATCGACATTAAACACTGTTTTTCGGAGTGTTATAACGAACATTAATTCTGTCATAATTTGTGCTATGCGTGACGTCATTATTATTTACCTAGAGTTCATAAGCCTACATTATTGTGTCAATACGGTGGTCGTTTTCACCAATACAATAAAAGAATACAAAGGACGAGTGTAATAACAGGACGATTGGGATTCTTGAATCGACTTTACATTAGTTCCTAAAGATTTGTTACTTTACATGGTCCACCAGGTCACTATCTCTAGAACTTTTGACTTATAAACTTTTGACCTATCAACTTATGATCCTTTACTTTATAGATAGTCGACTTTTAACTTTTGACTTATAACCACGTGACTTATGTATAACTTATAAGTGACTGACTTATACCACAGCTCTGCTACTAGCATGAACATAAGAAATATTTGGAGGTTAATGCTATCTTAATAGGCATTGTATTTCTTTCGTAGAGACAGGAGTCATGATTTGTTGGTGTGAATAAAAACGCACAACACATGCAATTGCACACGCATACATCTTTGAAATTTGGAGGCTATTTTGACGTTGATAGAATGAGTGTTCGAGCTAGTAGCAGTGCTATGCTTATACTTATAAATTTGGATTTATAAGTTGACTAAAAGCCTATACGTCATTTGTGCAAACTCTCTAATGAATAGCTTCGATTGGATTCTAATTGTTAATTCTTATAATTCCGAGACTGTATAGAAATTAGTAACATATTTTTGGCCCAGACATTTTTCAAATTTATTTTCTACCATGAAGCTCTGATGCTATTTTTATGTGTCATTAAGTTCTACAGCTCGTTTAAAAAGAGAATTTCATTTAAAAAAAACTGTGTTAGAAGGAGATTTTCTCGAAAATAAAATGAAGTAAGTAAAGCTGTACGATGGCACTACGAACAACGCGTTCACTGTTTACAGGTGTTTTCCTTCGGATGCTTCTGATGCATATATAAATGTGTAGATAATGACGAATATACAAATTCCTATCTAATTAAACGGCAAATAAACAAAAGCGAATCGCATTACTCATCGAAACCATGTATCCAAAGCGAAATTAAACTTAAAATGCCTTGAAACCAAAAACAAAAAGCGAAATAAAATAAGAAAAACTTCACTTTAATTTTTACTATAAAGCAGAAAAAATCGACTGCAAGATTATACCCATTTATATGTTTCTTCCATATAATATTATATTTATACATGGTACATGTACTTGCATTATTAAATTGTTGCCATTTTCACATATTCCTACCATAACAATGCATGAGAATAATTTTTTTTGGGCACATTGTTTTGTTAGCTGCGATAATCATACATTTTAAAATTACAATTTAATAGGAACTCGAATCAAATGAATCGTTTTTGGAGTGCAGTGAACACTTTATTGTAAATATCGCGATGATTTATGAACTTTGTATACTTTTTTAAGTTTCAGGTTCACGAATTTGAATAATGATGATGATGACTGAGGCAAAATAATTCTTTTTTTCAAAAACAAAAACAAAAAAGATTTCGAATTGATTGATTTTGGTTGGATAAAGTGAATAGTTGGTATAAAGTGCTTCAATTAGCGTGCATAGTCAATATCTGCATACATTTTCCAGTAACGAAAAATTAAATAATTTTGATTGCTCAGGACAGTGATAGTGATTTTCCTAAGTAGAGTAAAGATATCGAGTTTTTCGACGCCGATTAGGAAAAACGTTATTCCTAACTTATACCAAAAGGCTTTTTTTTAGCGAATGAGAGGTGTCGAGGACGAGCTGGAGTCGCGCCCTTTAAGCATGCGATAGGAAAATAATAATTTCTCAACTCAGTGACGAAAGGTAAAAATTGCAGTGCCTTTATTGAGAAAAACGAATAAACACAAAATGAACTAAACGGACCTCATCATAGGTTTTTACTTGATTAACATTCTAACGTTTTAATTGTTACACATTGAACCACATGTTGTCAACAAAACAAGCGTAAAAAGAGTCATGTCACCCACACGTACGTGTGGAATTGAATAAAACGAAAGAAACAAACAAAACCCACAAAAAATTAATAATAATAATCAGGCCAGTTTAGTGCCTAAAATTAGTGGCAGGGTGGAATTTTTCAGGACTAGTCCTAACAAGGTGAAGACGGCAGGCCGCCCACACATCTTAAAATCTCCTAAAACTCCTAAAATGAGACATCGAAAATTTCATTAAACTATTATAATGGGATCAAGATCAATTACAACCAGTGGATGAGTAAAAAAACATGAAAAATTTCGCTTCTCCCTCCTTCGATCTCAATAAAGCAATTGTTTTTGTTAATTGATTGAAATTAATATTCTGAATGGTGTTAGTGTTGCTTTATTCCAGATTCAGATGCTGCAAATACACATGATTTTTGTGAAATAATTTTCTTAGAAAACATGTTGGAAAATATTCCGGTTCTGAATTCCGCTGAAGCGCTGAATTCCACAATTTCTGAATTCCATTTGGAATTATTTAATTTACTTGTAAATTAGCTATCGATTTGATTTCATTTGAAACATTTTATTTATCAAAAGATTACAGAATTTACAAAACCAAGTAATCAGACTGATAAAATCATTACGGTGCCAACATCGATTAACTGTGATGTAGCACGAAGAAGCAAACCGGAAGTGGAAGCAACCCAGTCGACCCGTCAAAATTGCAATCCACCTTATGCTTGTAGTACGAATGAATTGTGTGTCATGAGTTGCTGCAACGACGAGAATAGCCAGTAACGATCCTTCATCGTGAGGAGGACTTCACCCTGGAACGAAAAATGTCACGAGAATCACTGGTTCTAAAAACGTCTATAAATCTTTCAAATTCTCTACATGCCTCAGCAATCGGCTCATGATAGCCATAAAGCGTTCTATGGCGTGGAGGACGAAAAACATTAAAGTGACGCAACCTGTATGGGCGGTCAGGCATATGACGATACGCATCAAATATCGTAGTCAACTTCGGCGAGTTCACTCTGGCCTTCAGCACATCATACAAGAAAAACACACGCGCGTTCCTCCTCCTAGTGGACAGCCGCTCAAGACACAAAACCCTCCGACGCTCGTCATACGGGGGAAGCTCATAGTTCCGATTTCTCCTTACCGAGTGCCTTAGAGCATACAAAACAAACCTCTTCTGTACAGACTCAATCGCAATCATACATCGACATTTTTTAGTCACATTTTATTAAAGGTTTTATTTTAAGAGCTTTTTGGTAACTTTGGGTGACTACAATTTTTCTGGGTAGTTCCATTTCCGATCCTGTAAAGTCGGCCTTCCCCAAAAACCTAGTCTAAGAGTATGCTATTACGTGAGTATAATATTGCTACTTCCCAGCGAACGAAAGCTCCTATAAATCTTCTAAAATCTAAGTCCAAAATCCTACTAAATCCTACACCTAAGCGTGGGAGGACTGAAGACGCTGTCCGATGTTTGTGGATTCCTGATTCGTTTAAAATTCTTAATACTGGCTGATTCTTAAAAGCTATCATTTCTCTTTTCTCTTTTTTCATTCGTTAGCTTTAATAGTTTTATACGAGGTATGAAGCAATTTTTCTGATCAGAAAACTATATTTAAAAAAAAATGGTACGCATTTATTTTCACTAATAAACTATGTAAATATTCAAGTAAACCGATACCTCATACTTCATTTCACTGAAAATAAATTTTCTCAATAAACAAAAGGGAGCTGTGATTGGCCTGCTACATTGCTTACCTCTTGAATATAAATTAAACTGGCTATGCTCTGGTCGCAAAGTTTACACTAGTTGAAATGGTTAACTAATACAGGAAGAATTCTTTTTGGAATTCCTTGTTGAATGAAAAAAAAAATGTTTTTTAAAACCCGTTGAGATTAACTCAACTTATTGTTAAAGAAATCAGACAACTGTCTTAAATCACAGATCACTAATCCTTTAAGGATTAATATGAATTAAACGACTCGTCTTACTATGCTTTTCGCACTAACTCTTTTTACCTCGATGTTTTCCATCAACGAACTTGACCTTTGCATTTCATTCCTTGTTGAATAAAAATAAAGTTTTTAGAAAACCGGTGCGAATTACTCAGGTTCTGTTTCGAGAATCTCTGAGTACTTTGAGTACCAGTACTTTGCAGCCAATCTCCGAACTTAACTTCATCGTTTATTTATCGTGTTATCACAGAATTGATAACTGACAAATATTTTTGGTTATAATAATATCCATTGGTCATACATTCCTTCATGTTCAATCATATACATTTCGTCATAAGCATTTTCGAGTGATTTTCATCCTTAAGACCCCTACTTTCATGGAATACCAATGAAAGTATAGTGCTCTCAAATCAAAACAGTGGTCAAAACGTCCTGCTAATGAAACGAAGAAACTGGCCACTCAGCCGATTTATATTCAACAATAATTTAGTTCGTCTAGAAAATTTCTATGACCTCCAGACAGACCTGTTTTATACCTTTATTGCTTTACAAGACATCCATAAGAGATCATCATTCATTGTTCACGTCATTGCCAATAACAAATGATTAGCCATTTGTAAAAGGTTTTGAATCACAGGAATCATCGACATTTCGAAGAAAAACCAACAGTTTTGTCTCGATTAGTTTACTTCATTAAAGTAAACATTACTAAAAAAATTTAGAAAGTTAACGAAAGAGAAATAAAGTTAATTTGTTTACTTTGAGTTCATGCTATGATTGTTTCTGACAACGCACTTCAAGCGAAAGTGATCATAGTGGTCAGCTGCAGAAATTACTCTATTTTACATGAAAATATTTTTACAGTGTTTTACAGTTGTGTGACACACTGTCAAGTTTCAGTACCCTATTAAGAGTACCACTCATGCTTGAAGTGCGTTGCTTCTGTAGATGACATTTTCTTATAATAAACATTGCCTTTGTCTGATGTTTTCAATTTGAAAGGGAAGGTAAACTAAAAACAAATTTCGGTTTGGCTTGACTATCGGATGTTATAACTATACAGCTGAATGTTGTTCGAAAAAAGTACTGTGAATTGTTGCATGCGGACATGTAGAAGGGTTTTCAGGAAAATACCTGAAAACATATCATGGAAACTAATTTTGATGACAAGATACGTTTTGTTCCTACAAGTCCCCCTTCGCAGAAGACTTGTATATCTTAGGATAAAATAACGAAATCAAATTTAAGAGGAATGGCTAAATTGTTGCCTACATTTGGGGGAAAATTATTATTATTTTGATGATAATTTTGACTCGTCTCCTTTTTGGAAAAAGTACGCCCATCGTTTGGTGTTAAAAGGTGTTAGTTTTCAGTAAAAATTTGAATGTTTGCGGTGATGTAACCTTGGTCCAAGACACATGGTCTCGGAGTTAGGTGATGTACACAAACATTTCAATTTTTGCTGAAAACTAACACATTTTAACACCAAACGATGGTCGTACTTTTTCCAAAAAGGAGACGAGTCAAAATTTTCATCAAAATAATAATAATTTTCCCCCAAATGTAGGCACCAATTTAGCTATAGATTCCACTTAATGAAAACCGTGACATAAAAGCGTCCATTTCTTTCAAGACATTCGGTTCGGTAAATGACCGCTTCTGAACGAGAATATATACAAACCATTTGCTATTTTAATGAGTGACGTAAATTTTATCCAGGTCCACGAAATTCCTATAAAAAACGGTATAACAATCAAAAACATATTCCAGCTGAATTAATCCTTGTTTTTTTTTTTCAAACATAAAAACCAATCTTCTATAATGAAACTCCCATAGGCCGTAGCTGCAAATATACAAAATAAATGTATAAAAATAATGAATGTCAAATAACGTGATATATCCGAAATTTTTTTCATATATTTGACCACTCACGGATAAAATTTAATCAATAACCTATTCCCACATTATGAAACAAAAAAAAAATAAAATAAAACAATCCCGGGATTAAAAATGTTTATGTAATTTTTTACAAAAATAAAATATATTAAATTAAAAAAAAAGTAGTACTAGGACGTAAAGAATATATAGAAAAAAAGCATAAAAATAAAAAAATACTATCAGAGGCGGTACAATTTTTGTTCATTATAATGCCCAACCACACCTATTACTCATACCAACTAGCATTTTAATTAAAAATAATTGGAAAGTATCCATCCTATAATGGCCAATGTTCTATTTTTATTGGAAACATTTTCCCATGTTTTTTATTAAAATTGCATTAATATGCGCATTAGCTTTTTTTAAAACATGTAATTTTTGCTGAAAATAAAAATCATTGGTTTAACTCGATTGATGAGTGTATAATATATAAGTATGCATATATGGTATGTGCAAGTGTAGTACACTTTTTAATGTACGAGGTACAGCTAAACAAAACTTTTATTTATTTATTTTTTCTGTTCATTTTTTGCAATTCGTTTGGTGAAGTATTGAAAAAAATATTAATGGAAGAATATCCGCAAAATTGATATTTAAAAAAGAAATTAAATATGCATGAAAATACGCATCATTTCAGTTCAAGTTATTAATAATTGTCGAGATGAATAGAGTTTAACTTTGTTTTAACTCTAGCCGTATAGTAATGTCTTCAGTTAACTAAATGAACAAAGTTTCGCTGGTCAAATTCCATCAGAGTTCTTGAATTTCTTGATTACAATTCGAGTCACTAACCGAATTTTGAGTTTGTCTCTCTCATTTTCTTACCTAAATAATACTAAACAAGTTGAATGTGCAAAAATAGAATGATAATAAAGGAACGACGTCCTGGCTTTAAGCCATTAGAAAATTGCTACAACTTTAACTATACCAATGAGGCTAAAAAACGTTTCAGTCATACAACTACCGTTCTAAATACACGAACCGACACATTTTCTGTTTCTGTGTTTTCCTTGAGTTTTCGATTTATCCATATAAACATAGCTAACGCCGACCCGTACGAAACACCTATTCGTATCAAAAGCCTTTAATGTGAAACTCTTCATTTCTCTTACTTCATTTTCTTCTCTGCTGAAAAACTATTCTCCCTTTTAAATCACTTACATTATCCACTCTTTGCCTTGTTATCATATACAACTAAATTGCCGGAGGCAATATAGACAGCCCCGTACGAAGACAAATTTAATAAATTCCTATTTAAACAGCTATATACCGCTATATTTAACTGTATTTCACTATAAATAAACATTTCACAGATAAATATATGCTATTATATAGCTCTATATGCCTGTATATAGCTCAATATAGCTGTATATAGGTATATATAGATGTCCGTATATGGAATCCCTGAAACCCCACACACATAACAAATTATTTCCATGTTAACAGAAACTCTCTAAGTATCATTTTTCCCAAGATGTTTCACTTTTACTAAAATCCAATATGGCCGCCGGCAGCCATTTTGTTAGGAGACCGGAAATAGTACCGACGCTTTACATTCGTTAATACCTTTCAAACAAAAAAAAAATTCATGAAATTCGGTCAAAATTTACTCGAGATATTGTCAAAATACACCACGTTCACTGTACTTCCGAGTAGCCAGATAAGAACTCACTCCAAGAGACCTAGCTCACGCTCCGGAGAACATAATTTCATAAGTTTTTTTCCCTGATTGGTACGGTCAATATCTATCTAATAAAGCTAAAACAGACGAAATATGTTCAAATGTGGCCGACCTACAAGCAAAAACTGCTTGCCGCCCTGTGCCTGTTCCACACCAAGGGGTCTAACTCACGAGTCGGTCATCCGATTTCCAAAAACTTTTTTTTTGTCGATCGGTATTGTAAATACCTTTTATTTGACGTATCACTTACAAGTTTAACGTTTAAATGTCCGGAGATATCTTCGAAAAACCGTAAAGCACTTATTGGGCCACAGCTCGGGAGGGGTCGATCCAAAATCACTCATCTTCGAACTTAGCCTGTCTTTTGACATTACCAAACGGGAAAAAAAAGAATTTTCAAAATCGGATGCGTTTTACTCAAATTATCGTGCAGACGGACAGACGGACATTTTTTTTTTTCGCGGATTTGGCATCTCTAGACAACCACAATAGGTTTCCCCTTACTCAGGGAGTCCAATTCGACGTGTTACAAACGTATGCGTAAACCTATAAGACCCCAGTACTTCGTACGGGTCTAAAAATTGGTGGGCACTATTGGCACATGTATGTGAATAGTCTCTCTTGGATACTATTGGCATACGTGTGCGAATAGTATCTCTTGGATACTAATCGCACACGCGTGAAAATAGTCTCTCTTGAGTACTATTTGCATACGTTTGCCAATAGTATCCAAGGGAGACTATTGCCACAAAAAGATTTTATTCCATTGACTGAAAGTCATAGGTCTTACGGTTGATAAACACTCCAAAACTTTTTTAATTCGACGGGGAATTAAATTCCTGACGTTAAGTTCGAAGATGGGTCATAACGGACGGGTGATCTTAGAAACATTCTTAAAGGAATTTTTGGCTTGATAACACTACGACTCAAGTAATTCGTAACAGATTTCCAAAAACCTTTTTATTTGACGAGCAAGAAATATGTCCCCTTTACAGCGTCCTTTAGCACACAATAATACTGAAGCAACTTTTGTTTGAAAATGTAGAAATAAGATCCATTTGTTTATTCTGAAAATTGATTTTCAATAAAATAAAGGGAGTGAACAATTTTTAACAAGGAAAATATAAGGAAAATGATTTTATATAATTCCGACTTATATAAATCTTAGTGTGCCAATAGTCTCTCTTTGATATTTATTTTTGAAACCATTGTTCAACTGTTACGATCCATTTTTATGATGTCTAACATGTTATTTAAAAATATGTCCTTCTATTTTCGAATATGAAATTGACATATCGATTATTGAAAAGATTGAACAATCAACGTGTTTGAAAGTTGAACGTGACCATCAGTTAGAGTGAAAGGGAAGAAATGAAGGTCTGTACTAGCTTCGATTTCTGTTGTTTTTCCGACTTGCTAGTAAACCGTACGTCAATTCGCCCGTTCGGTGTTGTTCTTTTAATCTTACTGCAAATGATGCGCTTCAGGTTGTGTTGTTCATTGAATTCGTGGAAGTAAAACGGAGTTTGTTAGTTTGTCCAATTTTGAATAAAGTGATTATGTGCCTGAATTGGTTTCACTTAAATTGTGCTCAAAACGATTTTTATTTTTATAGCTATGTTAAAGAGATTGGTTAGTATCAATATGCCTTATTAACTCGGATCCTCTTCGAAATAGTTAGTTATGTGTCCAAATGATAAATGCTTTTTTAGGCATCTTCAAGGAAGTTTAACGTTAAAAAAACTCTCGTTTAGTCATGAACGAAATATTTAACGAAACTAAAGTGAGGTTACGTTCGAAAGTACCGAAGATAATTTATAGAATAAACATTTACACTTAAATTTGTTTTAGTAAAAGGCTCAATATAGGTATTTATACATGTATATTTTATAGCTTATTATGGATGTATATATAGATGCCCATAAATTGAAAACACACCCAACACATATGTCCCCACAACGTGTAATAGATATTTTCCTAGCGCACGCTAAAAGGCATTTTTACCGAATGATAGGCCTAGGCACGAGCCGAGGCGAGTTCTGGAATCGAATTCGCTAAAACAGTATTTTTCCTAACGTATGTTAAGAGGCTTTTTTAGCAAACGAGAGGTTTCCAGCACGAGCCGGAGGCGAGATCAGGAAACGAGTTCGCTAATAAAGCCTCTTAACATAAGTTAAGAACAACGTTCGTTTTGTTTATAGTGTGTGGAAATGAGCGACGCAATGTTTCAACACCAGTTAGGAAATAGTAGATTACATACTTGTGCGGAAAATCGTTGTTTTGAAGAGTGTGTAGTTTGTATGCTGAGCCGAAGGCGAAGTATACAGCCACACGAGTCAAAGCAACGATTTTCCGCACGATTATGTAAGTTCTTTTATCTCTTAAGTGCAGCGAAAGCGACAGAAAACTGTTTTGCAGCACATAGGAGGTAAAATACTTTTCCTTACTAGTGTTAAAATATCGCGACTTCGTCGCTTATTTTCCACGTCGTTTATATTAACAGGCTTTTTTTTAGCGAACTCGAGTCCAGCAATAAAATGCAATAGCCAGAAAAGGTACGCTGTTTCGCTTTTTACGTCACAGGTGTCAAGTAAACTGTGGAAAACAAAGACAAGAACTGTCAAGTAAACGGATGTAGCGTTTTCTAACCTTTCCCTTCCCTTACTTTAATTGACATGTTTTTTGCACAATAAAATAATTTCTTGTTCAAAGAGACCGTCATTGGGAAATGACAGGACAGTTTCCCGAAATTGTATTGAAAACTTTATCACAAAAATTCACCGAGAAAATTCAAAGAAACTCACCTCTTATGATTTCCATTGTATTGGGGCATAGTCTCTTTAGGTCGCCAAGGCATATTTGAACACTAAAAACTTTTTACTCGATGCAAAAAAAAAAAAAATTTTCGCGACAAGAACACAGAAAATATATTGACACAACTGTGCAACTCCGCTACTATAAGCGAAGTATATAAACACTGAAGGTAGTACCAGAATGAATGTTTGCAGTGTTCACTTCGGCGGTAAAATATTTTCATTCAAAAAAGTGTCCGACATTTCAACGATGGTAGACTAGACATTTATTAAAATTGTCACCTCTCCCACTTCTTTAGTAAGGTAACACGACTTTGCTGAGTCTAATTATGCCAACTCTTTGAATAAAAATATCGGCTGAGGTCGAAGTTGTGTCGGAATATTTTCTGTTTTTTTGTCGCAACAAAACAAAAAAAACCTTTTTGTTTTTGCATCGAGTAAAAAGTGTTTAGTGTTCAAATATGCCTTGGCGACCCAAAGAGACTATGCCCGAATACAATGGGAAAGCATATGAGAGGTGAGTTTCTATGAATTTTTTCGATGAATTTTTGTGATAAAATTTTCCATACATTTTCGGGAAACTGTCCTGTCATTTCCCAATGACGGGCCTTAAATGAAACCCGTCACACAAGTCGCGATAACATGCTTTGTAGAACCAAGAGGACTCAAATATATGAAATCGGCTAGTATAGAAAGTTAAAACAATCATCGCATTATTCCGCCTGAACTCCTCGCTGAACTCCTTTTGATGTTAACTCAACACGACTTCAAATGCAACATCAAAATGTAGTACGTTACAAACTACAATTGGTGAATCGACTTACACATTTTCGTTGCTCAGTAATTATTCATTTACATAGCTGTCAAATGAAATCTGCTATTAATATTCATTATTTTATTCCAGACAGTTCAACCTTAATTCATTAATCAGTCATCTTACATTTTAACGTCACATTTCACACACATCTAAAATTCACTACTTAGAATTCGTATGTCAGGCAAGAAGGCAAGAGAACGTAACATAAGTTCATTGGTCATTCATAAAAAAAATCTCAAAAACAACAACATAAAAATAAATATTTTTATTTCAGACGAATCAACAACCTCTTTTTTTACACCCAATGTACTATTTCTCTTTATTTCCATTTGCTAATCAGCGTACATTCGATGTGAATGCACTCTTAAATAAGCAAAAAAAAACTGCTTAGCAAATAATAATCATCAGATTGCAATAACACAAGGAAGATGAAAAGAAAAAAAATACTTAACGAATGCAAAAAAAAATATTTTTCATGAATTGTTTGATTCGTACCAATGAGTTGCAGATCTCAGAAATAGCGACAACTTTTTTTTAGTTATCCCATCACTCGCAATCTTGTAATTTGTACCTATGCAGCCCTACAATGCATAAAAAACTTAGTATAAACGAGATGTTCGATTTTGTGAGAGAATTTCGTGCATTTACTCTCTCAAAATCTTGCGTCTCCTTTGCACTAAGTTTTTTATGCGTTGCAGGGCAGTTTTTCACAGATCATTTATTGAAGACCGTTTAGACTAATTTGTTTACGCTGATTCCAAAAATACATTCCACCGGATGCTATCAATGTAAATCTCAATTTTTAATTACAAAAGAAGAATTTTGATGTCACTGTAATGTAATGTTAACATTGGGGAGATGAAGGAATGTGCACCTAGTTCGAACTAACTAACTTTAAATGGTTTGGCGGAGCAGCAGACTCGAAAATGTTCGGATCATAGTCCGAGAAAGTAATGATGAAGAAAGATTAGTCTTGGCAAGCAAAAGAATAGGATTAGGAGTGAATTTTTAAGTTGCTAAAATCGATCCACCCTAGTGAATCGGGCATAAAGAAGAATTAAAGTAATTTTCTACATTTTTTCACATTACCTGAGGCAGGTATGTCCAAAAAGATTACCTACTAAGAGTAATCTGTGAGCAGTAGCTTGCCCTAAAGATTCCTGTAAGTAAGCACAGCACTGCTTCTAGCATCAACATAGAAAACATTCTGAGGCTGATGAAATCACTGTAGGCACTGCGTTTCTGTTGTACAGACAGATGACTTGTTTTCGTTGTATGAATTAAAATATACAATACAAACAATCCTAAGCGGCAGCTCGTATCACTAAAGCCTCCAAATTTGACATTTGTCAATTCAGTGTTCATCGTAGTAGCAGGGCTGTGAAGTAAGCAATCTGTCAAAAATTACCTACCTCAGATAATATACCGGGCGAATGTTTGCTGTTACAGGTAATGTACATTATTGGCTGTGACGGGTAATGTTAAACTGGTGTTCACTATAAGGCTACAGAATGTCTAGTACTGAGGGGTTCAAAGCGCTAGACTCATGATCGAGAGGTCTACGAATGCAATATTTTTATTTTGGTTTGAAACATTACCGATCGCAGCTAATTCTCAAAAAATTACATGAAAGGGATAATATATCGAAAATACATTACCTGGAGGCGCACATTACCTGTGACCACTGTTCAATTTTCTGTCAGTGTGCCGCAGTTTGTTTTTAAAGTTGCAGTTGCACTTTCTGCATCGGGTACTATATCAATAATTACATATTTTAAGCAGAGAAATGATAACAGATGGCATGGCCCGTAGGGTCGACGCAGCGACATCTGTTATCATTTCTCTGGTTTTAAGCAACGTACTTCCATTAATTAATATCAAGGTTCTGAAAGAACCGGTTAAGACACTTACGAAGGCGGGTGAAACACAAATCTTGACAATTCAGACATGTATATTGATTGAAAAGTCAACTTGAAAACAATTTTTTTTTTGTTAAGTTGAAATAGTCATATAAAATTTTTAAACCTAGTTACACAGGCGCTACAGGAAATTTTGATCACACCGCCTTCGTGATCAACTCGAATGTGTCTCAACCTGTTCTTTCAGAACCTTGATTAATATAACTGTAGTGGACAGTTAGGAATTCTTTTGAAAAACAGCCTACAGAAGTCGACAGAGAAATCGGACCTTAGAAGTCAAGACTACTATCAAAATAATTTCTTGATGTTTGTGTTGCTAGTTGAATGTGATCCTATGGAGATCTCTCGAAAGGTGCATGCTCGTGTTCGTTATATGCTCGGCTAGAAGTTCGTTGGAAGTGACAAATTCTTCACCTTTTTTCAATTGTCCATATCTCACTGAGATATTATCTCAGTGTCCATGAATTTTAAACCCAACAAGACCCTGTTTGTATACGTAATTACCATTCCCTCCACATGACTATGTACCTTTCGTGTGTACATGGAGTTTCCATTAGAAAAGGACATGTTTTCGGTCTTCGCGACCACCTTCCACTTCTCAGAATTACAGGATTTGAATCATTTTGTACAATGGAAATGTATTCTGCGATCGAATTTTCTTTTTCCTGTGATCAATTCTTGTTTTTCCGCGATCAATTCATCCTATTTTTCTTGCGGTCAATTATCGTTTTCGAATTATCAGTTTATATACGTCCAAGGCCTTAATATTTCCCATAGATTAATACTAGCTATGAAGAACACACATTTTTTGACACATTTTAAGGATGGTCCCTAATATGTAGCCAAACTTTTACAAGACGTTATACCGCCTTTGTTGCATTCAACCGTATGTTTTACGCTATGAGTTAAATCAAGATTTGTATTAATAATGGCGAAAAGAGTTTCACTTGTTTCTCATTTGTACCGGATCAATTGTTATAATACTTGTCGATTGGATACGTCTCAATATTATGCTGAAGGAGAAAAAAAAAAAGAAAAACTTCGATACAAAGTGGAACCTACCAAATTATGATTATATTATTTTGCTGCATACTTGAATTCGGTTGTACGTCTACCTACTTTATATAAGTTGTGTGTAGCGTAGCTGCAACAAGTACACAAAAGATCAGTTTATTTACAAGAGCGTTTGCCTTTTTTAGACATATCATTTATTATATTTTATTATGCATTTGAGTTTGGCGTCTTGGTGAAAGTTTGTGTATGTTTTTTTTCGGCATTTCGGAGTTAACTCTTTTATTTTCATTTTTTTTTGTTTACAAAAAAATAATCGAATGGTGTATAATTGATGTTTGGTCCGTCAATTTTAAACAAAGAGTGCATATAAAAAGTTCTTTGTTTAAATTACCTTTTTTTTCTTGCTTGGTTCGCCGAATTCTTTAATTATCTTACTCACAACTATTTCATGTGGTATTGATTGCGTCGGATTGGATTGAAGGCGCTTGACCTACCACTTGAAGTAAGAAGAAAAAGAATTGTTTGTAATTTTTCGTAACTCCGTAGGATGATTTCATTCAAATTTTTACCAATTGTTAATTAAAATTGGTTATGGAGGCGAAAAAAAATGCAGTCGCCAGAAATTCGTTTGTTTACATAAACTCATTATTTATTCTTGTAAAAGCAGTGCACACGAAAACGGTTCAATGATTTATTTGGCATCTTTGGTGATCGATGGAAAACATTTAAAAAGAAATTCTTTCATGGTAACATCCGACCTATAGTGATATTTCGAAATTTTATGGGCCTAAAACAGAAGGAAGACCCAAATTGCGATCACAGAACAAATCAATTCAAATCAATTTGGCATGTTGTCTCACTCGAAAAAGTTATCATTTAAGTTAGTTGTAGGCATGGGCGATAATAATAATGATTATCGATAATTATCGATTATCGATAATCGATAATTATCGACTTTTTTATCGAAAATTATCAAAAAAATATCGATAATCGAAAATTATTGATATTTCGATAATTATCAAGATATCGATACAGTCAAAGGCAGTCAATTTTCAGCATAAATTTGCTTCAGCTGTTTTTCAGCTGATCCACACATACAATCAAAACTGGTTTTCCTTGTTCATACGGTTGAAGCTGCTACACGCACGCGCATGATAGTATTATAAAGACCTTATAAAGACGTATAAACGATTGTGATTGTTTGTATGGATCAGCTGAAAAACAGCTGAAGCTAATTTATGCTGAAAATTGACTGCCTTTGACTGTAATTCGATATATGGATATTTCGGTCCGAAATGAATTTTCAGATAATTATCGAATTTCGATATTTTGATAATTATCGATAATTATTAAATGATCGATAACGATATGATTAATCAATTATTGATAATTTCTTTCGATAGATATTATCGATAATTTTGAACGTCTCCCATCCCCAGTTAGTTGACAACACTATTCGTTCGTAAAAAAAGGCAGATACTCGAATGTTGATGAAATCGCTTGATGACATCACTATCGACTGACATGAGCATCAGAAATCAACCGTGCCTTACCAAAGGTCATATAAGTAGTACTATAGGGTGTTTACGAAACGCGTACGAAGCGTGCAATGAGAAGTGGGGTGTTACGTACCTACTCTTGTCATGAATTATTTTTTTTTTATTATTTTTTTAAATTCAAAGAAAGTCATGTGACGTATCCACTAGCTTCCACGTTTGAGCTAAAATATTGTGTATGTTGTAATGTTGGGTGGACAATGTGGACAAACATTTCAACTCTCTCGAGATTTCGACTTCGATTATTTGATTTACCCTTAACATGTCTTGTCGTTGCGCGCTAGAAAATTGCGACAGAGTCATCAGTGCACGACAACGTCTCGCTGCACAAATTGTTGCAGCGGTTCAGGTTCACCAGCAATGTTAATATAGCATAATTTGCATCCAAAATAAGCGGCCCACAAAATCGATGAGGAATAGTGTGACACACCCTTGTATCGTGGTCATCACAATTGAATCGTGACCACCAAAGAATTGATTTAGATTGACAGTTTGTTGTGGGAACTGTTCATAAATTACGGATCAAAGATCTGTTCGTGGACAATCAAAGTTCTATTCGATTAATCAAGAATTCTGTGTTTGACAAACCGACGAAGCACATCGACATTATGTACCCTTTCATTCGGGAGCACTAATTTTTTTACAACAAAGCAAATGCCAGGTATTGTTATGAAAGCATTAGCGAGTGAAAAATTTGTTAAATTTCGGTCATCAATGGGAATGGTTTAAATTTTTTGTTGATTGATTGAATCAAAGGGTTGACAAATAGTGGGGATGTAAAAAGTAAATTTGTCAACAATGAATTGTTCACCAATTCAAACGCATATATATTTTAATGAGTCATTCGAAATGTTTTTAGTTTTTATCTATCTAGAACGATAATCTCGAGCTTATCTCCCTAGGGAGTTTTTACTTATCTCGATATATCTGTTCTCGACAGATAAAATATGGTATGCACCTATTGCCAGACTGTTATTTTGACGTGTGGGCATTACTGCCCACGCCTTCGGCTCTGGCAATAATGTCCTACACGTCAAAATAAGAATCTTGGCAACAGGTACATCATATATATTACAAGCTATATAAAGACATAAGTGATGAAGAGGATCCGTCTAAGTTTTGAGTCTTGTGTGACGCCGAAGTGTGTTTTTTTTGAATGAGTTGATGCTGCTATTAATTGCAGTTGCAGTCTATATAAATTGTTATTCGCAGTTAAATTCGGCTGGCCATCTTATCATACTGATTCTACAATGAAATGTTGTCATGCTATTGATTATCTGTTATCTGTTATCTGTTATTACAAATAGAACGAAATCGCATTATAATTTATTATTTATGATGACAAAACAAATGAAAGCAAAGAAGAATATTATTTTTTTTGTAAGTTGCCCTACCCGGATCTATAAAGAAATCAAACAAAAAATAACCTCAAAGACGCAATCAAATTCACAAGAAAAATACCATCAACATAACAGTACTTTGATTTAAAAAAAAAAAGATGCACATGAAAAAGAAAATAAAATCGTAAATGAACGAGACTAACAAACACCGAACCAGGCAGCATCTTAGCCATTCAATATAGTACATCTTACATTATATATATAAAAATGTAATAAAAATCGTTCTCTTGGTTACATTTTCCTTTTAGGTAAGTATCTTTTATTATTGTTGTAGTTGCGATTTTTTTTCTCTTTTCATTTCTGTAAATTTGTTGTTGCAATTTTATGCTTAACGTTTTTTTTTGCTTACTTTTTTATTATTTATAATAAAGAAAGATCACGCTCTTGCCAAATTTCTATATGCAATATATTGATTTTGATGAGATGAAAAAGATAAGTAGTTTTCGTACATCTTTCTTTGGCTTTGTATTTTAGTATTCTGCTGTGTCGTTTTATGATCATTTTTATGGTAGAAGAAATAATAAAGTTGCATATTTTTATGTAGAAAATTTCATATTTGCAAACGAAAATAAATCAAATCCAATGGAGATTTTGAATTGGATTTACGAAAATTACTACACTATTCATTCTTAATGGACTTTTTTCAAATTAAAGTGATTTTATTCGGGATAAAGTCAACTGCTTAGTCTATCTGATATTCAAATTTATATTAACTCTAGTGGCTATCGACTCAAAGACACATAAAATATAAAGTCAAGAGGTGTAGGCGACCAGACGACATCGCTACAAATTGATTTTCTAATTTTGTGTTAATCTGAGACAAAAGCCATTGCATTTTCATAAGGCTTTGAACTTTGTGACAGAATTATAGAATTTTATGTCACCACTCTTCACCGTCTCCTGTCAAATCAGGTGTCTACCCAGATTCAAACAGATGCGAACGATCAGGTTAAAAAGGGCTCGGATGATAGTGAACAGAAATAAACGGCTCAATTATTATTGCAGACTTACCGTTTGTGAAAGGTCAGGTTTGTGACAGTTTTTTCTGCAGTACGTCATATGAAGAGAATTACGAAAATCTGGAAATCGGCAATTTGGCATCACTCTCAAAATAGATCATCTTCAAGATAACGGTACTTTCAGACGTCACCTGACTAAAGTTTCGTTTGATGTTTCGTTCATTAATTCATTGGTATGCTCAGTATACTCAGTAGCTAAGTACTAGCCTACCAAAGTGATCCTGGTTTGATTCCCATTTCAGACAATTTCACATGGAATTTTTCTAGCGAGCAATTATATCGCACTACTGAAGTCATAAAGTTCACTCAAGTTTCATGGCGTATGCAGAATGACTCGTATGACGTAACACAAATACGATTAATTAGTTGTGCAACAGCCTACATTTAGGCGAGATATTTATTAAGCACCTAGATTTTCTCCAAAAGAATGGGCGTACTTCGAGACGTGGTTCAGAAGTCAAGTTAAGAGGGTTCGATGCTTTGCTGAGCTCTGACAAGCTCTCAGAAAACTGAACAGTTTATGAAAATTTCGTTAAACTGCTCAAACGACAACCGCCAAAACTGGTCGTGGTCGTTATTGCGGTCGTACATTTTTGGATTCTGATGAAAAGATAGTACCGATGCCTCTTAAGACCAGTGTACCCTTTGCTTTGTAGCTTACATTTAGGCGGAAAATTATTCACTTCTTGATGATTTCCCTGAACCAAAATCTTTTTTTTTTTAATTAAACCACGCAAAAATATGTTACTTTTAAAGGAAAAATTGAATTGTGAGTCATACCTTAACCCAATTGGAAAAACATGTGCGTGCACGGAAAATTCGGCAAATTCGACATTTGTTGTGTGCTGCATATATTTGCTGCAGACTGAATAATGTTCCCGTGTGTTGTATTACAATAAACATGTAATATGAATATTTTCAAAATATAGTTCCGGCAACAATATTATTCAGCTCGTAGGAATATTGTGAGGTTCCCACGTATATATTTGCTGTGTGCTGAATTATATCTTCAAATTAGTTGTGGGATGTATTACTTAACTTTACCTGCATGCCGAATATTGACTAAATGGTACTATCGAACTATACCTGCATGCTGAATATTGACTAAATGAATAAAGTCGTTTGTATTTAGAATGGACCATGCAACAATATTGTTTTAATGAAATAAAAGGAAGATCTCAAGAACATACGCATAAAGATGATTATCAAATCTAATTTTATTCCTTCATTTAAAGTTATTTCTATTTTTACCGAATTAATATGCAATGATAATGTTACATTTATGTATTTCAATAGAAATTTTGACGAACGAACTTTTAAATCCATTTTCGGTGTTAAAGGCTTTTGAAATGTTAACAGAAATAGTTGGTGGTATTCAGCAATAAATGATGGAATTTGTTTATGTATTGTCCGTTTGACAAGAGGATCGCCACGGTTCAGCAGGGGGTTTAGAACATTTGTTTTTTACACGTTGGCACACGTGCTCTTGTCAGATTCAAGATTCTTTTTACGAAGGTTACGCTGATTATACTTTGTGAAAAAGGCCAATACCTTGCAAATATGTCACATCTTGGACAGAATTTGACACTGCAATATCTGCAACATGAAAAAACTAAATGTTCGAAACCCCCTGAAACCCCACCTACGTAATATACACAAACTAGGTGGGCCAATCTTAATTTATTAATTCGCGTAATAGATGCTCACTATTAATGTGAACAGTTTTTTTGTAGAACGATTGAAAAAACCTCTAATTCAGAACCAGGCTCAGAATTAAAATAATAATATCCGATGACATTGCTTAGTGGGGAGAAGTACTACATTTCATAGAAAATAAATTCAATTAAATGTTGTTGTATAACCCATTCTAAATACGGACGACTTTATTCATTTAGTCAATATTCAGCATGCAGGTATAAATATGCCTGTGTGCTGCATAAAGCAAAGTAACAACGGTTCGAAATAAGACTGCCACTATATGCAAGCAGTATAGCAGCAGTGGTAAAGTCGTTGGCAGTCAGAAACTGAGGTTAAGCATCGATGGTCGCGGTCCGTACTTGGGTGGGTGACCGGAAAAAATGTAAGCAAAAAAATTCTGTTAGCAATTTAATATGATGAATTTAAATATAAATCTACGGCTAATAACAAATAATAATAATAAAATTGAAAAAAAAAAAATTTTGAACAAGTTTTTTTGTTTTTTTTTTTGCTAACGCAAATAAAATTGATAAAGTTAATTAAATCAATTTCTTCTATTAAACGATAAATTAGGTTGTTTATTGAATTGAAAAAAATGGCGTCATTTTATATTATAAAACAGGCATACAGCTAAGACCTGCACGCTGAAAAAAAATATCCAGCACACAACAACAATATTCATTAGGCGGGCATTGTATGATCCTCAGATCAATATGCAGCACACAACTAATGTTCTATAATCGTGAAGCTGTTCCCGATTTCTTCGTCTGGGGTGCATATATGAGTTTTCCGTGTGCAGATTGCATAAATTTACACAATCTGCAAATCTTTCAATGACTTTCACACGTTATGATTTGTCCATTCTATGTAAGCGTCCCAGTTTTTTTTTTCTAAAAGCAAAATCACAATTACCTGAATTGTAAAAAAAAATCTCGGCTAATTGGTCTTAGAAATGATTAAAAGCTGGAATGTGACTTCAAACACATATATAAAAACCTCAGTGTTTTTTTTTATTATAAGAGAGTCATTCTTCAATCAAAACATGTTTAACTATCTCGAAAAGATTTTCGATGACGATTTTACTCAATAAAATGTTTCAAAAAATTGTTATTCAGTAAAGCCATCAAGTGAAAGAGAATTTAATTTTTTTTTTAAATATATACCTATATTAATGACTTAACTTCGGACCTCATGTTTTAATTTTGAACAATGTTAAATCACAACTTAACATGCATACATTCGGTCAGAATGAACAACGTACATCGGTTATAATATATACCGTCAAAACACAATAAAAAAAAAAAGTTTCTCAATGAATCAATTCCGAATCGGATTGCACCATTGCAATGTTAAGAACGGAATGTACATTATAATAAACCAAAGTGCAACCATATAATGCACACATATTTATGTGTACATCGGCAGTGACAAAGTCATCAATATAATGTTTATTTAAATCAATTAGCAAATCGTGAAGGAGTATTGTATCAATTTTGGGATAAGGAAATCTTTATAGACCAAAAAAAATAAAAATTATTATTCATAACCAACACCCTGTTACATCTGGCGCACACTTGATAAAGATGATGTTTACAGATTACAGTTAAATAATTTTCGAAAGGAAAAGTCAATGTTGAATAAACTCCTTGTAGACAGAAATGATAACACCTACAATTGAACAAATGATGTAAAGTGATGCATATAATACATATAATCTTTACTTCCCAAGCACATATATTATTGCTATTATTTTTATTATATTATTATTGTATAAGGGTAGGTCAAGGTAGGTGGTATTCGAACACGCAACCAAATAACATGCTCTAGCGAAAATAGGTTGGTATATTATTTTTACATAAACGTATCCCTGTCTTACCAGAAAATATATCTATATAGACACGAACGGAACATATACGAAACGTACGTAAGGTACAACAGCGTCTATCCCGAACACACAACTCCTCGAAAACACAAAACACATACCATAAGAGAGGGTGGTTTTTGTGTGAACTTCGAATTGTGTATGTGGACGGGGGGGTTTTTTGGAATTGCTGGTTGCTTATGCTTACATAGATGGATTTTGATGGTGTAAAGATTTTGGCATGAGATGTGAAAGTGAAAGTTAAGTGGGGAATTTGTCTACGGAATGCCGACACTGAGAATATGTTCTAAATGAGGTTAGGAGTGTGAAATGGTTTTTCTGTGCTGCGGTACAAATGGTTATTTCGTTTTTTGTTACTGTTGATATTGTTGTTGGTATGTGGATAGGGATGACAGGTCATATGGTCGATGTAATAGCCGCAAGAGTGTGAATACTAGGGAAAGTGAGCAACAAGATGAACATATGTTTTGTCAATGGATTTGTATTAAGGAAACATTATTTGGGGTTGACGATAATGTGGATGGAAAGACGATACGACACTTTGTATAATATGTTGGAAAATGTGGGAAATTCTTGTTTATGTAAAGTGGTGATTTTAAGGGAAACAATCAAAGTGTCTTTAAAGTTAATATACGATGGGATTTTTGTACCAAAAGGGTTAAGTGTTAATGTGTGTTTACATGGTTTATGCGTGGGAATATAGTGATAATTACTTGATGGTTTGTTGGATGATTTATTATTTTTGTAATATATTTTGTTTGTCATATGCTTAGGTATTTATCAAATTGAAGGTCATGGACCCAAATAGTAGTGAAAAGGGCGAATTCTAGTGGGGTGAGACAAAATTGTTTTGCAAGAAATCATTCTTCTGGTCTCAATTATCAAGACTAAATTAAGCTATTTTTCGTTCTTTTTTTCAGTTAAGTCATCGAAGGACACATTTCCTTTTAATAATTATTTACTAGTGATAAATGCACATCGTCGTCCGTTTTGTCTCCATTTAGATCTTCGTTTATGTGACGTTTGTATTGTTTAGATGACTTTGCATTGTCTTAATTCCAACTGTAAAGAAAACGGCTGGAAAACGGACGACCTATTGATGTGTTTCGTCTACGTACTTCTTCTGCTTTTAATGTCAACTGCCAAAGAAGTACTATCTTTTTCTTGCTTGAATTGCGTTGGTCTATTATAAGTGACCGTTGCAGAAAACGTCGCTTTTAACTCGACAGAAAAGTGATTTTTTAACCGTAATTTCTTCACTCAAAATACCTTGACAAAATGGCATTTTCTTGATTTTTTGTCTGTTGATAAATGAGGTGAGAAAATGTATACTTTCTTAACTCTTGCTTCTAGAAAGTTTCTCATCTGAAGTGTCCCTTTGCTTTTATTTTTAATATTTATGTCTGGTGCTTCCAAATTGCTATTTCCAAAGAAGCAGGCGGTATTCCCATTCGTCAAAATAAAAATTTGGAAGCACGTAAGTACTTTACGTGATTAAGTAATGTAAATGCTTATTATATATGACCAAAGCGATTTACATTGCTGTAACACGCTAAAATGTTATAACGATTTGTCGGCTTCGTAAAGAAAACGGTAAATCGCATCTCGCGCAAATGAACAAGGCTCTGATCACCTCGGGGAAAATGGGAATGTCCCTCGATTCACTCTAGCCGCAAATTTCACTTTTGTTGAAAGATCCTATTGTTTGCCGAGACATTCTCTAAATCATTTTTTTACCATCACGCTCATTTTTCCACAAATGTAAAATATGACGACAACGTGATCTAAATTTTTGTAAATTTGCGCAAAATGGAGCTGTATGGTAAAAAATAGAGTTGATGAATGTCTCGGTCCAAATATATGTCACTAAGGCCTACAGGTCTTTCCTGTTACCTGTCCTCGGTTAACCAACTAATACTCGGAACTGTAGCTGAAGAAATCGACTTTCCTATCGATGAACAAATGGTACATTACGTCCCTGTTTGGAATTTTCTATTTTGCCAAGTGAGGCGTCACACACAGCAAAATAAAAAGATCGAAACAATTAAGTAAGTTACTCGCTATAATTCCCTGGGAAATGAGTTTTTTCGCTTTATGTCAACGAAGTAATAACTCATTTCTCAGGGGAAGTGGAAAGTGAGTAAAGTACAATTTTTCACCTAAATCAAACCGGAGTTTTACGGGAGCGATTACGAAATGAAACATTTACCTGCGCAGGATTCACATTTAATTATCAATTTACTTTATGTCTCAATATTTTCACTATAAACCCCCTGGCTTGCTGCTAAATCAATTGTAAACGTAAACGTAAACAACGAATCCAATTTATATCTGACCCACACAAAATAACCGTACTCTGTCTTCGAAGTAAATTTGTCTATGACCTCGAACCATTAGCAGTTTGGCACACACTCGATAATTGATTATTGCTAAGCGATCAAAATGGAAACAGAGATGAAAATGAATGGGCTTAAAATGTCTTCGCAAAATGTTTTATAAATTCACAACAAATTCATTTTTGAAGTAACGAATATAAACGATGTAATAAGTAATAAAATTGTCACTTAATATATGAAGATTAATGGTTCCAGTTAATTCATCAAAGTCCCTAACAAACATATACAATAAGATAAAAAAAAAATATTTTTTTTGATTCACTTTGCACGATCTGATAAATAATGGCTGGCGATGATATGTAACATTTTATGTGAAAAGCATCCGCATATCGCATACATCATCAGACATAATATCAATTTCATTCCTATATTATATGTAACACTAGTTACCATATGACAATCCTTGAAGAGGGTCTTCCTTTCACTTGTCTAACAATACACAATTGGAAAAACTGTTTGTACAACATGTTTCGAAGAAGAAAATATGTTTTCCGTATACCATTTCTCGTAGGGGATTTTCAACCCAATTTTATTTGGTGATGTGTCGGTATCATTTCATTCATCACAGGATGGTATGTTGATTTTAACCGAAAACGTATAACACAAAACCATTTATATTTGTACATAAAGGTACGAAAAATGTTTTTTTTATGTATATATTATGTCGCATAGTATATGGTTGAAAGATGTCAAGAAAACAAAACATTTTTCTCCAAATACACATATTTATCATCAATTTTGGCTACGTAGAAAATGTGGAAAGCAGGGCAGTGGTTTGTTTTTTGGTATACACTTTGGGTATCGCCTGTTGCCTTATAATGTTCATGATACCCGTAACATGTACATCTGACATATATAAATATATTCACATAAAATATACAAAGGCATTGGGTCGAGGCCGAGGTCGATGGTTGGGTTATTTTTCTCACCCAATTTTCCATACCACACCACAAAACCATTGACTTTTACTTTCTCCGATTTTCTGCCACCAAAGCTTGAACGTTTATTTGTGTATCTCGTACTCGCATAGAAAGCAGTAAGAGTAAGAAGTACATTCCGTACGTATACATAGGACGTTTATTGTATATATATACATACATATATATGCCTTTTTTCTGGTGGTTCGGTGAAATATAAATATATACTGTAACGAGGGGATGAGTGCGGGCATACAACAAACCGGCTAAACTGCTACTTTGACGTCGATGGAAGAAACTCAGAAATCTTGTTGAGGTTGGTTAAGGATACGTATGTTATTTGGGATAGGACAAATAAAGACTGCAATAATAATAAAAGGAATTTAGAATTTTGTTGGGTAACCACACGAATATATTTTTGGCAACAGTTGTGTTCGTGCATATAAACAGAAAGATTCAATCAAGTGTTGTGAAGTGATTTAGTCAAAGAGACTGGAATATTTGGGTTCCTTTCTACTACTGTCGTTATTTCTGGTCAATAAGCATTACATTGGTATATTCTAATAAGCTAAGCTTTTGCAGCTGTAGGTAAAACAAATAAAAAATTGAAAACCAGATTTTTAACTAAAATGAAAGTTTTCATGAAATTAGTAAATGCTGACCATTCCATACGACTAAAAGACTAGAATGAGACTGAAAATCTAAACTGGATACTTCAGATGCACTATGCACCACACCACAATAATTGGCAAAACGAACAGTCCCAGTCTGTGACTTATTTCTCAGCATGGGCACTATCGCTACAAATGAACCATTCTGATCAATAACAGAAGGAAATGTTTTTTCCGCGTATACCATGAAGTATGACACGATCAAATAATTGCAACGTAAAGATATTCTGAGCTACATTAGTGGAATAGGAAGCTTTAAGGAAGAACTCAACATATATGGTAGAAATCTTATAGGTTGCCTCCGTGGGTAATGCTCTTTCATGTCTTAAACATTCAATAGAACTTTAGACACGAACGTGAGGAGCAAAACGACTAAACAAATAAGAGATTGAAAACTCGTCTGCTGTTTTAGGTGTTCATGACTGTAGGCAAAAAACAAAATTTATTCACTGCCCCATACGGAAAATTGTTCATTACATGTACACATACAAATACCGACAACTTTCCGTATGGGAAAGAATAAAACAGCATGCATTGGCAGCACTGCAATTCATTCATTCGGTACAATTTATGAGACTCGCGAACTAACTCATGCGCTTTTAAGCAATTCGGTTTGATAATAGGGGACTGAAGTTTTGACATGTTATTTTTAATCGACGTAAAACATCATACTAAACAAAAAATTGTTTGACGGTATGTCTCTGAAATGCACTGATCTTTTTAAAAGTTCGTCTAAACTTCGAAACGTACAGCCGCCCATACGAAAATTACAAAATGGCGGCCGTATATTTTTGATTTTACACTGTTTTTAGAAATTCTTTTGATCAGAATTGTCGATACCCATGTAGTGCTTGCTGCAGAACACCTTACACATACTTATTTTCATCGAGACTGGAAACGGCCTCCGGCACATTTTAGGCGCCTGACAAAATTGGGACGATTTTGGGTCGTACTTTGTAATTAAAATATTTTTTTTTTAATCTATGCGTTTTAGAGGCATACCGTAGAACAATTTTTTGCTTAGAATAACGTTCTGCGTTGAATTGGTCAAAACTTCAATCCCCCATTGTTATTTCGACTTGTGTAGAACAATTTTTTGCTTAGAACAACGTTCTGTGTCGAATTGGTCAAAACTTCAATCCCCCATTGTTATTTCGACTTGTGTAGTTGCATACCTCGCATTCGGCTCGGTCCGTGTCGAAATACCAGTTTCCAAAACTCTTTGCTTAAATACACACTCGTGAGTTCTATTCGTATAACAAAATTGATCCCTCTTGTAATGAATTACTTCCATCGCATCCAATGTAATCTATTTTTACGTAAATATGTTGATAAGACTTCTATAGTCAGAATTACTAAATTAAATGATTGATGAATTAAGAGGTACCAGTTCTGATGTTTCACATAATTTAAGTCTACATTTTCCACCAGCTTTCTCTCAGCTTTATCATTTTTCTATGGGATGAAAAGGCACGTCTAATGGATCGTAGAAACAAAGCTCACCTCTGCTGGAAAGTGAAACTTACCACTTCACTGAAACTTTCTATCATCACCTGCGATGATTGTAAGAGAAACTTTAACTGAAACTTTACCAAAAGCCAATTTGAAAAGAATAAATTTTTATATATTTTCCTCATGCCATTCAGTATACAACAATTACAGTTTTTTTTAGTTTTTTTTTTAGAGTTTTAAAAATCATCGATGTTCACAGTCCAGGTTATTTTGGCACAAAATTTTAAAATTACTTGGCGAATTCAAATCTGGTCGGTACTAATCGCACTTTGTGCGAGTCTTTATTTCACTATTCGCACTTTTCGAGTAAACTGAAAAGCTTCGAATGATGTAGTTAATGAAGCTAGCATTGACATAAATCATTAAAATGTAACCGTTGATGCTTTGTATTATGTTTTGACATAATCACCATCTTCTACAAACATTTTGTAGATTGAGAATCACTATCTTCTTCAAATACTTTGTAAAAAGAAGCATCAATCACCCCTACAAACACTTTGTAAAAAGAAGTAATCACTCTTTTCTACAAACATTTTGTAGAAGGAAGCAACACTCTACTCTACAAACAATTTGTAAAAGGAAGCAGCACCCTCTTTTACAAACACTTTTAAAAAGAAAGCGGCACTCTATTCTACAAACACTTTTAAAATAGAAGCAACTCTTTCTTCTACAAATACTTTGTAAAAGAAAGCAAAACTCACTTCTACGAACACTTTGTAAAAGGAAGCAACACTTTCTTCTACAAACATCTATCTATCAATCTTCAAACATTTTGTGAAAGGAAGACACACTCTTATCTACAAACACTTTGTAAAAGGAAGCAGCACTCTACTCTACAAACACTTTGTAAAAGGAAGTAGCACTCTCTTCTACAAACACCTTGGAAATGGAGGCAATCACTCCACTCTACAAAGAATTTAAAAAAAGTAGTATTACTGTCTTCTTCACAGTGCTTGTAGAAGGGAGTGAGTGATACTTCCATTTACAAAATGTTTGTAGAAGATGACGATGCTACATTTTACAATATGTCAAAACGTAATACGAAACATTACTAGTTAAATTTTCATGTTTTAAGTCAATGCTGGCTTTATAAATAACATAACAAAACATAGCTAACGCCGACCCGTACGAAACACCTATTCGTATCAAAGGCCTTTAATGTAAAACTCTTCATTTCTCTTACTTCATTTTCTTCTCTGCTGAAAAACTATTCTCCCTTTAAAATCACTTACCTTATCCACTCTTTGCCTTGTTATCATATACAAATAAATTGCCGGTGGCCCCGTACGAAGTCAAATTTCATAAATTCCTATTGTACCGCTATATTTACCTATGTTTCACTATAAATGAACATTTCACAGATGAATATGCTATTATATAGCTCAATATGCCTGTATATAGCTCAATATAGCTGTATATAGTTATATATAGATAGATGTCCATATATGGTATACCGAAAACGACCAACACAGATAATCAATTACTTCTCTGTTAACAGAAACTTTCTTAGTACCATTTTTCCCAATATATTTTAATGTTACTAAAATCCAATATGGCCACCGGCAGCCATTTTGTTAGGAGACCGTACGGGTATAAAAACTTTCCAGTCTGGTGAAAAAGTGCGAATAGTCAAAGAAAGACTAATCACACTCTGTGCGAATAGTGAAATAAAGACTAATGACACTTTGTGCGAATAGCCTTTTCGTTCAAATTTTGCGCCAAAATATCATATACACATTTACTTAACTGGGAACAAAATCTATTTAACAAAAATTTGATGAAAAAAAATAACGTGGATGTTGTGCAGTGACTATCCAGTACGCTTTTCACTTTTCAGGAAATTAAAACAAAAACCATTATTTTTAGGAAACACAAGGGTAAATTCACAATTTGTCACTACCACGATACGTTGAATTAACGATTTGAACTAATTTATATGAAAACAATATAATATTGGTAGCTTTACTAGTATATTTGGGTGTTACAACTTATCAAAGAAATTTGTAGCAATATACAACGAAACTTTATAAAATATTCAACACTTCCAATTAAAGAAAACAGTGAACTTAACATAAAATAATTACAACAGTCGCTCATAAAAATCGAAGATATATTACTCACACAACAGATAAAATATTCAATTGAATGTTGGAACTTACTTAAGTTAATAACGTTTCTGGCGTGTAGTTTCAAACCGACTGAACTATGATTTTAATTCTAGTTTCTTTCAATCTATCCATTCAAATCCATTGTATAAACACATTATATCAATATGAACATTCACTCATTCATAAAAGATTTACGAAATGGTGTGTGTAAAGTTGTAATCCCTTCCTCACGTTTATTTTGTGTGGAACTTAATATTTTTCTATAAATAGATTCCGCTTTATTAACTAGACACGCACAATATTAAATGTGTAAATTTTTATGCAAATCATCGCTAGTTTTTTTTATGAATGAACGTTTTATGCCTCAACACTTTGAAAATTAAGACAATTAAGCTACGCACGAACACAGCGGAAAAAAAGAAGTCATAATAATGTACCAGAACTGTCTTACTAAGCTGTAACTTTGCATTTAAATATATTGAAAAACACATGATAAACTACTATCAATGGTTGGATATCAATGAGGATATTGTCTCAAGCTCTAGATTCAAAACGAAGCGCTGAAGCGCTAATATTATAGCTTTATAACTTTCGTCAGATTCCGATTTCAATCTCAAAATAAGGCGTGTTGAGTCAACAGTGTTGACTCCTCTGGATAGCTGGGGCAGATATCTCCGACAATAAATATGTTTCAGGAGACGGGAAATCAAGTTATAGATGTTTCCGAGACATCATAACAGTTCTTTTTTCTAACTATTATTAATATTGCATAAGATAATACAACACCAAAAGTTTTGCCTGCAGCGTATTTCATCTACTGATTTAAAAACAAAAATGTTATTAACTTCATTCAGCTGTGATGATTTTTTTTTTTAATTGGGTCGTGCAAAATCTATTTTTACGAAAAAAAGGAAACTGAAATGCTCATCTAAATCAACTAGGTCCCATATTAAGGTTGGGTCAGGTCGCTTGACTGACGACGCGTCGTCAATATTTTTTGATAACGTTCCGACGTTATCAAAAAATATTGAAACATTCCTTTATTTTAACGTTAAAGCTCCATTCTCATTCTCCATGGCTCTATGCTAAGGCTCTAATTAAGGGGAACTCTAACATAAAAGTTCATGTGTGTGTCACTTAAGTCAGTCACTGGTTGGTTATGCTAGTCTTAACTGAAAAGTTACACAGGCAATATCTCTATAGTTAAATCGATTGACTACTGAAAAATGCTGGAGATATAGCGGGTATCTTTATTTATCTCTTTGAATAATAAATGCAACTCGTGTGAATGACGGTCCTCGCTTCAGACTAAACCATGAGATTTAAATAATAATTTAAGGTATAAGTTGACCAAAGATGTGGAAAATGGCAAAATTGAGTCGTGAAGTCATAAGTTGACAAAAATTTATGAAAAATGGCAGAATTGAGTGTTTGAGTTGTATACGCTGACAAAAATGTATAGAAATGGCAAAATTCAGTCGTAAGATGACACAAAATTTAATGACGGTAAAGTTAGCTCAAACGTTTTCTCAAAATTTTAGCGATATCACTAATCTTGAACGATTTTGCGCTACGAAATCAGTCAGCGCTATTTCGTAGCGCTAAATCAATTTTGAGAAATCTTCAGACATTTGGAATTTTGAGAAAACTTTCAGATTTTGGGATAACTTCAGTCGTACTAAATTTTGAGAAATCTATAAAATCTTGGGATATCTACGGTCGTCCCATATTTTGAGAAAACTTTCAGGTTTTGGGATATCTTCAATCATACGGAATTTTGAGAAATCTATAAAATCTTGGGATATCTACGGTCGTCTGGTATTTTGAGAAAACTTTTAGATTTTGGGATAATTTCGGACTTCCCATATTTTGAGAAAACTTTCAGATTTTGGGATAACATCGGTCGTACGGAATTCTGAGAAAACTTTCAGATTTTGGGATATCTTCGGTCATACAGAATTTTGAGAAATCTATAAAATATATAAAATCTTGGGATATCTACGGTCGTACCGAATTTTGAGAAAACATTCAGGTTTTGCGGTATGTTCCGTCGCAGTTCCGAAAATTTTGAGTTTGGAAAAGAAAGATCCCGTAGAATCGATTTTTTGATGTTTATGATTTAATTATGGCGAATTAGTGGATCAAGGGTGTGTCGATTTCATTGATGCATAGTAACAAGCGTTGTGTTTCATTTCATTTCAATATTTTTATTAACGAAAAATCTCGGACATTTGATTTCTAATTTTTTCATTTTAGTATTAAAAAAAACTGTGAATTGATTTCTAATTCAAGATAAAAGTTTTGATTTTTAAACTACATTTACACATAATTCCAAGTGCGTTGTCGCTATCTAAATTCAACTAAACGAGCACCGATACGTGTTAAAGACTACTTTTTTTGTGTTTGAATTATGTGTAAATGAAGATTAAAAATCAAAACTTTTACCTTCAAGGTTAGCGATATCGCTAAAATTTTGAGAAAACCTTTGAGCTAACTTAACCGTCATAAAATTTATTGAAAATGGCAGAATTGAGTCGTGGAGTTATAAGTTGACCCAAATATATGGAAAATGGCAGAATTGAGTATTTCAGTTTTAAGTTGACCAAAATATGGGAAAAATGGAAAAATTGAGTATTTGAGTTGACCAAAATATGGCGCCTCACAGTCATCCTTTTTGCTTCAGTGTATGTGACAGTTGTCATTTCAAACAATATGATCTATTGTATGAAGTACCATCTGTCATGTACACGGAGGCAAAACGAAATGAAAACGGATGACTGTGAATTCAGACTTATTCTATTTTTTTCTGACCATTCTACACAAATGCTAATTTCAAAGAGTAATTGTCGACCTGGACCGATTCATCATTACGGCAGGCATATTAACAGTTTTACTATCTGATCTATTACTTCGTTTGATTTCAGATATCTTTTACTTAATTTGTTTTGAACATGCTTTTTATTATATAAGTCCTCATTGGTCAGAGCTTGTCGTCTATTATGGGAGAATGGAACAAAGGGTAAAATCTATTACAAGTTATCTTCATCAAAAGTCATCTGTCACTGAATTATTTTTTCATGAACAAACTTCACTGCAGTGACATTTCACTGGAATGAATGAATATGAAGTTGTTACACATAAAAATAGTACAGTGAGAATGAAGTACTATAAAAAAATGTGGCGCCTCTACAGGCCAACCGACTAGGCGAATTGCTGTCGTTGTCGATAACAGATGACAGCCGTCTGTAACAGGTTACGTCATAAACATTTGTGTCAAGTGTGCGATGTTGCTGAGTTTCAAAACTGAAATCAAACCATGACCACGAGACTTACGTTACCGCGGGACCTGTTCGATGAATCCTATCAAAAAGTTCGCTGTTGATGACTTTGTAAATTTCATCCTGAACAGAATCGACTAAATAAAAAGTAAAATAAACAGTTACAATACATCGGATTGAAAGTGTACGTTTGTTAAACTTTTTACATTCAATTCTTTTTTGTTAACTTTTCTTGTTGCACACATCATAACCACACAAAAAAATTCATTTTTGTGTATAATAAATATGATTTCAAAAATTCCATGCATCACTTCGCACAATCTCGACATCAACACATGGCATATTAAATATATAAAAAAAAATTCTCGTATAAAAACATCTTATTTTCAACAAATTCGATGCCAATGAACTAACCGCCTGTTGCTTGCTACCGAAAATGTTCTAAAGCTATTTTTGGGGTGAAAATCCAAACATGTCGTATAGAGGATAGAGGATTTTATTATATTGTGCACGTAAGTATGTAGATTTTGTATGTGAAATGTGCATATGTCTCATTGGATATAGTCGAGGTACGAGAAAAAAATTGTGCTATGAAATTGACAAAATATTAAGACTTTCCTGCGATTACAATCGCTTAACGAATATTGAAATCGAAACTATGACAAAAAAAATTATTTTTTTTTAATCGGCAATACAACGAAATGAATGTTTAATAACAGTCACTCATTTGGAGAAAATAAAATAGACGACAGTGTCATGTCCATACGAAATTAAAACACAACAAGGACAAGAATATAATGAGCGCATTATAAATTACAATGAATATTCATTGGTACGATGGAAACAAAAATTGAGCTGCACACACTATATACCATCAACCAGAAAAAAATAAAAAAAATAAGAAAATTGAACTTGCTAGCTAATGTGCAACAAAAACACATTTCGATGGTTTAAAAAAAACTCTTTTTTTGAGGTCAGCGACGGCAGAGGGGACCCTACAATTTATATACCTATACTTTTGAGAATTTTAGACTTGAAATATATCGTATACTTAATTTATACACTGATGCATGTAAGTTTTCAGTGTAAGATGATGCACACAACATTACAATACAAACTGAAAATTTTTGAGGTACATAAGAGGAAACCAGCTTTTGTTGTATTGTGTTGTTAGCTAAACTAAAATAAATTAGTTGGAACAAGAATGAGGATGGAGAGGCATATGTAATGGGAGGACAAGGAAGGGTGAAATAAACGAAAAATAATGACTGTGTTCTGTTTCCAGTGTTATTGCACATATCCTCTATGAATATATTTTAGCGACAATCACATGCAATGAATTTACAACAGAAAAAAAAACGAAAAAAAATAATAATAAAAAGTTGTCGTGACCAGTTTAGTTTTTAGGCAACTCTCTCTGTAGAGAAGACATAAAAAATGCATTTTTTGGTTGGAATATTTGCAATTTAATAGCATGAACTTATACGAGTGTATAAAGGCTATGAAATATGCAAAATGCATGTAACATCATGTTGATATATTAAGTAATGTATAGCATCTATATGCAAATGGTTTGAGGGCCTTGATTATTCTCTGTTGAAAAATATGGAGAATTTGGAAATTTCAATTACCTATGTTACAGCATGCACAAAAATATGGTCGAATATATTACGGTTTAAGATAAGATAGCTTTTTTGTGGTTATTTAAAGGCGTTTTACAAACGGGTTTATTTTTTATGTTTTTTTTTTGTTTTTCAGTTTCATCAATTGCGCCCAGTTGAAATGAAAAGAAGAGAATACCATTTAGACTTTGTAATTTCTACTCGATAGTTGTGAAACAAAATGGAAGGTTGAGTTGAACAATATAATGGAAATGTAATTAAAGATCATTTCATACCATATGCAACCTGCAAGTAACTAGAATCTTAATTTTGCAACAGGTAGTACGGTTTAATTTCTTTTCAAAATGTGGATGCCTTTAATCTAATAAGAAAACCAGTCAGCTTCGATAGTAGGGTACTTTCAACAATTTCCTTAAAAAAATCTACCAATTCATATACATATTCCTTCAGAGTACAATCATCGTTATTTTAAAGTTGTTACTAATCCCATTCAGTAATCCAGTATCAGATAAATAGCATTTGTAAATTGCAATTTTTGAGCTTTTATACTCGTTTCCGAAGGTCTTTGCGAGTAACATGTACTACGTTATGTTATGAATATGGTCGCCTTCGTCTCGTGTCAAAATCAAAAATCGACAAACCAGTACGCTGCCCAACAACACATAAAAACTAAGTACAAGAAGAGCAAAGATTTTGAGAGAGCAAACGTATGGAATTCTTTTAGAAAATCTTGGATATCTTTTGCACTGAGTTTTTTATGCGTTGTAGGGCATTGTGTAATGTAGAGACATTTTCAAACAAACTATTTTCGAAATATCATTTCTCATGAGTGTTGCCTTTGTAAAAATTTGCATAAAAATCCATATTTTCGACTTTCGAAGAATACCCCATGGCAAATATAGATATGGAATGAGAGGTTTCCAGTTCGAGCCGGAGTTATTTATGACATTGATAAAGTACTTCATATCCTTTGTCTTCTATTGTTTTTTCCACGACAAAGTACGAACAGCTTTTAGCCGAAAATAAATTTACAACTGTTGAAGCGAGGCACATGGGTGACTACAGCTTTGTAAAACTGAGGTTGTACCGCTCGCTCCAGCGTAAAAAATTGCATAAAAATCTATATTTTCGACTTTCGAAGAATACCTTATGGCAAATATAGATATGAAATGAGAGGTTTCCAGCTCGAGCCGGAGACGAGTACTGGAGTAGAATTAGTTATTTACGACATTTTATTGATAAAGTAAGATCTGTACTTCATACGGATTTTCGAATTGCGTAATTCTTACAATTTTGGGCCAGTTGCAGTAGATAGCATATATGATAAGATGGACAGGAAAGCCATTATTGCTAAGCATCTAAGTCGCAAATGAGCCTGTTGTGCAAACCCATATTTTGTATGATCGTATGATTTAACTATTAGAACATAGGAGGCGCTAGTAGTTTTTATTAATAGAATCACAATCGATACTTATGTATGGTACTGTGTTCAGAATCTTGGTTTTTCTGAGAGACCTATTTATGGTACTTAGAGCTGACTGGTGTTAATGAACCCATGACATATAGGGCGTGTGTCCATCGCTCTACCGATTAATGCAGTAGATAAATATACATCGAACTATTGGGACATCGATAAAGAATGTCCTCGATTCAATGTTGCTATTCAGGGTTAAACTCGTTAATAAGTATGCATCTCTGGCATGTGAAATATATTATCGACTCGCCCAATTACACTCCAACAATGGAAGAGCAAAGATTTAACTTCCCAACCCAACTTCCCAACTTATGGATTCCATTCCATTTCATTGATTTCAGTTTTAAGAGGGTAATTACAAAAATAAAAACAAATTACAATTGGATGTCCTATTAAGTGTTTGAAAGGTATTTAATATTATTCTTTCTGAGCCCACGAAACTTCGCCACTGACATTACCGCTAAAAACTCATTTCGCAGTGTTACCGCGGGTGAAAAACAATAGCTAATTGTTTGCAAGCAGTTTGTTTTTTATTAGTGCATTGGGATTACAAACTACGCACTACACCAATCATCCAACAAATTTGTGAACAAGTATACGTAATCTAGCATTGTTGCATAACTCGTCCTATAAATGGAAAAATTTTTATAAAACGATGTCTATAATGCAATGGCTCATTATTTTTTGGTTATAACTGACAAAAAAAAAATTGTTGAATTTAGGTATTGAATTTGGTAACATAATTACGAGCGTAATTATCGATGGTTAATTATTTATTAGGACGACATTGTCGGGGTTTTTTTTGGCGGAGGATGCTTGAGCTTGTCCCAAATATTTTTTTTTTATATTGCTTGTGTCGAGTTAAATATAGTTCACATTTTTTTTTGATTGCAAAAACATTAAATCAATTAGCAGTATAATGTGTCATATGCGATGTTAATATAAATATTATGGTTATTGTCATTAGTGCATCTAGTAAAATATCATAATAATAATGAGCTATCATCATAATATTATATACGCAAATCATAACGAAATTTCATAGAATCATTATAGAGATGAAAAAAAAGGAAATTGAATACCTCAACAGAAAATAAATTGAAAATATTTATGAAATAAATGATAATCAGCGTTTGCAATTAGCAAATAATGAAAGAAAATCACATTTTCCATGTCACCTATCATCCAAAAAAATGAATGTCTGTTCGGTTGTTATAAATATGTTTAAAAATAAAAAACAATTTTATGCAGAAAGAATGCATTTTCCAATTAGGATGGGATATTTTTTTCTGTTCCATTTGAATATATTTTTCTCGCTCACGGAAAAACCGAAAAAAAGGATGTGTTATCAAGTCACGTAATGTATATTTTAATTTATAATAATTTATATCGAATCTGATAATACTTAACCAAACCATTTTTTTTCGGTTTAATATTTTCGTGTACCTACAAGGCTGGTTCAAATAAACAATTGCCCACCAAATTTTTTTTTAAATATATTTTTTTATTGCCTCTATTCCCACTCTACTCTTGCTCAACGAAAAAAGCATTATAAAAAAAAATTGCAATGGCTAAATAAACACAAAACACATCCAAGATACCAACAACAAAAAATAAAAAATAAATTTCAATATTAAAAAAAATGCATTTTTGATACATACAAGCCATGGCCAATAATACACCCAAAAAAAGTGTATGTATGATCATGTAAAACCGATGATAATGGTCGGTAAACTCAACTCAAACCATAGCAATTTTTTTTTTGTATTTTTGAATGGTTAAGTGAATGCTAGATTGTGCATAATATATTTTTTAACCCATATGGAGAATAGAGAATGGCTTCGGTTTTTTTTCTGTTAAATTTATATATCGCGTTGTTTGCAAGTGTGTTATAAAAATATAATTCGGATATTCTTTTTTGATAGATTTCGCTGTATGTGTTTGTATTTTTCGGGCAGTGGATGGTGCCATAATGAATAAAAGTGCAATACAATGTAAAATAAATAATTATGGCTGGGATTTCGAAGGAATGCATTCGTACTGTATTATTAAAAACAAAATGCAATTAAAAATGTAATTATTAGATTCGATTCGATGAGAAATTAAGCGTGGACACACGTAAGAGGACGATCTGCGGGGCGGGCAGAGATCGATGCAGCTACGAACTTTTTAGAAAGAAAGAAAACGTTTAGTTTGTCACGATTTTTACAAACAATAGTATATTTTTGACATTTGAGGGGAACATATCGAAGCTTGCCGATATTTCCCCTTAAATGTCGATACCATACTTTATTGCATTGGCGAGAATATATCATCATTCAATGCTGTTTTTCAGGGTATTATACCGAACATTAATTCTGTCATAGTGGTGTGCAATATGCGAGACGTCATAATTATTTGTCTAGAGTTTATAAGTCCAGCATTGTTATGTCGTTAAGTTGATCGTTTGCGCCAATACAATAATAGTATATTATTCTCATATATTGTGGGCATAGTGGTTTATCGAGATTTCACCACATATGAGAATATCATTCTTTATTGCATAACAGAAAACCGATTTAGCTGAATGACAAGGGGAACGTCGTTTCACTCGTTTTGCGTAATATACACTCGAGTTATTAATGCTGCCCATATCCACCGGTAACGTAATGTACTATTATTGCATCAGCGAAAAAGAGAGAACAGATGTAGAGGAAGAGTAAATTCAGATGCCAGTTTTAATAATTTTGGTCTATGATTCCTAGAGAATAAAATTGAGAAAAAACCATCGCGCATAGCCAACAAAAAACTTTATTAATCAGACCAGCTTTAACCAGCTTTAATTTATAAATTTGAATCTCTAATGTCGGACTACTTTTAAATGACAAAAAACCAATGAACTCAATTTGAAGTATAGTTTAAGTAACAGATTTTATGCAATCATAACTGTAGAATGATATCCCTGATTGAGGTGGCCTAAATGACAGGGACTATTTTGAGGGTTTGGCTTTCTCAAAAATATCTCAAATAAAAAATAAAAAAAGATTACTCAAATTCCCCAAAGATTTATCAAAGAGTTTCTAAAGAGTTTCCTTTGCTAAATTGTTCGAGACTGATTGTTGATGGCTGACACGTTTACTAAAATTCATTTATTGGAAAAGTTTGATGCGTTCAACAGATAGCCATATGGTCTAATGTAAACGCACTCTTAATTTTATTTTGACAAAATTTTTCAGTACATTGAGGATAAATCGGCTTATTTTCCATTCCTGTTAAAATCTTACTGCAATAATATCTCTAACCACGCAGAGTCGCCTGACTTACATTATTAAGGTGGACTGATATGCGTGAAAAACTCTCCAAAAAAATCAATATCATTGAACTTATACATAAATTACGTAAGTGTTTAGGGGAATAGGAGGATTCAAGGACTTTGTACGGTTCATACATTTTCACAAATTTAAAGAATTTGTTTGGAAAAATCGTACATGAAATCCCTAAAAAAAGCGTACGTTATTTTTAAGTCAATTTTGTTCCAGTTGCTCTGAACGAGTCCGATCATATTCATAAAATTAGACATTTTGCGCTAGTCATTTCTTTCGATTTTTTTTCCTTTATTTAATTTAGTCAATAACTTAAATTACTTAAATACTTCCGGGCCCAAAATTATTATAATATGCATGCAACGAGTAATAATCCCCATAAATATATATACTAAAATAATAATAAAAAAAACGCGTTCATACTAGATGTATAACAAAAACCAAACGCGAAAAAATTATGTGTTGTCTCATGCATAATTGTACATATATATATGCATAATATGGTATGTAGGTAGGCACAGCAAATAAGCAGGCATCAATGATGATGATGATGGTTTAGGCTGTGAACATTTTTATATTTTGTGTGTTTGTATTTTATATAAAATCCGTACATAATAAAAATTTATTTCATTTTGTGCATACAAGTAGTTTTTATATAACACAAACAACCGAAAATTTATTTTTTCGCATTATGTGTTTATCGGTGGGGTAAGGGACACACAAAATAAAATTGGTTTTTTAGGACCAGAAGTGTAGAGAGGGGCCGAAAACAACCGAATTGCATTATACGCAGCGGTTTGTTGATGTTGTATTATATGCATTCTGCATCAACCATCGAAAAATATTGCCAAAAAATATTTGATAGTAGTTTAGACTAAAAGAAGAGAGCTTTTGGGTAGGTCGTTCAAAGCGAATCGCTCTTACGATATTTAAGTAATTGGTTAATAATAATAATAACAATAATAATATTTAAAAAAAAAATCTTTAAAAGTGTGTTTTAATAGAATTTAACTTTCCAATAGAAGTTTGGAATTGCAATTTTTTTTATCGATGGCTTTTTGCCATTTTAATATTCATTGAATAGTTTTTTTTTATTATTATTAAAATAATAGAACAATTGACTGTCTCGAAGTCCTAGTGAATTTTTATTTTTATTAAATAAAATAATTTGAAAAAACTTTTTTAACAGTGCAATTAACAGAACAATTTTTATTAGCACAATTTCTAGTGATTTAGACATTAAATGAATTTTTTTTCTCATTATTTAAGTGCAGTTAATTAAAGTTGATGATTTAAATTTTATTCGACTTTTGTCCTCATTCAAATTGACCGACGCTTGGCGTCAGTTCCTGTACGAATTTCGTTTCGGATAAATTCAAGGTAAGTTTTTTTTATTGTTTCGTAAAAATTTCCTGTTCTTCTTGATTTACAGATGAAATTTTGAAATGCTCTTTTGAATTTGCTAACACACAATTATCTTTCTTGTCCTGTCAAACTATCTAATAAAAATGTGTCCAATATAAAATAAAATGTCAAAAAATATCCTCAACACATTTCATGCTTCCATTTACACCAAATAAAGCACAAAGTGTGACCACCTAACTATATATACTACGATAACATATAAAGTGCTCCCTTAAACACCGGGAAATGCCAGCACACAAAAAAAGAAGAGGAAAAACAAAAACGTGCCCGAGTTAGATTGTTATATAGAGACACCACTTGTTGCATATTTTTCTGAATGGTGATGATGTCGATTATTTTTCCTTTTTTCCAAGCTTTTTTTTGCTGCTTGCTTTTTTCCCTGGTATGTGTACCCGATATTGCATTTTCACAATATGTGAATGGGAAATGAGTATGCGGTGGTGTACGCGCGCTGATAGAGGAATTTTTGAGTCTTTTTTATTTATTTCGAATTTTTTTTTTTTGTACAACAAATCTTTGTATGCTCAATTCAACTTCCATAAAAACGGCATTTAACTTTTTTTTACCATGCATTTCAGTAATTATTGTTGCAATTCATGTGAATATGTTGGAATTTGGTTCTTTTTTGTGCTATTTAGAGGGAGAAATAATTGAAAAATGTTTGTTGATTTGTTTGATTTGCCATAGACAATTAGAAGATTCCGTAGTAGATAATTTATTAGTATTATTCCGTAGGTTCACGTAGGTTATAGCTTAGAAAATTAGTCTAATTGATAATCAATTGATAATTGCAAGACCATAAAAAATAGGCGAATGACAACGTCACGCATTCATAAAATAAATTCATTTACTTCTGATTTGCCATTATTATTATTATTATTTCGCTTTATATATTTGTATTTTACGTCGTGTGTGTATGCCTAGTGCATCCACCTATCATTTATTCAAAATTCAAACTGTTTAAATAAATGGCGAGACATTGAATTGGTGTTATGAAGAATAGGTTTTATTGTTTAGCCTGAGCATATAGTCTGCCTTTCGTTATTTTGATTAACAAAACAATAACGAAATTGTGTTTAATATAATTATTCAGAAAACGAAAGAAAATTACGCGAATATTTGTTTTGTTTCAATGTTATTGACTGGAATGAATAATTTTTTTAAAATTATTTTCTAAGATTGATTGATAGTACGTTTAGCAGACGAAATTTAGAAACAGTTCGTCGATTCTCGTTCTCACAATTAAATTCAAACAACCCACAACCAGACTCTTCTCGTTTAAGCTTCCTCTGTTCTTCATATATCCTGTATATCTAGGACTGAGCTACTTGGCATACTGAAAAGAAAATAGCATTTGAGATTCTTCTTTTACCTTATATCCTTTACATCTAGGACTGAGCTACTTGGGATACTCACAAGAAAGTTAAACCTAGTTACAAATATGAATTACCTCCTACTAAGGCTGTCGCTGATTATCAGACTAACATTTTTAATATTTGTTTATCAAGCCAAAAGAAAATCGAAATTAGACTTCGTAAATTTGTAACATTACTTGAATCAATCGAATAAATCGGAAGCTTCATTTACGTGGGGATGGTCTTAGTTTTGAACATGTAACATGATGCCAGCGCTGAAACAAATTATCTATTGTAATGCAATTTATTTTCAGCCTGGATGTTATGAGGAATACCAATCTTTTAATTTTCCGATAATTCTGACATTTCCCAGTGCTTAAAACGTCAAAGCACATTAATTAAAAACGGATGTTATTGTCACGTGTCGCGTTCGCATATGAAGTAGATAATGAATAAACGAACCACTGACATTTGACATATTAAACACTGGAAACCTCAAAAACATTGAAAAATTAAAATTCTGCACAGGGTCCGCTTTTAGAATGTTAGTCACTGTACTGAATATTTGACTGAAACACCAAAATCTGAGAAGACTCAAATATTTTTTTCTTTGTCAAATTTTGCAAGTTACCTTTCTTATAAAAGACTAACTTCTATAGTTGTATCACGGCAGAGTGAAATAAACCAGGGAGTAGCTATGACATAAATTGAATGAATTTCATGCGGAAAATATAAGACTTCTAGATAATTCAGGTTCCTAATCAACTGAAACGCTCCTGCCTGGTTTATTTTACTCTGCCGTGGTTGTATGATACACCGTCTAGGTTCAGAACCATAGAATCCTATTCAGAGTACAACTAATTCTTAAAGACCGTTCAAAGGATATATGAAACAACGCTGAATGAGAAGTTTAGTATATTCACTTACATTACTCACTGCACGCCCGGAAAGTGCGTCATTACTTAAACATGAGTGCTAAAAGTTATTTCCCAGTGGCTAAGCGAGTAAAATACTTTAGGTAAAAGTTTGGAACTTTACATTCCACGTTGCGTGATTGCACCAATACACTTGGTCATATAGAAAGTTCCATACCAGAATCTACTACTTACTTATTTAAAGAGATCTTTGAGTTAATACCTATTCATGTCGTACAACCCTAACTAGTGTCGCAATGGTGACCTCCAACGTATATTTGGATCACAATTGAAGGATGTCTACTGAAAGCGTCGAAATTGTATTCTGAATATTATTTGAATAAATATTCTTGTGTTGACTTTGCCTCAAAAATTCCTTGGAATTAGTAATTTTGTAATTTAATTTCCAGCGAAACTGAGAGAATTTGTAGCTCTATTAGATCGTGTCTTGTTTTATTTTAGACTTCTATTGCGGGATTGAATTAACTTTAATTAAGGGAAGGCTAATCTTTACCATTTTCATACAAAATGATTCAAGGACCTGCTTTTTTAGCTTTTAAGAGTCATGAAATTATAGAAATGAGGTTGAAAAATGGATTTTTTATTTTTACTAAATCCATACACAACACATAATTTGTACATCCGTCCCGAAAAAGTCTGTTCAATTAAAGGAAAATTGTTATTATAAATACTTGTAATGATTAATACAAAGTTTGAATTGTAATCATTTCTGGGAATAGGTTTATTCTATTTAATTAACCAATCGATTTAGAGAAAACAATGGCAATAAGTGGGCACGAAAGCTAAAAAAAATGTTCTCGTTGCTGATGTAATTTTTCTTATATTTTGGATGGAAAATATTAACACGAAAATAATCGTCTGAAATCATCTATACTTATAACGCATATATATGTACCGAATACGTACGCTCAGTCGTTGTTTTATACTCATTTTAAAATATAAAAATGTGTTTGTAATTTCGCTGTAGATTCTTTTTTCCATTTGCCATTATTTATTTATAATCATCAATTCTCGAATATAACTTAAGCTCTAAACAAAACTTGCTTGCAGGAACACACAAAAAGCAGCATTCGAAAATAAAGGTCGTTGGCCTAATGCAATTTTGAAATTTAAAAAAAAATGTTTGTGCGAATTGAGAATGGCAGAACCAAAAATACATCTAAAATATACACTGAGTGAATAATGTTTTAAAAATAAAAGAAAAATTCTTAAGAATAAGTACTTCGGTTGTGTTGGTTCTAGATTTATGCACATTAGCCGAAAAATATTTTTCATGTATTATAATTCAATATACGGATGGCAGAGCGGGAAAGAACATGAGACCATTTATATATATATTTTTGATAGTTCATACATTGTGTATGTACGCGAAATAAAGTCCAAAAATTTAATCAGACTGGACGTGGAAATGGAAGACAAAATATAAAAATGTATACACACAGACACAAACGCCAAGTAATTCGCATAACCGAACCCTTTTTCGATACGCTGGTTGTTGTTTTTTTTCTCTTTTGGTGGTGTTTAATTTCGCTGGTCTTATTCGTTCGACTTGAGAAGATATTTTTGATATTCTCGAATCTATTTAACATTCGTGATTTTATAGTGCACTTTTCAGTGTCTACCAAAAACACTGTGGTTTCTAATGATATATAGATGTAGTTATACACACAATGCAGGAGAACTGGATGTGGCTAGAAATATTTTTTTTTCTTCGTATAAGTATGTGGTTGTTGTTGTATCGTCATTTAATTGAACAAGAATTTTTAAAGACTTCATTGTAGAGTTAGATGAACAGATTATTACACACACGTCGAATAATAAGCATACAATTTTTCGTGGGAATAAAAAAAAGACCGAAATTTGCTAGCCGAGAAAAAAACCGAATTGCTGTAAAATGCACGTTGTGCTGCGATTTATTTGCCAGCCATTTTAAAATTGAAACATTACAGAGAGTTCAAAAAATAAATTATGGGAAAATGTGGTTAAAAGATCGTCATAAAGTTAAAATGTGTCGTTCGAATCGAGCCAATCGAAAACCGATAAAATTCAAATTGAAACTTCAATCAAAAGCGAAATGATTTTTTAATATACACCATCTCCCCACCCTCGATTCAGATTTGAAAGAAAATCTGTATACACACAGTAGTAGCATCCCAATACATTAAAATCTTTTCCCGCATAAAAAAAAATATACATCAGCCCTACGCTCCGATGTCGAACTAATCGATTTTTATTTTCACATTGTGCTCCAGGAAGGAAATTGTGGTAATCACTTATATCCTTCTTCCATACAATAAACCAAAAACATTAAGGAATGCGCGCCCATCTGTTACCCCGAAAGGAAAAAAAATTGCTATTTTTGTTACAATACGAATTTATTTCGATTTTGATTCCGAAAAACTAATGTTACTTTCATATAGTCGACGGTTTTTTTTTTCTATATATGAGTATGTAATGGGATTGTTGGGAAACATTTTACAAAACAACAAGTAGAAAGCATAACATGTGTGTGATATTAAAATGTATATAGATATATAAAAGAGGAACAAAATCAATAAGCGAGAATGCCTTTACATCCTCACATAAGTTATACCAGTTTGTATACATTGAACACAATGTTCCATACATTGGGAAGAAGAAAAAAAAAAGAAAAACTAGATTTATAGGACATTTATTATTAAAGAACCAAATACTCGATATATCATAGGATATATATCTTTTCTGGGGTATATAAATTTCCGCACGAAAGAAGAAAAAAAAACACATACACACACCGAGAATCCCGTACTACCGCGCGTCCTCTTATCTCTGAACAGCCTCACTTCTTGTTTAGAGAAATTCTCTGCTACTCGAAAGGAAATCTTTTAAAAATGGAAAAAGAATCGAGGAGAAGTTACGTGTTTAAATGTGTACATATGTACAAATGTGTGTCTCAGCAGAAAACTGTGATCTGACATTGGAAATGTTTCTGTAAATCTCTGGAGGAAGGCAGGAGTATCGATGTACATATATCTACGGATATGGAGAGTCGGAGTGAACAAATACACATTTATATATTGCAATGGTTTCGAATGTTTATTTATTACGTTTGGATATATTGAATTAGGATGTTGTTTGCGCTTTTCGATAAAAACAACACATAACTATGTGCCCCGAAAATGTAGTGAAGCTTTTACCTACGGTTATTTGCATAATAGACCTGTGTGCATTTTGGAATTTAGACTGAATTTTAATCGAGTCATTCCGGGCGTAATTCAACCGAGAGACACATCAAGCAACAGGTCTCTTTACTGTTCATGTAAAATGTTTTTTTTTCTTCCAAAAATTGAATCATATTACAAGAACATAACCTTCCTGTGTCGCATTAAACTCACATGGATTTTTTTTTTGTGCTGCGTTTGTGGTGAGCGCACATTGTCAGTTTGTCGAGAAAATAAAGTCAGTAGAGAAATTCTTTACATTGGAAAATCGCTTTGCACAATTTTACCGACGAATAATACATTTTTGTTGAAATATTTTCGTCGCAAATACCCTTATACCTCGTGCATTATTAGCAGTTGAAAGTCGACATAAAGTTTTAGGTTTTGTTGACGATGAAGCATTCGGTTGTGTACTCTGAAATTCTGTCAAATTTATTCATTATTTCCATGGAGAAATTCTCTGATCTGGAGCGGTATTACGGCATGAGTGTTCTCTATTCTAAATTCTTCTCTTTTTCTATTTCGTTAGCCGAGTTTGGTATAATGTCAACAGAGAAAGTAATTAGATTTCTACTTTACGGATTTCAGTCAACTATAATGTCAGAGTATGGTACATGATCTCAGGACTTTGTAACAGTAATTAATATTTCAATCGACACAACATTTGCTACGCGATAAGAGTTTGGAAAACAGTTTGCTTCGTATCCTTTTTCCAAACTATTATCGCGTAGCAGATACTTGGCTGATTAAAATACTGATCACTGTTCCGGAGTCCTGAGATCATGCGCTGTATGCTAGCATTATATTTTACTAAAATCCATCAAGTGAAAATTTAATTATTTTTCTGTTGACAATTATACCGACACCGGGTTATTGCAACGACATCTTGCTTGAAATAGCGAAGCGACGGTAGAATAGAAATAGAGAAGAGTTTACAATATAAGAAAACTCATGCCGTAATACCGCACCTGAGAGTGTACATAGCATACAGTATTTCCGTTGGTATTCGCAAGAGATTGAATAACTTCAAATTTTTGTTAATTTATTTCTGAATTTACGGACAATTGCATTCACCTTCGTATGAATGCAAAAATGTTTAAAATTGAGAGTCATTCCTACATTTTTAAGCGATTAGATTCAATATGCACTATTATATACTATTCAGAGTTGTTGTTGTCGCATACGTTATTTAAATATTACTCTACTCTACATCCAATTTTCTGCTGTTATCGGTTGAATTAACCGTATGTAAAACCAATCGAGAGCCTTGGTAAATGAGTATGTTTGTATAAAATATCATCCGAATTTAATGCCATTGTTAATGTATCTGCATCAACAACAACAACAAAAACCCAGTGCTATATTTATAGAAGTAAACTGAGAGACGATGTGGATTTCTTTCAATAAGATTTATGTGACCTAAATAATTCTGAACGAAAAAAAAACAAAATCTTCAATTTTTAGTTTTCATTTCGTGCTAAGGAAAATAAGCAAAAATTTAATAGAGTATTATGCGAATATGTAATTTACTTCCGCGATTCAAATAGCTTTGTTTGAGGCGAAATATTTTTCCATATAATTCTAAATGCATAAAAAGAAACTTTTTTTTGTGTTCGTTGGTTGAACGAAAAAAAAGTGTATTCCTTGATGATGATGTTTAAATATAAACGTGGAAGAGTTCTTTGCGTGTTTTATGTTGTATAATATAAATTAACTGGAGGGCATTTATTTAGGGTCATTATAGTTTTTGTTCATCTCTCTTTTTCACAAATAAAAAACCGAGAGAAAAAACTCAATTTTTATGCAAGTATGTGATAAAACGTGTCAAACCAAAATGTTTAGAGATATTCACAGTGCGCTTATTATCTGTCAGGAAGAACCCCACTTTCAACCGATTTCGCACTAATGACTCAACGTCCTAATTATGGTGTTTCTAACAGGGAAATTATAGGAATTAAGATGTTCCACTAAGAAAATAACGTGTTAACATTCAGAGGTGAAATGATTTGAACAGGTGGAGTTTATTAATTCGATTTTGAGTCTATTAATTGAAAGTGGCGTTATGGCCCGAGTGCAAAAACAAATTTTACACGCAATATGATTTGGAAAGTTTTTTCCTGATTCGATCCTTCTCTAACCCACAAATATTATGAACACTTAATACGTGTTGACTAGGAAGTACTAGATTCGAACGATTGTTCTAAGTAAAAGACAAATTCAATGCTCAAAGGCATATAGGTGATTGTGATGGAACTAGTAGAAGTAAAATAAAATGTAAACAACAGCCTGTACCCATTCATACCGACTTTGGTCCACAGACACCTTGTCGACTCATAAATTTGTAATTTTTTTCTTCCTCAATATATTCGAATGCTCATCACTCAAACTAAAATTGTAAATTGTAAATTGCAAACCATCTGCTCGATGAAGACTACGTTGAGGAATATAAGTCGACTGAGAAGTTTTATTGCAGTTGTGATGAATTTGGACGCTGTTGTGGTTTGTAACTGATTCCATAAAAATTTATAATATAATTTATAACAGGAATAAAATACTAAAATAAAAATCTATATTGCTAAACGAATTTTGTGTGGAATCATTCGTAAACTACTACAACTCGCAAATCAGAAAATATGTCGAATTTCACTTTTTTTTCCTGTACCAACTATTTCGATGTTTAATTTTGTATTAGCTTCTATCAAAGTTTCATCTCCACTGGCTTTAATCTCTTTGGGTAGTGCTCAGTCTTATTTCAAAAATTGAAATTTTTATTTTACCTTTGATCGTTTAAGTCAACTTATTTGCTTTGCGATTCTTATTGCACATATATATACAGGTAAACAATTCCTACCTATATTGGTAGGAAGAACATCTCGACTCAATCTTTTTATCTGAAGAAAAAAAGACAAAAAATGCTTCTGAACCCATCAAAATCACTCCAGTCATCTTCAATAAATATAACCCGGCCAAATTCAGACATTTAATGCATTAGTTACAGCGTCATTTTTATACTCCGAATTAAACACAAACTTACGTTTTTCGGTTGGTTTTTTTTTTCTTCTTCTTCTTCTTCTCTTGACACGACATTGCCCTGTTATAATAATATTAATTTGTAATGCTCACAGTTTTAAAGCCGCAAGTTTTTTTTTTAGTATTTTGGCTAGCCAACCCATTCGATATAAAAATGTATATGGAAAGAGGTCATCGACACTATTGTATATTTGATGTTGTGTGACGAACATATAATAAGAATTCTTTTATACATAGCAAATGTGCATTTGAGTTTAAGTACATTTTCCGTTTTTTTTTAAACATCCAAGCTTGAATCTCGATGTGTATGTAGTGCGAAAAAAAAACAAAACTGAAGATACTGCAAGTAAATGCGAGAGAATGAAAAAGCGTTTCGATTATAATCTTCTTAATTGATATAAACGTTGGTATACATATAATAATATTTGTTGAAAATATCCAACTTAATAATTATATTCGTTACAAGTTCTTTCTAATTAAAGCATTTTACGAATTGGTAATACGCAAAAAAATGGAAATGATTAATTAATTCAACAAGTTTTTCAAGCGGATATTCGGTAGAATATTCTATTTCAACTAGCAAACTGCATTTTACTAAACAGAAGATCGACGTAACATTTTGTGTTTGCGAGCGAAGAATTTGTTGTTTGTTTAAAATTCATGAATTCATTCACGAATTTCGACGCCCACTCAATATGGATAAGAAATACTGCAACTTATGAATTTTAGATAGACATTTTAAACTTATACTCATTCCTTATATGGTGTAGTGTATTCAAATTGTTTGTTTGAACGAATCATCCAAAACGGTAAGTCGTCACAAGTCGCCAGAGAATATTTAGTAAAATGTTTTGGATTTTATAACAATTCCTGAATCTACAGAGAACTATTTCACTGCTTCACTCAACTTCCCGAAGAAATCTGTGACCTGGTACTGAGAACAGGAGAACAATTACGACAACAAAAATGATTAATGGACTAATAGACCCAGTCTGATATTCCGAAATCAGATAAAATTGAACGAGGGTGATTATTGCAGGATATTACTCAGAAAAAATCGTGAAACTTAGAGAGTTATGTCTGGCCAAGACATTTTTTAAATCGATTTGTCGTCATTTAGCCATGATCTTTGACTAATTTAAGAACAATGTAGTCGGCACCATGACCTACACTTTTTTTCATTAAGACAAAAATTGGGCATGTACCATCATTGCTTCACGAGGAATTCTTGTTTAACGAATGACTTGGCCTTCGGTCATTACATTTTATAAACATTTGAAATTTTCGTATGACTAAGCAGACACATTTGTGATATGCAAGTTTGTTAACCTTAAAGAACCGAATAGGCGTCTGTTGTATTGACATAGATAATGATAATAAGCGATGAGCTCTGGCTTATTTTCCCTTATTGCAAAATGTACAATAAAACTATTGAAGTTACAGATTAAATATATTTGTTGCGATCCGCTGATCGTTGGGTCTATGTCTATAAACAATATAGAACGCTTGAACGCTATATACATACAGAGAGAGAGAAAAGTGAAATTCGACATGTTTTCTGATGTGGGAGTTGTGGTGGTTTGTGAATGCTTCCATACAACATTTGTTGAGCAAATGAAAATTTAAATTTTTCCCGAAGTGAGTAAAAAATTAAACTCCATAGCTAGAGCACTGCACCCTAATGTGTCAGATTTACATTATTTTGTATTTGATTATGAAATATCGTTTTGGAAATGAGCTTGGATTATGAATTTAAAGTTGAAACTCGGAATAGCCCATTTTTCTGAGCTATTCCGAGTTTCAACTTTAAATGATTAAGAAATAAATGCCATGAATGTTGCAAGTTTTAAGAATAACGATTGTTACATACATTCGATTAAATCAATTTCATTTGTCAATTTTTCAATTTCAAGAGATTGACTGCACAGAACGATTTTTTGAACAGCGAATGACAAACGATCAAAAACTAAATGCACAACGTAATGCTATCTGGATAACAATTTTGTTAGTCGCTAAGTATTGGTGCAGAAAATTCCACGAAATCGATTAATTTTCTGGCACTTAACACAACATACCATTTCCTAAACACACACACGTTCCTGTAAAATTTTCATTTAAACCGGAAAACAGCTTCTCACATATATGTAACCTAATGAAGTTGAGAAATTTTTCACATTTATTTCGAACATCTTTCTCGAAAGTATTCACGTCAAGGATAAGATAAGGTTTTGAAATAACATAATATCCGAGTATCACCTACAGCCATATTAATAACCATTTCACACTAATCTGCATGTGCTCATTATTTCCACAAGAAGATTGTTTGAACGGCCTGAGGGAATTTTATTGTAAAATTGAAGATGTTATGAATGTGTGACCGGATGGTAGAAATCAGATAAGAAATTTTTAATAAAATTTAGGTAGGTGCGCTCATTTTCTTAAAACCGATTACCCAAAATGACAGAAGAAGCACACATCAAGGATTGAATGTAATGCGTTTTAAAGCCCGTTATTTTCCTCCGTTTTCCTCCTATTTTAAACTACTGCCACTCGCCACCATTCATGAATGTAACAAGTATTTTATCAATAAACTCAATGAATTAACTTTTTCTTAACTAAACAATATGATACGTGAAGCTGTGACCTGTAAAGTGATACAGATAATAAAATAAAATTCCAACGTGCCCATACACAATGTGGTCATATACCCAACGTATCTCATAAAATTTTAATTGACTACATTCCATTAGTTCGGCAAACAGTGTTCTCAATTTTAAAACCAGCTGGTACCTAGCATTGGGATCATCTCAACTGTAGTTGTAACATCTTCCAAAATATTTTCCTTTTTATCCAGATACGAAAATTTGTTTCCATGTTTGATCTATAAAAGCCGATCAATCGAAATATTAACAACGCACTAAGTCATGTACGTACTTCATTCGATTATTAAATTTTTCCAGTAAAGTTTGATGCCATTTTGTAGGAGACAAATAAGTCAATGTAAACTAATAGGACCTATTTATCATCGTACAGATGATGAAGTTGTGTGTATTTCATTCCCCCGAAAAAAAAATGAACGCACAAAACAAATTCGTTTAGTCACTAACTGAGGTCATTTACTCCGCACCAGCAATATATGTTATTGAACTAGCACATAGAGATCATTGAACTAACGTGTCGAATTTTTTTTTTCTCTGAAAGTTGATTATATTCTCGATTCGCGAATGCATCTAATTTAACATTGTAAAAAAAATGAAAAATAAAAAAATCGAAAATGATCATTGACTCTCTCGATATATACCTATTAAAAAACATCGACCACATGCTCGAGATACTGGTGTTACTATAGTACATCATACTTTACATTTATTCAAACAAATAAATATCAAGTTTAAAATGCCAGTCGACATTCGTATTCATCTATCAATAGATTTAAACAAAATTACAACAAATACACGGTGGATATAAAGAGACTTTTGCACTTGTAACCCTGAACTTGGTTCCAGTATTATTAATTTTTTTTTAAATAAATGATTTTTTAACATGTGTAATACATTTGTGTATGTACCTACAGCACGACTTCACGCTCTATGATTCTACAAAACTCTCTAATAAGCAACCAGACAAACATTATGTTTTTTTTTTATTTGTAAATTCCACATTCAGACTGGTAATTACGTCACTTTTGTCTGTCTAGTCTAGTCGCCTCGCTGTTGTGCACAATTAATATAAGTTAGAGGATAGGCTATTTAACATCGGTTAAGTTGTGTGTTTTCATCGTTGTTGTTGCGCATCGTCTATGTCTCGCAACCTCTATTTACTTGCTGATGTAAAATCATAATAAACATGACTAATCATTGTTAAAATCAGATTCAATCTAAGCCGAATATACAGCGTTTAGATGAATGAATTTTCGGTTTTGATGTTTTAATATTAATCGGCATAAATGGTCGCTCAAATGAATTATTGTTCTCTCTTTCTATGTTAGCTAAAGGATGGCAAGATCATTATCATTTTATATACGAGTCGCGGGGAGAGAAAAAGCTTTGATATTTTGTAGAAGTGTTTGAAAATGAACTCGTTTGATATTTGCACACAGAATGATTGTTATGTCTGCGACCAGTGTCATGACCATGCACAGGTTCTTTTTATATTTCGGGTCCATAAACGATAGAGAATATTATAGAATGTTGTGCCACTGTTGGGCCTCAATTATTTAAAATGATTTTTGAATTATTTTTTTTTCTTCTTTTTTCGATCAGCGCAAACAATCATCACATCGAAACCAAACATTACACATTGAAGCTTAATGTTCCGTGTGTGTTATTACATTTGCAATTCAATTTGTACAATAAAAGCAACAGAAATGTATCTGAACCGGCAGTAGAGTGTTTGTCTGGTTATAGGGTAATTGAACTGTTGATTTGAATGTTTATATTATACGAAAAAAAAGCGTAGATATTTGTTTAACTTTTTTTTCGCTTCAATATAATGGTAATTATGTATTTGGGTTAAGCAAAGTCAAGCTAATAAATGCAATATATAGAACTGCGTCGAGGAAATGCATTGTCAGCGATTAATTTGTCAAATGCGTGTTTTGTGTTCAAATTTTGTTTGTCATTTTATGTTTGAATATATGGGGCGCTTAAACGAAATCTAAATTAAATTCAACGAAGAAAAAAATGTAATTGGCGTTTTTCCAACTGACAAAAAATGTGTAAGAGGTGGTAGCCTCACACAGGAGAAGTAAAAAAAAAATTTTTGGATTGCACTCATTATTCGTACACTTTTTCTCAAAATTTCCTCGCAGAGACGATAAACATTTGCTTGGCAATATATTATTGTCTATAGATTCTGAACCAATTCTGACCAAATTTTTATGACACCGGACATTACTATAGTTATATCATATAAGGTGGATCCTGTTTTCAATACACTTTCGAGACCTAAGATACTTTTTTACATTTTTTGAATAGAGTGCTCTGCTTCCACTTGAAAAATTTTCATTTCGTTTTGAATTTGTTACTGATGTGATGTATCTCTCTCTCCGTATCTCTGATTTCCCTAATTTTTTATTCTATTTCAAATGGTAAACGAGAAAAACCAGAGAAAAAACGAAGAAAACCTTAGATGCGAAAGTGGGATTTTTTACGTGTGCAAAACCGTATGTTTCCTCGTAAATGTGTATCATTATTTTCGAGAAGAGCACAACATTTTCTATTTAGTTGTACACCTCACAGAATTGTCACAGATAGTCAAATTCTCTTTGATTAGTCTTTGGTTTCAATATTTTGAGCTTGGTTATCTTCCATGAGTTATAATTGAAATGCGTTGAAACGTGCCTTTCAGATCTTAGCAACTGTCTGACCGTAGCGCCTTTCTTGCACGAACTATATGGCAGTAAAAAACTTTTTGTGCATCGCAAACATAACTGAAGTTGCTTCAGAAATCTATTAACCGAGTCTGATCACACAGCTAAGGAATCTGAATACTATGCCATGTTGATGTTTCAAGTAGTAAAACACCAAAACAATCAGCACCAGCTGGTGATTCCCCATATTACAAAAAGTATGTTACAACCTATGTTCTGAAGGAATAGATAATAGGGTGGGTCGATTTTAACAACTTGAAAATCCACAGCCAGTGACATGTGCAGCTTGCCAAAACTAATCAAACTGCATCATTACTTTTTCGTTTCCGAATACTTTTGAGTACCGCACAACTGTTTGAATGGGTTTGTTAGGCTACTCGTATTTCCTTTCAAAATTTTATAAACAATTTTCTTAAAAAAGCTTTGATAAGCCTTGCAGAGGCTGTAATAGACTGAAATAAACATAATACAACTTAATTTGAAAAAATCGGTTCAGTCGAAGTGAAAATATGTACATTTTCTATGTAATATTGGGAGTCTATGAACTTTAAACCACCATTTGTACGAAAGAATTCCACAAATGTGGTTAGTTCTTTCTGCTAGAGTAAAAATAGGTAAAAACGACAATGATGGATATTTTCAGAATGTTTCAGATTGGTTATCAACGATGTAATAGTTCTAGGAGATCGAACTACTCTATTAGAAAAAATATTCCGTGTTAGAAACGTCACTTTTCGTAGTAGATTCGGATGTTAGTATGAAATAGGTGATTAGTTTCGCTCTACTGTAGAATTGTGAAACTGAAGAAAAGTTCAGGTGTTTAAATTTTTCAAGAATATTTGTATTCCCTGAATTACGTCATTATACAAAATCTTTCTTCGAATCGAAGCTTAAACGAATTTTTCGTCCTTCATTTATCGTAATGATAGCACCTTCTTTACGCTCATGGGTGGTGAAAAGCGACGCCACTTCAGCAAGCAGTTTAAAGTGTCTTTCAGTGGCCTGGCAATAACATAGCACTTTTGTAAAGTCTGTACTATCGTAGCATAATGTGCATTGAGGTCAATGATTTGTTAGTCAGTTCTATTGGTACACCTCTACAGTATAGTCGTGTGTTATTACTCATTTATCACATTTTGGTTTTTAACGGATCCTACGATTTTCTCGACCCACAGATTCTGGCAGCTGTGATATTGTGTAAATATTTTTCGAAGTCAAAACTTTCTACGCATACGTAAGACTAGTTTTCTAAGACAAAACCCAAAACAAAAAATTCAATATCAGGGCTGTCAAAATTTGTAGAATTCATTAAAATCAAAAGTATGTTATTTTTGAACACGTTTGTTGAAGAGCTCTTTGGAAATATCAAATGGACTTATATTACTTCTGAAGTAGTATTAAACACATATTTTTAAAAGACTCAAGTTTCTCAAATTACACTCATTGGAATCGCGTCGGTTGGAGAATGATGAGCTGACTCTGTTCAAACTGATCCATCCTCGTATCGATTCTGAACTTTATCATTATCTTAAGTTTGACGGACGATCTAAACCCACACGGCAAAAGAATTTGTTTTATCTTCCAAAGTTCAAGACTAATGTCCAGAGAAATTGTCCTATTTATCGCTTGCAAGAGCACCATGACGTGTATTTCCAACGATTGAATAAAATGGATGACAGGTTTCCTGTTTTTAAAAGTCTAATCAATCAAGGATCATTTCGTTTTTTGATTATGCAAATGGCAGTTTCATATTGTTCACATTTTTGTGCTTTTGGTTTATGATTTTTCCTAATGTTTTCTGTTTTTGTAACTCGCTGATTGACCTGTTATTGGGCTTCGGTCTGTTTGTCTTCATGATAAAAATAAAATAGGTCTGTTCCAAGGTCAAATTACTGTCAAATTTCATCCTTAGAGACAAAACCTCATCAACATTTGTATGTAAAATCACGTAGGTTATGTTGCTGTGGATGAAATCGTTGCCGTTCGTATTATCAAAGTTTGGGTTTACAGTTGCCTATAGAGCGAAACTAATCACCTATTTCATACTAACATCCGAATCTACTACGAAAAATGACGTTTCTAACACGGAATATTTTTTCTAATGGAGTAGTTCGATCTCCTAGAACTATTACATCGTTGATAACCAATCTGAAACATTCTGAAAATATCCATCATTGTCGTTTTTACCTATTTTTACTCTAGCAGAAAGAACTAACCACATTTGTGGAATTCTTTCGTACAAATGGTGGTTTAAAGTTCATAGACTCCCAATATTACATAGAAAATGTACATATTTTCACTTCGACTGAACCGATTTTTTCAAATTAAGTTGTATTATGTTTATTTCAGTCTATTACAGCCTCTGCAAGGCTTATCAAAGCTTTTTTAAGAAAATTGTTTATAAAATTTTGAAAGGAAATACGAGTAGCCTAACAAACCCATTCAAACAGTTGTGCGGTACTCAAAAGTATTCGGAAACGAAAAAGTAATGATGCAGTTTGATTGGTTTTGGCAAGCTGCACATGTCACTGGCTGTGGATTTTCAAGTTGTTAAAATCGACCCACCCTAATAGATAAAGTCACCTAAAAAGTAGTAGTGTAGTATAAAGTTGTACTACACATGAGACTGTGTCCGGCCATTTGGCAGTTTTAAAGATGACAGTTCATTGTCACACCAAAATAGGTTATTTTTCGTTTCGCAACACTTTTCAACGTTTTATTTCCAAAACCTTGAATTGTGTTGCGAAACGAAAAATAACCCATTTTGGGGTGACCATTATAAATCTCTAAAATCTTGAGTTGAGAAATTCCCTTGGAGAAAGTTTGGATACCTTTCTCCTGGCCAACTCAGAAATGACTAAATCTAAATCTTTCGGAACCTACAAACTAGAGAACTACTACGAAACACTACAAAACAGTACTCGAAACAGCATGAAGACCAGTATTAACAGCTTCCATAATTGTGGTGTGATGACCTTTCAGTTCGTAAACAATTTCTACGTTCCATTAGTCTTTGTAAGTAAATATCATCCAATCATAATGAGCTACCTGTTCAGAATTTCGTTCTCCTTATCCCATTCATACCTTTACATCACAAAGCTTCGGACATCCCTCTGATATCTTAATCACTCCGATTCGACAAATGTCGGGAAAAAGAGCTGCATTGATTTAAAACTAATGCGGACCTACATGAAGCAAACGTTAGGCATTGTTTGAATCACAAAATCATATCAAAACAAATGACAAACAAAAAAAAACGGAAAATAAAAATTCCCCAAATAACATGCTAATCATCGCGACATAGTTTTTCAATTTATCAAAGAAAAAAACTAAAACGCAAATCTAAATTTGATTCATTTTAAACTGTGATTAACCACATTTTTATACTTACATTTCAATGTATATTGTCGCCGGCTTCTATGAATCAATCTATGTTGAGTCCATTCCATTTCTTTCATATTTTTTTTTTAAGTGTAACCGAATATCTTGCTAGCATACATATCCGGTCAAGTCATTAAATGTGTAATGTAATGCGTCGATTAAAACCGATTTGAATGTTTGAATAGTTGATGTGGTCAAATATTAAAAAGAATGAACAAAAAACTGCTAAGATTTCTATTCCTTCAACGAATAAAAACTGAATCATCAAATATTTCCCGTAATATGTTACAACATTTTGTTGTCTACTTGCGTATGTTGTTATTTATTTTAAATGAGTCGCCAAATATTGTAGACCTTTCAGCTTAGAAAAAAAATTATATTTCGCTATTTGCTTTATTAACAGATTTTTTTTTCTTCAGTTTACTTTAAGTTATCTACCCGTAATAACGCACAACATTGCTACTTTATAGTTGAATACAGTTCCGTTTCGTTATAATTTTTTTGCTTGTAGTGTGAAATATACCATTTTATTCTATAAAAAACCCACATATTACATATAGGTGAGTATTAACTTATTTATATGTTTTTATGAAGAATAAGTTTAGATTATCTCTTATCACCTAGCGGTGAACTAACGATATGTATGGACTGGGATGCTAAAGTTATATTTCGATATACTTACTCCTTCAAATTCACAGTAAAATGATATGATTGATCTGTTTGAATACTGTGTTTCATCTCCCGACAATAATAATTTTTATCACATCAGCGCCACATGTGTTTGCTGCGTATCCCTACTTCTGTAGCAAAACACTTTACATCACCGTTCTGATAGTACATTACCATGCTCCCCAGTTTTTACGAGACATATACGTGGACGAGTGCTTGCGCGAGTATTGGTCCATGTAGAGTGTAAACTACTGTGCATGATGGAAATTTTATTTTATCAGGCAAACGAAGCGATAGCTAGTGACAAAACCTTACTTGCAAAATCATTTAATCTCAAGCAACACATTCAAAGCGTATGCTAATACACACACACACACTCATACACACAACAATTTAGTCATGTTCATTTGTTTGAATGTGTGGGTTGGTTGTTGGTCTTATATTCTCGTATCGCTAGTTCTGCTTCCACAAATATCCACACTCAGATATATCAAACTCGGGCAATCATGACTCACTTTACCGAGGTAATTACAAATTGTCGAATGAGCTCTACTGTGTTCGAAAACATCTTCGAGTTAGATAGATATCTTATGACCACCTTGTTGGTCTGCTCAACTGGATGCTGCCCATCTGATCATCTCTGTTTGTCTTATTGCTCATGGAACCGACGATCGGTGAAGTAGAGACCACCACTTATTTAGTACTTCAAGTCTGTTCCAAGGTTCCAAGACGACATATTCAAAAAATATTGTTGGCAAAACGTTCACAAAAGCGTTGAGGTTATGACTCTTGTTTCTACAATGGTTGGTTTCACTAAATAATTTTGGTGGTTAGTTCTTGGTACTGTCGGAGAAATATAAGAAGTCACAATCTAATCTCGTTTTGTCAAATCACATGCATTATCAATATAAAAACATTTACTTATGCGTATATCAACGTGAATATCGAATGTGGAATGAATATCGTAAATTGGATAGTAATCGTAATGAAAATGTGACTTCTTTAACCTGTTACAGGCGGCAAGCATATGACCAGTATTATTCTCGGGTCTATTACTTCCGTCGATCAAAGTATTTTCAATCTGTTGATTTAAAATCTTGTACTTCAATTTTGTGAACATGCATTAAACTATAAAATGGACCATATAACCGGAGCTTGTCATTATTTTTGTAGTGGTTGTCGATAACAGATGAATAGCCATATGCGACAGGAAAATATCTGCCAGATTGTTTTGTAGAAAAACAGAAACTATTTAGTCTGATAGTTAGTTGAAAAGTTTCCGTTGCAGTCAATCCATAAAAATTACCAAAAGCAATAAAAAAGGGCGCTTAAATTTGAATGATAAAACAAACGTACACCTGATCAAAATAATAATGCGATGAATTTTATATACCAACAAAATAGCATTTTTGTCTTATACTTGTCGCTGCACATTTTCTTTTATACATTTAAAATAATATGCTTAAAAAGACGTAACACAGTGGAGTCAGTAAAAAATAACGAATACATTTTTTCGGTTGTTTCTAAATAGATTTTTTTTATTCGTGCATGGTAAATATGTGCTTAAAAATATAAAAATGTTAGGGTGATTGGCATATCTCGTTTTTCAACGTCTGTCTGAGTTCTACGAGTGCTGGTTTCGCGTTGAGTGTGCATTGTACAAAGCTATAAGATTTTGTTTTGCAAATTCTTATATGTATGATGCCTATATTCCTATAAAAGCGTATATCGTGGCTTTAGGTATTGGCTATAGTTTTTCTTCGTGTTTTTTACGAGGTTACTGGCCTATGTGCAACAGGGCACACAAATGTCAAATGTATGTATAAATATTTGATAAAATGTTGTTATAATAGACGTTTTATTTGTTTCTTTTTGATTTTTTTTTCTCGTAGATATTAAGGAATTTGTTATGATTTTGTGTGAGTGCAAATGTAACTGAATAAGTAAGTTATTGTGCAGCTAAAGAGTGTTAGGGACATGTCTTCTTTCGTTTTCATTTGTATCTATTTGAACAATTTACAGCCAGTTTCTTACTAAATCAAATAAATCTAAACTAATTAATTTACATTGCTACGACCCCTCCCACTGAGTTCGCAAAATGTATTTATACAACTCGCCCACAAATGTTTCTCTAAAAAAATCAGATATTTTTCACTAAAAATTTCTGGAAGTTTACTCTAAAAACTTCAGTTATAACGAACGATAGGCTACATTGGATGTTGCGAATGTAATGCATTACATGCAGGGGTTATTTTTCAGAATTTAATTCTGAAAATTCTGAGAAATTCTCAAAAAGAAGAACACAAGTTGGGAAATAAAATTTCTGTTATACGCGCCCAAACGAGATTTGAACCCCAGACCAGATCTGGCAGACCTCTTGCGTGTGAACCAAGTGTTCTACGATACAGACCATGGGACTGAATAATAAAAATTATCTAAAAATGTTCGGATCACTACCGAAGCAATACAACATTTTAAAATAAAAAAAAATTCAAAAGGTTCAGCATTCAGAATTTTTCGGAATTTTCAAAATTAAAATTCACAATAATAAGCCCTGATCACACGAGGTACAAATTTATGAAAATCGCCTTCGGCTCGGATATGCAATCTCTGCACTTGTCGAGAAAACAGCTACCGATGCTTGTTGCTCAAAAACACACTTTTGCGAGTATCATAATTAAAGTTGTTTCCAAAGTAATGGAGTATATACGTAGCAGCATTCAATGTATTCTGGTGTACTGTCTATCCCATGCGAAAGTTGACTTCCACATAGGAAAATAAAAAATGGACCCAGGTCCACATTAAATGGATCATTTAATGCAGGGGCACATCACTATGTAATGGTCAACTTTCGCATGTGGCAGGTAGTAAAATTAATGATTTCGAGATTCTAGAATTTTAAAGAAAGGAAAAGCTATTTTTTACTGTTTTATAATGTCGTGCAAAAACAACCAAAATTTCTGACAATTCCAATACGGACGTCACGATACATTTTCCTGTGTGCGGAAATTGTGCCGATCTTTGAAGAGTATGTTAGGGTTTATTATCAGAGGAAGGAAGAATCGAAAATGAATTATTCGAAACTAAATTTTGTATTTCATCAAGAATGGTAGACCTAAAATATGGTTCCATTCAACCATAAGAGAAAAAAAACGAAGTGATGATTGTATACCTACAAAATTATTATCAAATCTTATCTCATTGTTTACATGCAGTTTTATAATGTTACTTATAAATGCAAAAATACGAAAAAAAAACTTGAATGTTGTTATCACGAAGCATTTTTTTTTGTCAAACTAGCGATAGAGATTACACGCAATCTATAAAATGCTAAAAAAATATTTTTTTTTGTATGTACACTTACACTATTTTAATTAGATAAAAAAAAATAATAAAAAATTGTGAGTCTCATGTACTGTACATAGTCAGATAAGAAAAACTGTATTAGCTGGGGAAATATTTGATGTCGCTATTTTAATTTTTGTAAAATTTATCAAGACATAGATCGTTTCAGCGTCGTTCCCAAAATATGACCTCAAATATTGCGTTGACTATAAAAATTTCTTTTCCGTGAGCCGGTATGTGGCATTCGTTATGAAAGTTAATCCGTTGGAGTTTTTCCCGAATCTCCACGTCCAACAAAATATTCTCTTTGTAACCAAACATTTTTTAATTCCAGGTAAGTCAGCGTTCAAATAATAGATTGTTTGCCGATAAGGTAAGTAAAATTATTTTTATTAATTGAACACAGAAATAACTAGATTTGGACTGATTTGGATTAACAGATAGCTATTCAGTATTACCTCAAACGGTTATACACAGTAACAATCAGGGCCTAATATTGGTAAATTCATTTACCGAATTTACTGAAACTTACCAGAATTTACCGAATATTGACTGAATTTGTCAAAACACAAATTCGATAAATTTCGGTAAATTCCGGTAAGTTTCAGTAAATTCGATAAGTAAATTTACCAATAATACGCCCTGGTAACAAATTAGGTGTATCTTAAAAGTTGTACATTAGCATGAACGAGTTCATTGTAACGCACACACAAGCTCAATTTCTGTAATGAGTTTACACCGTAACTGCGCCTCAAAAATTTAAATTTTTGGATGAATCAGTAGATGGACAAATGAATTTAAATAAATTTCAACGCAATCTGATATGAGAATTACCCATATACGACGCTGCGTTTTATTTGACTTTGACACTTTTAATTTTCATCAGACTTACGGTGTCAGTTCTCATAATGTTAGAGAGCGTATGATACACACTGTTTTGTTTGTTAGAAAGTTGGGTCTGTATAACAGTAGCTAATGGCGAGAAAGCAAGCAAAAATGCATACTTTCCTACTTTTCCTGTTTTCCTGTACCTCCTAGTATGTGTTTGCAATTGAATTTTTTTGGCATTTTGCAGTAGACACCGTGCCGCGCTTTTTAATACTGTCTTACGTAAATAGAAATACATAAATAAAATCGCAATCGCAGACAACGCTGCTGGAAGACTCGACATTTCATTTCAGTACACTTTTTGCCCAGTCAAAGTAAATTTCTAACCGGGCATGGAAATAATGTTTTCTTCCCCCGGTAAGTGAGTCATAAATTTCCCGGTCATACATTTCGCGGTGTTTCGGTTCTGCAGCCTATATACATATTTACACAAAAAGTTGTACAAATTAAAAAAAAAAGTAATTCTCTCTCAATCTCTCAAAAAAAAGCTCCGTAAAAGTTCAAATAAATTCCGCATCGAAAAATGCAAAAATTTTATGAAATACACGTTCTTCTAGCGATTCACAATGATTCCTCTTTTCTTACATGATTGTATCGTTCCAGTTTCGCTATAAAATGCTGCTATATATGGATTGTGTGTCTGCATGCACTTAAACAGTAGTCTGAGTTATTTTTCGACTAAATGAAAAGGTGTCCTTCCTACACACGAAACGACTATTCGCTATATACGTATATATGTTTTGACAGATATATTAAAAAACCGTCAGGAATAAATATATCGAGCGAATAAATAAATTTGCTGTTTTCTTAACGGGAATGTTAACAATAATGTATTTTTAAAGAGCAAGCCTTAAGTAGCATCACAACCCCCATTTTTTGTCTATCTCTCTGGTGTATAAAGCGCATTATTTTAATAAAAAAAAATTGGTATCAGAAATGTGAAACGAAATCAAAGTTCTCTTTCGTGTAACTCATACACAAAATATTAAATTATTTAAGTTCAATGGGTCGACTGTGAACATTTTATTTATAAATCTGCCAGAAACAACACTAATTCATTACAAAAAAAAAATTAAATCTGAAGAACTTTCCATAAAGCTGTCAGTTACAAGAGAAAATATAAATAAAAAACAAAAATAAAAATCCGAATATATTTGCATGAACGTCTAAAATAAAAAATTATAATTCAGTGAGCTGCATTCATACTCGCATTACACATCATATCCATCTAGACCAAATCAAATCATATAAAAAAAATCTACGTATAGAACCATCCACACAGTACGGTCATCCCACACTCTTTTAAATCAAAATTGTATGAGAAACTTCAGCAAAATAAACGAAACAAAATATTTTACATTTACATCATTTCGTTTTAATTCAAAAACGATAAAAAATTTAAATGAATGAATTAAAAAAAAAAGTTTCGCTCGGTAAGGGGTGAATTTTTCTGCTGTTTAATTTTTTTTTTGTTTAAATATTATTGGTGCGATTTAATTCTTTCCTTTTTACACTAAACAGCATATAAAAATGTCCTGATTTGGCAACATTGGTTTAAAAAATGGCCAATCATTTTCATTTATTTTTCATTGGAATTGCCGCGCCTAGGTACTAAAACTCTAACTACCTAACTACCCCTATACAGACAATATAATATTTTATGGGAATAGAGAGAGTTTTATATGCGCTACAATACAAAATATAACCAAACTGATATAGAGGAAAATATAAAATAATATGGAAAATTGTTAGATATAAATGTGTACGGATATATATATATATATTACATGCGGGGAACATTTTTGCGCATCACCAGAATATTATCGTGGTGTGGGGGGAGGCAAAAATATGGGGTGGTTTAATAGTCGAGAGGAAAGAGTGAAATAGAAAATGGATTTGTTGTTGAGTTACTCATCCCATATCGTACCCAGCGATCCACTCTATTACTACTGGGGGGTTAATATTTTATATCTGTGTGTACATATAATTTTTGTGTTTTAGAAAGAGAAAATGTGTACATGAAGTAAACTCTAGAGCGCAAAATTTACATCTATAATATGAGATATGAGGTGAAATTTCTATATTGTGTTACATAAAATTCGCGATCAGGAGGATTTAAAGTATCGTATATGCTGTTATTTTTATTTTTTTTTTTCTGTAAAACAAGCAGCCATTTTGATTAAAAAAGGATATTAAAAATTAATATAATGTAAATGAAATTTTGTTAATGCGAAAATAAATGGAAAATTTTCCTGTGCGTCTGTTGCTGGATTTTTATTTTAATATAGACACATAAAATTATATGGGTGGTTTGGTAAAAACGCGGATATGTCAGGGATATATAGATATGGTTTTTACTGATGAACAAAAGACTATGATGCGGTTTTTTTTGTTGTTGTTGTTGCTGTTGTTGTTGGAGGGGTTTGAGGTGGCTTCAGCTAATATTTTCCCAAAGACCCTGGAACGCGATTTTAATTTTTATCGATATTTTATTACTGTGTAACGTTCCGAGGGGGTATCGAGGCTGATAGATATATAATAACAATATTTTCATTAAATATTTGAATTTTAAATAGATTTCTTCTGTGGCTATATACATCGTAGAGTCGTAAAAAAAATTACAGAAAAAAGTTTTTAATGGTGTTCCCAATAATCTGATATTAAGCCCAATGGCAAAGTACATTAAAAATATGTCGCTTTTATTATTCATCGTCAGCACAAGAAAAAATAATAATAACACAATGAAATATAAAAAATTGTTTTTTAACGAGCCCTTCGATTAAATTGTAACGTACTTTTTTTCGGAACGACGACGACGACGAAAGTAAAAAAAAAAACCTTTTTGAACTTTTACGTATATGGATTTTACATTTTAATTTAATTTTTAGCTTCATTCGAATTCAATTATGTTGCTCGCTTAAATGGGCTAAACGCAGGAAGGTCTCACAAGACATACATCTTGAAAATACTTATTCGGTCTTATCTTAGGATCGTGACCTCTATGCAAAGAGTAGATCGTTTCCAAGCCGTACCAAATCCATTACTGTGTGTGTGCGCAAGAGACAGATCGGATGTTAGAAAAAGAAAGAAGACGAATTTGGTACTGTTTGGAAATTACTCAGTATCATGGCCTATTGTTGGTAAATTTATTTACAGAATTTACTGAAATTTACCGAAGTTTACCGGAATTTAATGAAATTTTAATGAAATAATGAATTTTACCGAAATTTACTGAAATTTACCGAAACTTAGCGAACATTTACAGAAATTTACCGAATATTTATTGAACATATCATATATTTTAGTAATTTCGGTATTTCAGTAAATTCTGTAAATAAATTTACCAATTATAGAATCGTCAAGTTTCTAATTTTTTTTCTTCATTCACATGAATCTAATACAAAGATTTAATTGGGAACTGGTATGCCGGCAGCAAATAATCCTGTATTTTCACTTACTGAATGTAAGACAGATTTGAATTGGCACAGTTGTTAGTCAATGAGACAATTTACTTGAATATTTGTTCAACTTTAGTTTCTTTTTCACTTTTTTCTTTAAACTTTCAATTAAAACAGAATATTCTTCTAAATCCGTTTTATTCCTAAAAATATACAATTCATCGAACTTTAAATTACCCATTCATTGCTTATTCAAATTGCAATCTACTACATATTGCCCACATATAGCACAGCTCTACATATAATGTCAGTAAAATTGTATCTGCTTGTAACAGTTATCAACTTGCTGAAAATGTTAGATGGATATTTTCAATTCAGAATAAATAACAGTTACGGAATGGCTATAGGTCAAATGTATTTCGAAGAGAATTTAGTTACAATTTTGAAGTGAGTTTGAGGGAACATTCATAAAGGACGTCTGCGATTGTATTTTCTGTGAATTTTATTCCCCCCTCCGCATGTGTTCGCACTTTTTCAATATATGCAGCACGGTGTGTCACAATATACCAGACCTTCGTTCCCCTCTAACGTCCTTTATAAATGGTCCCTTAGGGTGCTCGTGCATTATTTTTTAAAATATGAACTTTGTCTGGTTTCTACCTGTAAATGTTTTTCGGATATATTAGAGACGGTCTAAAAAAGATTTGTTGTTATATAAATAGAGAGGACGTACGTTATCGAAGAACAGACTGTGGTAAGTAATAGTCGACTTACTATCCGACAATTGTTCGAAATACAATTTAGTGAGAATTTTGTGCCTTGCAACTGTTGGCGTTAGATCATTTATACGAACAAAATCATGATAAGTGATGTGGAAACGTATAGTTCTTGATAAGAAAAGGAATTCATCATTCCTCGTTGTAAAACAAATATTTTTTTTTACAATTTTAAATCATTCCGTAATCATATAGTTGATGAATGTAAAATAAGTAAAATAAATGAATTTCATTTTGCAGATTCCATTTTCTGCAATATTACTGGCATGGAATGGCTCCAGCGTTGAAATGTCTGTTTGCCAGTTTAAATGCAAAATTAATGGATATAAAAGCAGAAATTCGTAGTTATGCTCATTTTCATTTGATTGGTAAAAAAGTAGGAAGCCCTAATAAAATCAACAAAAAACCTCATTACCCTTCACCCCAATCCCTCAAAAAAAAAAAAATAATAAAAATTTACGAAAAGAGAATAAAATAATTAAATTTTAATTAAAATTTTGAATTAATAATTCGGTTTTGCTTTTATAACATAATCATATATATATCATATAAAAAGAAGATTACAATCTATATGATGATACACGCCTGTACGTAGCGATATATATATATGCTACACATCCATCCATATATGTGCCAAATATGTATATAAATGTATATTTAGTACTGGAGGTACTCAGTACTCACACACAATTTATAACTCAACCTCTATAACGTGCATACATTAAACATTTTATGTACATTCACGTGAATTATAAACTAAGCAAAATGAATTGTACAAAAGTATACCTGATGGGGCTGATGCTTAGTTTTCTACATCCCCAAAAATTTTGCTTTTTGAAGAACGGGTTTTTTGGCATTCTGATATGAATTATAACAACGATATATGCGATTGCTATATATTATGCCCCGTGTATACGTACCCGTTACACTCATATAACAATAATATAAAATAAATTTTCTATATGACGAAAAGTACTCCTCTTCCTCATCTCATGACTACAATTTTCTGTATAATACCAGAGCCAAAACGGATCTAACAAAAACAGTCTCCCTCTTTTTCCATATTCCATCATATTATTATTACATTACAAAATCCATACGATACGTAACTGTACTATACGATATCACAAATACATAAAGTACAACTGGAGCTAGAGGACTCTCGGTACAACATTTTTCCTCCTTCCTCTAAATTTTCTTGTACTTCTGGGAGTTTTATATCTCTATCTATACGTACTTATATATATATTACACATCTACTTTTGCTACTGCTGCTGTTATATTTTATTGATTGAATAATCAATACCGCGTTATAACATAGACTCTGCAGTGTTTTTAGAAACGAAATGTATATTGAAACGAAACGGAGAAACGCGCGGGTTTTATACTTTTACATCGCGTTACTATTGCTATATTTTCTCAAGCATCCCTCATACCATCATCCAGAAAAAAATATTTTCCCTAACCCATATATAGAAGAAGCCGTACACCATTTATACTCGTCTTCGTTTATAGTATTTTATGTGTGCATATATACAAGTCGTTATAGTACCGCCACACTACTATATACCCTTTTGTGTAAGTACACTCACCCACCCACCACACCAAAAAAAAATTTTTACCACCCTCTCGTTCACATAATATCCCAATGGTACTCTACAAGTGCGTACAGTTTTTAGTTTTTTTTTGGTTCGAGCCAACCGAATTGAATGTAGAAGACGAATGGGTGTGAGAGACTTAGAAGTTTTCATAAGAAAACGTGGGTGGCTTCTCTTTTGGAGAATTGAACTGGTATGATGGCTGTGGTGTGGACCACGCGAGACTGTATAATGTTGGCATGGGTTTTTGTTGGGGTGGACCGTTTCTAGTACATGTGATAGAAAACTTTACGTTTTTTGGTCGGTATGGCGGTGGTATGAGAACGTTAGGTAGACAATAGTAGAGAATATAAAGAGGATTCTTTGAGAATAAGGAGATAATTTTTTGAAGGGCATGAGACATTAGGATGATAATAGAACACAGTAGAAAGATGAAAAAGTTCTTTTATGTGCAAAAACATTAAAAGTAAAAGATGAAAAAGGAAAGAAGAGAATTTATTAACGAAGTTTAAAATTTATGTACTCGTTGCGTATATGAGACTGTTATCATATACAGACTTACATGTTTTTCTTTTTGGCGTACATACGAGTAGATGTGGAGGGAAATAAATGAAACGATGTGACTATGATGAATTTCCTTCGTTTTGGGGGGAAGAGTGGAAATATGAAGAGGTGTGAGACTTTTATGTATTTTACATCCACTCAAAATGATCTTTATGTTTTTAGGTATAACGTTTCAATTTTAAACATTAAGAAAATCTTATTATTTTCCTAAAAACAAATCCAATTTTCCTGTTTCCATAGCAAAAATATTTCCACCTTACTGGATTCAATATTTTACATTGTTTGAATTATACAATTCACCTTATATCTCATCGCATATACACAAAACAGGCTTTAACCACCTTCCTATATATATTTTCTTTTATACATTATTTTATTTTCTTGCTAAAAAGATCTATTTTATATGAAAAATCTGGCAAAAAAAAAGTTTTTTTTTTCATCCACCCCGGTCTTATGTACATATCTATCTAACTTTTATAGTACACACTTATTCTATAGACATAAACATTGAAGAAAATACTATAAAAGATATATTTTAATGGGGCGAATATAACCACCGTACAGCTCACTATACTCAATGTTATAATGCTGGGTGGCTGTGTTTGAATCTCCCCTACGCCTCACACTACATCTAAGTAGAAAACTTTTATGTATAGTGTGTAATACCGAATAGAACGCGAAGCAATACATAAAAACTAACAACAACAAATAGCTTGGCTTGTAACGAATTTTTTTTTTCTAGATATATTATTTTCGTGAGGGGTGAAGGGAAGATTGCTTATATTTTCTACACAACGGGGAAAAAATAGAAAGATTTATCTCGCACAAGTTTTCTTATGGTTGCGTACATTTATATAAGTTTCGGGGTTTAATACAACTTCAGTTTGCTATTAAGATGTGTGTATAATATCTACGTATATACATATAAACGGTTTTTAGATACAATGTATAGATTTTTCGTTATTTTTACGGTAAAGTCGATGGGTTTTTAAAAAATATAAAATCGAGCGCAACATCGAAAAGTAATGGAGTTTTATTTTCTAGGAAAAAAAGTAATAAAAAATTAAAAGGTATTCGATGTTAATGTTGTTTTAGCAAATAAAAATTTATATTTTTCTTCTGCAGTAAATGGGGATTTTTTCTTTCGTTCTTTCCGCTTCCGTAAAAATAGAGAAAAGTTTAGCACGAACACTGGTATAAGAAAAACATTTTCATTGTTTTACTTCATTTCGGAATTTGAATTCTGAATAAATATATACTTGGCGCATAGTTTTGCAGTATGACTTTGTTGTTAGAGCCGAATATAATTTTCGGTGCTGTTTCCAACTATATTTTCCTGATTATCATTGCAACTTTGTACCGAGCAATATGGAAGAATGTCGTATTATGTAGATAAAGTTTGTCATATAAGCGATCGGTTTTGTTTCAGGGAGCAGGGTTTATTTTTTAAAGAATTATGAACATTCCTAATAATTCCGAAAAATTTCTAACAAAAAATCATAATTTTTTCCTAATTTTTCGGAGTTTTTTCAGAATTTTTCGGAAATTTCGGAATTTCGGAGTTTTTAGAAATTTTCGGATCTGTCAGAATTTTTCGGAGTTTTTAGAAATTTTCGGAGTTGTCAGAGTTTTTCGGAGTTTTTCAGAAATAAAATTCTCTAAAACAAGGTCTGTCAACTAGACTTTCGAACCAAATCTGAACTGTAACAGAATCGTACGACCATATTGAGGATAGGAATCTACATTAAAATACCTTTTAGTCATTGACATTTCTTTCGATAAGTTTTCACATTCGGTCTGCAGGTCAGTAAATTGTGCTGTGCTTCTTGTGATACCAGGGTTCTATTACACAGATTCAGAATTCTTCTTTCCAACATTCTGGCTATATGCAGAGAATGCACAAACGGTAAAATCAATAGAAATATAGGATAAAAATTATATTTGTGTACATCAATTACATATTATGCAATCATTTAGGCCGGAATAACAAAGCATCATTCTGATTCCATACACTCAATTCGAATATATTTTTGTGTTTGTGAACTTTTCAATTTGTTTGCGTTAACAATTGAACCTAATTTTCCGTACCGCTAGGGCTATATTATCGACATTGTTTTTCTGTTCCATTCAAATAACATTTTTTCCACACAATCCTCGTGAGTTTTCCTGATATGTAAAGCACACACATATATATGAAACCTAACACTATCAACATAGTTGTGGTATCATGCCATTTCCATTTATCTACATTTTCATGCACACTTGAATAGCAATCAACAAGTTGTGTGCCTTTTAAAGTTTTGCGGTAAACATCACATTTATCTCTCTATGAAAACATACATTGTGCGATGCTTTAACGTGTTTTACATTACCTATAAATAAACGTAAACATATTTCCACTAATTTATGCTGATGTTCACAACACAAAATCACACCTCCATATTCCCCAAAAACAAAATTCAAAATAAATTTACTTCACGAAATTCATTTAACCATTTTGTACGTAATTATCAAACTATACAACATATTACCGCAAACAATTTGGGTGATTAAATTTACTAGGCCTAGCCGAAATTCACGGCTCACAGAAATGGAAAGTGTGTATATGTTGTGTGTACATAACTATTATACCGTCGACGAAAAGGTATCTCTATTTATCCTTAACACACCTTTATCTCTTGTAGGCACATATTATTTTCTAAATTAATAATCAAATGTTTGGTATGAAGCATGAGCAAGCAACAATCGAATTGGCGAATAGTTACCACCGTTTTCCAAGAACATTTGCTTAAATTAGTTCGGAGTTATAACACACACCATTGATGCATAATTGATGTTTTGTTAATTATTCAATTTAGATTTTAGATATATGTATAATACCTGCTGTAACATTCACGGTGACTGTTTTTTGGTTGGATGAGGTTGAAATTTAATTATGAATTCAGTTTGTCAACTTTGGAGTCTCTCTATTTTAGAGATGTGTCAGTTTGATGTAACCACCAAAAATTAATGGGGAGGGAAATATTATTATGTTTATAATAGAGTCATACGAAGAAACATTATTGCCCTAATTCGCTCGGTATTATGATAATAAAAAATGATTATTTAACAATAACAGTTGATGAAAAAAAGAGCAAAGAGTGCTATAACACACCGACTTTTGACAATCCAAATTCGATACAAATAAAATCAATATTGGCATGACAATCTAAATATGGAACGATATTAAATTGGAAATTATTTAAGGACTAATTAAAACTGATGGCAACTATTATTTATTTGTCTGTTCACAAATTAAACTTGTTACATTTTCTGGTACAAATTTGGCATATTTTTGTATTATGCTAATTAAATAATTGAATTTATAGTCCGCCAATATGTAAGGTTCTTTAAATAAATATCTACTGTGCGAAAGTCAATTTATGAACCTGTCAATAGTTGTTTTTTTTTTACTTTGTCATTTCGGATAGATTTACCGGGAAATTTACATTGTTAGTGCAGTCTCTACATCCTTTCCTTCTCAAAAAATTACAAATTCAGTTGGCGATTTTCACCATCGACAAGATGTCACCGCTTTCTATCAGTGACTTAGTGAAAAAATCCAATTCCTTTTATAATTCCACATCCACATGCATTACCAATATCTTACCATATCTTATGCCTCAATTGGATTGTAATCGGTTAACCTGTTACAGACGGCAAACATATTACTGGTTATCCAGTCTATTAATTCCATTGATCAAAGAATTTTTAATCGGCTGATTTCAAGTCTTGTACTTCACTATTTTTAACAGATACTTCCTATATGAAGAACCATATTACCCAGAGCTTGTCATTATTTTTGTCGTTGTTATTGATAACAGATGAATACTCGTATGTGACAGGTTAAACTATAAATTCTTTATTTTCTCCCACTATACTCGTTCATTTATGCAGCATGACGTCATGTGGAAATTGCAATCTCAATAGGAGAGAATATTTTCACTGCAATCGGTTGCTGAAAATTTATTGAAGATCGGAAGTGATCGAAATTTCAGATCAGGTCAGATTTTTGAGTAACCTGATCTGACCTGAATCTGAATTTCTTAAACCTATCAAGTTTCAAGTTTCAGGCTGAGCTGAAATTTTAAGAAATTCTCTCAACGAATTTGTCAAGAATTTTAAATCAGGGGCGAAATCCGAAATCAGGTCAGGTAATAATTCATTGATGATCTTACCGGGAAATTTTTTTTTTCTTGACCACCTATAGACAGTCGTGATAACAGATTATACAAAATCTGACGGGTGACAATCAAAAATCAGATTTTTAATTGATGATGAAACATTATGAACAGGCCAATTTTACATGCTCTGCTTCATTTTCTGTGACAAACCAACAATTCTAAACAATAAATTAAAATCCTTTCCTTGCAGCATTGTACATCTTACAAATTTATCATTATTTTTAAAATTACTAAAGTTTTGTCACTTCATTTCTTAAAATTTACGAAATATCTGTCATACAAGTTTCCAAATTATTTTCGGTTCTATTAGCCTACAATGCGGAACGATTCGTAGCCATTATTTTGCTTTGCAAACAATTAATTAAATAATTTAACACAAATTTTCTACTTATTCAGAAACTAACTCTTCTTTGTATACAATCCACTTACATAAGAGAAGAAACAAAAAAAAAATATAATAGAACCGAGACTCACCCTCAAACCTCCTTATCACGAAAAAAAAACCCCTGAGCAATATGATGTCCTCGACTCTATGATATAATATACACAACGATGCGATATGATAGTATTATAATGATGGTATATGGTATTGCTGTGCGAGAAGTAAAAAGCATAAAACAGAAAAGAAGAGTACAATAATAAAAAAATATATATTTTTGGGGGTCTCGGAATCTTAGAACTGCGCATGTTAGATAGTTAATACTCTCTGAACCATTCAATGCTGTAAAAAAATTTTTAGAGCCCACTTTTATAGTTAGAACATCATTTTAGTGCTTAAAGAAAGAAAAAAAAAATTGGAAAAAAATTTATGATTCTATGTGGAGGAAGTGGAGCTACATTCGATAAATAATAAAAATATGCCAAGGAAAATCTTGTGATGAAATATTGGTTGAGATGGTATAACTTTTCGTATATTTTATTTTATGTAGGTGGCCTTATTCATTATTTTATGTGTGTAGATGGGTTTGTACAATTATTTTTAACAGTATTCCGATGGCTGGATGTAATTAATTCTTTTCTTTTCTTTAATCGCATGGACTGTTCTACTAATTTTGTTCTTGCCATTTTATCAATACTTTCACATCGAAGACTACAACAATTATTTATAGCTAATGAGAATGGCACTGGCTAATCCTGTCACGATATCTTTTTCAAAAAAAAAACCTGAATGGTAGTGATGGCAGTTCCAAAATTGACTAAAAACACATCCACAAAGTCGCCTAATTAATTTTGAGTTTTTTACCGCCAAATTTTTATTTGCTCAGATTTTTGTAAATCCTTTCAGTGAATCTCGCATATTTACATTTCTGCAACTGATGCGACGACCTACGAATATCATATCATTGTTTAATCAAGCGGGCGCTAACTAATCGTCTTATAAGCATTACATGTTGGAGTATTAAGGCGATTACGCAGACCCTGGCTGATTTATATTCGATTTATATGTTAGTTTTGTTTAGAAGAAAGATTAGAAGAAAAAGATAGGTCCAACATTTAACAGACGGCATATCACTAATAAACTATCGAGTGATTAAATGTCAAATCTTTTACTTCATTCTTTTAAACATAAATTTCATTGTCGATAACAGTTGACCTATCTAAATGTTATGCATAAAAGACTGTTAAATGCGATACACATAACTTCTTACAATATTATTAGTGCGTACAGTGCCAAAAATAATTTCCACTCAGCGTATTTGCGATACAATAAACATTTTACAATAATTTATCCATGACCTTAACTATAGGTCATTCAATATATGAATACACGTGACATGCCTTGTATTCCAAAAAAAAAAAATTATTCTAACACTGTGAATGGGACAAAAAATTATTTTTAATTTTGATGTCACCCTATAGCAGCACAGTTCAAATAATTCTATGGAAAAAAAAAATTCTGTTCAAACTTTATCGTCATACTCTATACGAATTCATTCCCCACGAAAAATTTTAAGATACAAAAATTTTACATTTTTAATTGTATAGTGCTGAACTCGTTATTTCTGCGCACTTTCATCTCCGCGAAGTAATATATAAAACACAACGATATGGGGCGGTTTATTTCACCACCCGTCGACTGGTGGTTGTCGTATATGTTTAGTTGTTATATAATGGGAAGAGTAGTGTTCTGCACCGTTATCCCATGCTCCAAAAAAACAGTTCCTCCATCCCGAAATATTTTGTGTGTTTTGTAATATTGTATTATACAATATTTTTGAATTGGATTCATATATACGTATATATGCCTATACACGCGGTACATTGTGAAGAGTCGCTATATATATATATATATCTATGCTCTGCGTTGGGGTTGTTATAAAATAGTAATAGGTGGGTTAGAGCGCCATAGTACACAGAACAAATATACACAGAGAATAATGTGTACGATTTGGGTGGGCAATTCGATGGTAGTGAAAATGTAAAAAGAGGGTGAATTACAGCATTCTACGTTATTAAAAGAGAACATAGAAAGAAGGAAAATAGTCAACGGTGAAAATGGGGGACTCTCACTGTTGAATCTATTCCGGATTTTTGAGATATATTCCATTCAATGTGCCGTGCGATGCCACCCCAACTGAGTTCGCTGAATGCTTTATGCTACGATTTGGATATACTTTTTGAGATATACACCTACCATTACACAGAAAGAATAAGGATAAAAAAAAATAAGTTTCATGTATTTGCGAGAGAAAATTCTGTGTAATATCGCATTTGGAGAAGAAAAAGGGAAATTTTTTTTCTTTCTTTTTTTTTCGTTGTAAATATTTTTTCGCCAATGTGTTAGTATTTACATTGGTGTAGTTGCGGATGTATTCATGTTTTTATGGATGGTTTTTATTCGGGAGAGAATGAATGTATTAAATATAGATTTGAAATGCGGTGGGTGGCTGGGTAGGTTGAAGTATTGCCACACGCACTATTTTTTTATTAGTGCGCCGTACTCTTATTACACAATCCCACTTAGTGATAGATATACATACGTATACATACAATTTTCGTTTCCATACAAATATTGTATGTAAAACGGCAACAACGTGTATAGCGATAACTAGGAGCAGAGCAGATGTCTCATGTACCAATAAAGAATAAAACTGACTAAAAATTTTTTGGCGGGGGACACCAACAAAATATACGAAGGGGCAATCATATGATGTTTAGGGTGGCTGCGTTGGGTGATGTGGGTTATATGTGTATATGTAGCCTTCTGTATTCCGCGCGGTGTTTTTCTATGTTATGAAGAACACTCGAATGAGCGGTATATACGTATATACACACACCATACACACAGTTTTATAATACTGCGGGAGGCATATAATAAGTTAGAGTTAAAAAAGCAGTCAGAGTCTGAATAGAATAGCAGTTTTTAGGGGGCGCGTGTAGGCGTTGTTAGAAAATTTTTTGGTGGAAATGGTCCACCGAAAAACTGTGTGTATAATATTGTATTTATATATATGTACACAGCACATTCTACTCCGAGAAAAACATAATCATCATAATATTTTCCAGAGCAAAAGATTGCTAACCGCCGTGCCAGTCAGTCGATATGTGTGAATCCTTAACGGCGGGAACAATTTTTATTTAAATTTGACTAACCAAAAAAAGAGTCTAAGAAGTAAATTGTGTTATATCCGAATATTATACATATATTATACAAACATACCGTCACCGTATATATATATATTGCAGTCGTGTAACAATTGGTAGATTATTATTAACATTAATGTCATTACTCTTATCAATTCACAGTTGATAATTTTGAATTCAAATAAAGAATTGCTGAATAAAATTCTATAGTGAAATCCATCTCATTTATGCACATTTTATTTAATACACACGAATTAAATACTTTTTTTTACGCGGCTCCATATACCTATGGTATACACTTAAAAAATATAAAATGTTGTACCTAAAAAAAATACCGTGTGTATAAACAAAACCCAGTGCTTTGAAGGAAAAAAAATGAAGAAAAATATGAATCAACCAGATATAAATTGTTAAAAGTGCAGTGAGTGAGTGTTATCCACACACGCAAGCAACACACAAAAAAAAACCTCTAAGAAGAGTCAGCTATTGCAAGATAGTGTATGCGAATCTAACATTTTGCCGAAATAAAAAAAAACGCACAAAAAAGAATTCAAAGCCGAGACTTGAGTATTTTTCTACAAAAAAAAGAATATCTACATTTATACCAAATATTATATGTATGAATCTATATTCGTCGTCGTATCATATCGTTTTCGGAGAAGTATACACCATAAAACAATTTTTTTTTGCATATGTGTTGTGTGACTTGGATTTTTTTCCATCCTTCGATTCGGCGAAGTTTTTTTTAGTTAGGCCCCGTTGCTCATAAGAGATAGATATTTTTTATCATTTCGCAACACACACCGAATAAAATTCCCAAAATATTTGTTCTGTTTTTTATATTATAAGTTCATTTCTAAATGTTTAGTCAAATCAAACACTTCATAACTGAAACACCTCACCATTTATAGTTGACATTGGTTACTATTGAACAATATTTTTTTTTTCGGTCGTATATCGGGTCCATATATTTGAGAAATGATAAATAAACGGATTTCATTCAAATTGTAAAAGTGATAACACAACAGTACGATAATAATGTAAACGGAACGGATATCAATAAAAATAAAAAAAAGAACAATTGTGATTCAATTTTATAATAATATCGAACGAAAAGAAAATTCAATCAAAGAGGAAAAAGAAAGAAAAGAAGAAAATAAAAACAACAACAACAAAACAAACTCCCGGTGTAGTTTCCATTCATCCAAAGTTAATTTTTCAAAGGAAAAACAATAAAATATTTTGTTTTGTCAAAGCAAAAGACAAAAATAAAAACTGACAAAACAGGAGAGCATTTTCGATAAATTTATAAGCTCCAAAACATCCAAGCCAATCGAGGCATGTTTGAAGAATTTCATTAAATTTTTGACGGGAATATACATGAAAACAAACTGGGAACGGTCAAAAATTGAATCTTCATTACAAAATTGAGTTAATTATGCTGATGTTATGTGGTGTTACGAACAATAATTTGCGAAAATCGAATATCAATGAATTCACTGACAGTGTGTGACGTCCTACATTAACTACTGTTATGTTGATGATAAACCATCTTTTTTTTGGAAGAAAATTAGAAATAATTTTTTTTGCATTTTAATATAAACAATAACAAAATAAGAGAGAGAGAGAGAGAGAGAGAGAGAGAGAGGAAGAAACAAACAAAAAAAACTCTGGTGTTGTGTATTGGATATATATTTATGATACAAAACGAACGATGAGTGATTCAATAATCGGTTAAATTGGTACGCTGGAGACGTACAATTCAGTGGTGACGGAATACAACAATCGTTAATTGGAGTTAAACTAAGAATAAAAAAAAAATCATCAAAACTGTCTGTTGAGAACAAGGTAATTTTTTCTCTTTTCTTTTTATTTTATTCAATCAACCATGCATCCATGATATTTTTTGTAAAAATAAATTACACTTCTTGAACAACAAAGGAAAAGAGTTGCAAATGTACAGTTTTTATCACGTGTTTGAATTGTTTCTACTTTGTTGTTGTTGTTGTTGTTGTTTGCAACTTGTATGTGTTTAGGCGTTTCGGCACTTTACTGCAACCCAAAATGTTTGTTTATTTAATCGGCACTTCGGTTATAGAATTAAATTTCTAATTTTTGACTGGCCGATCAAATTATATCAAATTGTTGACAATTTCCCCTATATATTTCTCTTTGTTCGTTTCATTCAATTTACACTCTGACTCGTTTGTTGTATTCACTTTTTTTATTTGTCAATATCAATTGTCTTTTGCATTTATAATGACCAACCGGTTGGCACTACTATTTCTATTGTTATATCTATCTGCATCACTATTGAAGATGTTAAGTTGACAGATTTATCTCTTTCGAATTTCGTGTTTACACACTAGCACACAAAATATTTCTCGTTTTTATTTTGGAAATCATTTGTGTGTTTTGACCTTGGTTCACGAATATGATTTTTTTTTTGTGTTTAATTGCAAAAGATAACATAATAAGTACACATAGTTTAATCTAACGAAAAATAAAAGAGCACAAAAAATGTTATAGTTTTAAATGTCGTTAAGTTATTGGCCTATAATGTGATTACAAGAGTCTTATCTTAAAAACCGGCAACGCGTAAGTAAAAAACGTTACTTATACTACACTTTGTTTTATCGTTACGTGGAACTAAATTTCAAATAAAAATTATTCAAATTTTCATCACTTAATCGAAGAAATAGTTATTCTCTAATTTTGATGAATCCGTAATCTAATTTAACGAAAACGAAAAAAAACATTCCCACTTTTAATCAAAAACGAAAAAAAAAAATCGTTTTCGTCATTGCTATGATTAAGCTCTATGCATAATCTTTAATGTTGGGTATTTTGCTGGAAATATATTCACTAATATGACCAATCCGGTAAAATGTACCACAGTTTATAGGTTTTGTCGTCGAAATAATTCAATTGAAATTTCACTGAACAAATTCTTTGAATTCATTTCGAATAACTATGCTGACCAGTAACCGTAAACCGCTAATAATAGTCAACAACGAATGAGGTGTTTGCATGGTAATTTTAGAACAAATTTCCGTTTCATTCTTTAGCTAGAAATTGATAAAGCGATAGACTAGCATTTCTGAATGGTTTATTCATTAAAATAATGAGCAAAAGAAAATTTAGAACATCCACAGAGACAATCATGCAATCGCGATATAAATTAACTTTATGTTAAAACCCGATCAAACTTAACTATTTTTTCAAACTATAAATTCCGTTTACACTTGCGAAACGCAATTTAGCTCTACATTCTAACATTATTCTGACAGATGTTTTTGGTCAATATTAGCACTACAACTAGACGAAATCTAATACTACTGAAGAAATACATTTTTTTCTGATCATTTGTTCGTTCACTTTTTGTGGACTTCTGCTTAAACTCACACTGCCTAAAAATAGAACGGTGCGTCGTAGAGTCATTTAACGATAATTTATCGGTTAGTGATGACTTTAAAAAAAATTGAAACTAAATTTTTTTGCATCCCAACACGAAACTTGTCCTGATCAATTTAAACTGTCATAGTTTTCAACGTAGTTACTTCTTCGTGGGAATTAACCACATTGAATATTTTCCAATCTCTGACCAATGATCCCAATTCATTTAAAATTCATTGATTGACTCCCGTGCAAAAATTTAATTTCATTCAAAATTAACAGGTCGAAATGACTTAGTCTGACCACCTTTTCTTGGCATGCATTTTATAAATGAATCCATTTTTAAATGGAATAACAGCGACAATGTAAATATGTAGAAGTATGTCGATGTCAGTCACACCCCATAGACCGGTTTAAGCTGAACTCAACTAATTTGAAGGGTTTCTAAATTAATTTCCCCTGTAAATGGAGTTGAGATCCGACATATCCAGGTTCATTCTCAATACCAAGTCGTTTATCGACGATCGAAAAAAAAACCGATCACATATAGTCATCAGTTGAATTAGTAACATCTCTTATCATGCCCGAAAAAATTGCATTAGAAATATGCCATTTCTATTTTTTCTCGATATTCACACTTTAGAAATGTTGTCTTATCACTTCGTTACCGTCAAATAATAATAAAAAAAAATGAAATCAATTTAGATAGCATTTGAATCGCTCGTATAAGTATTTCAAAATTCGTCCAACCAAAATTTAGTTCATTTTATCAAAATGCGAAATAGTGATAAATTAATTTGTATTATAATTTACAGAGGGAACATAAAAAAAAGTTTGCGAATAAATCTATTTTTGTAGTTTGTTGCTGATAAGAAAAATGCAGATAAAGTTTTTTTTTCATTCTTTTTTATGGGAGTCAGTAATACTCTGCACCTAAGGAGTGTGCGTTTTATAACTTCTGTATAAACATACCTATACGTCTTTATATAAGCGTCTATACGTAATAAATCTTTTTTTCGTTTTTTTTTTTGAAATTGTGATAATTTAGTTGTTGGAATCGTGGAAAACTTCGATGAATACATCAATTAACGAATATTAATAAAATACCTCGTTCAAGTTGATTGCATAAATATAGAGACGACTGTTTAATCTATTATTATCGGGCGTTCATCAATGCACAAAACATGAAAAATTAATATGAAAATAACTTACGAAAGCAAAACTGATAAACTACACCGACTGTATGCACACATCATATCCCATTCAGTACGTTTATATTTATTTACTTTCTATAAAACCAGTAATGATCATATGATCCGTGCATATTATAACGAAAATTACACAATTGTCTGAGAATTTTACCATAAACATAGTTATCGAGACTCTTCATCTGAAAATTCTATATCATTATGTGGGCATGTTGTGCTAAATCAAAAACGAAACACACATAGCAAAAATGTATTATTTCAAGTCTATCAGACAGATATACCTACAATATACACTCATATATAACTGAGCCATATAGTCAGTTTTATGCATAGAGTGGCGAAACAGTCCAGCTAGCGAAAAAACCGAAAAAAAATAATTTAAACTAAACATTGAACGTCTACCTTAACCTCTAAAAATTCAAACATACAAAACTATAAACCTACAAAACTACATCGAGAAATCACTTTCCCACTCGTTGGTATTGTTGTTGTTGCTTTTATTTTATTTTTCTCTGATGTGTTTGGTCTAGCTAGACATCGTTGCCATACAAATATATTACATGTGAATGTCGTTGCACGGAGTATTTCGAACCATCAACAACGTTATAGAATCAGAATATTGTACTTTTTCTGCTCATATGTGAAATGTTCTTGATGTGTGTAAATTCCGTATGTATAGCCAGACTGCGCTCAGTCGATATATGAGTGCTGCTGGTGTATAGCAGTTTTTTTTTTGCAGAGAAAATGTAGGCCATACGGCTGTCTGCGTGTGTTACACTGTCTATGGATTTTCATGTATTTTTTTTCTTCTTTACACATATATACAATGTGTGTATACAAGTCATAGACTGTGTGTTTTTTTTTGTCTTAAACGTTTTTACGTGACCTGAAGATTCGAGGGTGGTTAGAATGCTTTTAAGAGAATAAAATTATTCCAAATTATATTATTATTACGTAAGAACCACCCAATGTCATCTTTGGTAACAGAACCTTAACTCAAATAGCAAATTATGAAGCTAAAAATTACTTTACCTCATAACTTAAGTGTTATGCGGCTAAGTTTTTGAGTTATCTGAATTGATTGAGCTACGCGCTTCTCGTATATGACTGATATTTAGTACTATCTATGCATTCAAAGTTAGAAAAACATTAGCTAAAATAATCTCGAATTTATCAGGCAAGTTATTAGCACAAGCAGTAAAATATTGCCAGCATAAAGAATAATTATTTTGTTCATAGTTCTTGAGATATTAACATGACCGTCAGCTTTGAATAAATACACAACTGTTGGTCGATTAAATTTGAATTTTGAATCACAGCAAAACCCAGCTCAAGCTCAATTTTGCGAAATCATCTCATTATTATCCACTTGATATTATATTGGTCTCAAAGAACAGCAAGAATGCCGAAGACCAGTTAAGTATAACTTGCCTTGAAGTACTTGTCATTTATTTTTATTTCAATTTTGATCAGCCCTCAAGGCAAGTTAAAATTAACTGTTTCAAGTTGTATTTCTTCTCTTTCTCTCCCTCTCATCATAAGAGTCCATTAGATTTAGGTGAATATGGTTCGCAATGTGCAACTAGTTAAAAAAAAGGTGTCTAAGCTAGGCATGTTAGCGTTCTACTCAAATTCAAAGTTCAAAGGTCTTAACGAAGTGTTTCGCTAAGCTAAAGTACACATCTTTCAAAAAATTCAAACAAAACAGTTCAACAGTTGAACTGTCTGGTATTGAAATATTTTGAGTGATCACAAAACCATTGATTCTGCTACAATTATAAAGTTAAGTTAAAGACATAGGTCGGTATAACATGCCTGAAAAACATAATTCTCCGTGCAAAGCGGGTCCGAAGTGGCCATAGGAGGCGACTCGCTAGTGAGCCTTTAGTAATTTTATTGAATCTGCTATATTTTCACCTTTCAATAGTGGTTTTGGGCGCGTTTTCTTCACTTCAAGCGCCTTCTCCTGTATTTCGCAGAAGCGCCTTTTGGTGGCCAGTCCGACCCTGGTGCATTTAGGTATTTTTCACATTATATGCAGATAATCTCTACTGCATCCTCATAGGTTTGCTTTTGACATTTAAATGTCATTTTGACAGATGGAAAAGACACACTTTAAATCCCAAGTTACAAAATTGGTGCATCATAATCGTTGGGCGTGCCTTTACGAATACTCAAACCTACACGTGGCCTTTACCAATGTATAAAGTTGTCTTTTTATACCAAAAGTATTAGTTTTTGAGTCATACATACAACAGGCGAATACACTTATTAAATGCAAGCAAGAAATAAGTAGATAATTACTAATTGAACCATCACTGTAGTACATTTTCAATAAAAATTTGAGGCATTTAAAAACCGTTTAGATTTCGACGTAAGAAATTCTAGACAAATCTACAGAAAAAAGAATAAGTCAGTAACCATTGCGAGATCTCATACATTTTGTCATCAAGACTCTCACAGTTCTGCGAATTTCGATCATGACTTCGTAGAAAGAAATTTTAATTTTTTTTCCTACATTTTCGTCTTGTATTTCATGTTATTCACTGGTTAAAATCCTGTATTTTATTATACGATATGGTGTTTTGGTATCAAGTTTCGTCAATAACAATGGCATATGGATTTCGAAATTAAAATTTAGAATGGAAAAGCAAACTAAATTGTCTAAATTTTAAGTGCACTCAAACATTTTTCATGTCCACCTGCAATTTATTCAATGGTGTCCATGGCTTCCATTTCAATTGGAAATGGTGCTGGTAAATTGGTTTACCTGAATTGACACAAGAGTCATTCTGCCCTGAAAAAATCGTCTCCGGTTTGATTCGATTGGCTCGTTTAGAGACCTCACTAGCAGCCTTTTACGGGAAATAACAAGTGAAGTCTGGTAGCTTAACGTGATTTCCGAGCCACGCCTTAAAGTATGCAAATACTCTATGAGGAAAGTTAGGTCCTTAGTTGAAATTTCCTCTGAATGTAGGCAATGTCAAAACATCAATGTAGAGATATCTGACACGTGAATCAAATTGAGATCACTTTGGTGGAAGGCTCGTACTTAACGAGTGAATCATCCGGTTCATAGTAGACTTCTTGCAATGGAGAGAAAAAAACTCACTCCAACCTGACAAGAAAGTTAAGACGATCCATACGGTCTATTCGGAATGGTAGTTAATAGTGACATAATTAATCCCTCTAACGAAAATTCAGCACAGCAACCAACGCTCACTTATGAGTGACTTTTTATCGAAAATATGACAAGGAAACCTCTGAATTTTACAAATTTTAGTAATTCTCAAGCAGGGTGAATCAAATTCCCTAAATTTTCTTTATGTTAAACGGTTTTTAAACTTCTAAGGCTACATATTGAGAAATCTGTGGATGTTTAGTGGTTTTCGAGCTTCGGTAAGCCATATTTTTAATGTTAAAACATGTTTCACAAGATAAAATTTGGAAATTTTTGGGATTTTAATTCACTTAAAATAAGCCCTGGTCGTTAGAAAACGTTATCATTTTCGGTTTTTTTTTTGAACGAGAAAGAAGAAATAAGCAAATTATTTGACTGATATGAATAGAGTAGAAAAGTAATGTTGTCACGGTAGTTAAAAAGTCATTCTTCTGCTATCAGTCTTGATTCTTAATACACTGAAATTGTTCTGGAACGTTATTGTGGCAAATAAACGAAAGAATTTTTTTTTATAATTCTCAATAAATTAAACGCCTTAGTGTGTGTCATGTCTATTGGCTGGAACAACCAAATATTGTCATTTGCAGCCATTCTATCGGTCGCTAATATTTATACCAATTTTTTTTTTAGTATTATCAAAAAACAAATAACCGTGCGATCATTGCGAATTTGCTAAGCCGCATACATATCTTTTAAATAACGAAAATGCGAACTAATACTATACATGCCCGTCCGTCGTCGTTGGTGTGTTCTATGTTAGCATGAGAACACCATTCACTATTATTTATTTTTGCTTATAACATACACCACACACTGCATTTTCCATTTGATGTGTTTGTGTAGCGCAAAGGCGATCGACCGTTCGCCCGACACTGTCACTAGGTTAAGGTGAAGGTCACAATCTACTCTTCATGTACATATTTTCCCACATCTATAAATGTATGTAGAGCTCTTTTGGTATGGTACACAACATATATACTATATAATATAAAATGAAATGCGAAATAGATGAGATTATGTCGGTTATGTGTGGCGCGCGGATTGTGGAATGGAAGTTTTGCTTATTTTATTTTATTTTTCATTTTTTTTTCATATGGGAGTAGTTATGTGATGCAGATTTTAAATTATACACGGCATAGCGGCACAGAGTACTCACTAAAAGGCATAAATTGCACGCATTGGAGTTCAGTGGTGCAATGCTAACCGTTTTTTTTTTATTTTGTTTTGTTTTGCTAGTTTGTAGTGTAACAATATTCTGTTTTTTTTTTTGACATCAATTACATTATAGACATTGTATTTAACGTTTAAGCCACAACGGTTTTTGTAACGTAAACAGAACAAGTAAAATAAAAGCACAAGTGAATCGCAAATAGTTAAAAAAGAATATATATATATCGTTATGTGTCTGCTTTGCTATATCGTCGTGTACGTGTACGTATAATATGGAGGAGATAGGTATAAATATATTAAGTTCATACATAAGAATGTTCATTGTAAACATACACGCTTATCATTCAGCCATATATGAATGCTTCGCACATAGAACATAGTGCATGCATTTACATTGCACCATCTCTCGGTTATATAAGTTTGAGTCGTGTGGAAAATATGTATTAAAACGTTGGATTAAATAATGTACAAGAGAAAACCCACATATGAAACGCATGGCCTGTTTCCATATGTGTTTTTCCGTTATGTAAAACTCTGTTCACATATTTGTGCATGCAAAACATTTTCAGTGAAAGTTTTCTTTATATAAGGAAAGTTGTACTGTTTGTGTGGGTGGATATGCATAAATTCGAAACTATTTTCGTTCAAACTGATTTATCAAGGGAGCAAAGGACGGTAAATACGTTCAATGTTGTTTTTTTTTTCACGGAGATATGTGGTTAGCATCAGTCTAACCTGTATAGTGAACACAAGGGGTTGAAAGAGTTTGTTTTCCAAAATATTTTCCTGGAATTGTTTGCCCTTTTTGTAATCTAAGAATTGGCATGGAAGGAAAGCTTTTTAAATCATAAATATTACCAATCGAAATAAATTATTGATACAGGCGGAGGAGGGAGGACAATGAGAAGTCACAATTTATAGTCCAATTCCCTTTATTCATTCCACATTCCACAATCCACTCTCAGACATTTATTTATGTATATTAACATGTCGCATGTGGAATAAATAACAACAATGTGACTTCTTCATTTTCTCTCACTGTAATTTCTTAGTAACCGACTTTCGTCATTTTCTTCGTCGGATATAATGACTGACAATAACTTGAGCCTGAAAATTCCATTCTATTATTCCATTATTTAAATATTTTTGGCACAAATCATGTTTTCCAAATGTGGATTCCATCCGTCGACCTACTTGCAGTTTCATGATGATTATTTGTCAGATGTCATCAATTAAGATTAGATTTAAAAAAGAATTATCTCAACAAAATGCAGCCTAAACCATAAAACGAAAAGATAATTAGAACCGAAAACACATCTGACACACAGCACCAATATTGTCTGCATGACGATTTTATTTCCACAAATATAACTCAGACTAAACTACATTCAACTCAACATATTATATTATAAACATACAACTAACATAACATCATAATCAAAATGAAAGAAAAATGTTTCTAAAAAAAAAAAAAAATTCAAGTGCAACGCATACACAACCACGATTAAAATAGTGTAATTCCAAATCCAAATAACCTTGATTCATTCGCTAAAAGTCATCTAATGCCGAAAATAAATAACTTTAATTTTTTGTTGTTGTGAAAGAGACGAATTAAGTGAAGCAAAAAGGAAGATTGTATATAAGAACGATATTCATAGAGATTGGACTATTTGTCTGGTTGTCGGGTGGAATATGAGAAAAATTGCGCCTTTGTCTGATTGCCATTTATTATCTATCATTAGAGAAATGTAATAAAGCTTGCGCTATAATTTATATAACTACACATGTATACGTATAACATCCATTATGGATGTATATAGTACATACATAATAGTCTATGTATATTATTTTGGATTTATTAACTTCAAACTGAGCTCGAAATCGTTTTCTTTTATGCAATAAATAATTTGTTTCTAATTTAGGAGTGGTGGTGTGCGGTTGATCGATTTCGCCTATATTGTACCTTTGATTTCTATTGAATTGATTGGGCACAGGGGATATTGTAATCATAAAAGAAATGATATCACTAGCTGATAAAATTGTAAAATTATCGAGGAAAGATTTAATTTTACATTTTCCGTGTCATATTCAGACGATTAATACGCTCGTTGGACGACTCATGCATTCGAAACATAAATGTTTAGTTTATGGAATATTATGCTGATAAAACTTACGTTTATGAGAAGAGTGAAATCGTACAGACAGGGCATAATATTGAGAAATATTTCACTACAGTGTGTTCATCTCCAGAAGACACAATTTTAGATTTATCAGAGTTTTAAAAGTCGTTGGTGTTTCCAGTCAATAAAGTTCTTTCGAATCAATGACTTTTTGATGGAAAATTTGAATTTGCTAAGACGTATTGAAAATTTGCGTCAAATAATCTTTGCCTGGGACTATCGATGACTTTTAAAACTCTTAAAAAACTGTCAAATGTGTCTTTTTTAGAGTGAACCAACTGTAAATTTCTCACAAAAATTCACCAAATTTTAGTCATTTTTTAGTGAAACTTGGTGAAATAATTCCCCATATTATCTGCAACCTGTGTGCAGAAGTAGAAGCTTTGCAAAGGGCAGATTCCGCCAATAACGGTATGTTGCGTTACAATTTTTAAAACTGAAAACTCTAGTTTCTAGAAAAAATCGTAGTTTCAGGCATTAGACTGGTCCCTTCTCTATTGCCTCAAAGTGTTAAAAATTTGATCTGAGGTAACTGGTCATACAAAACTATTGCAATTGGCGGAGGTCTGCATTTCAAACCTATATCCTATGGCAATCTCCGGTATCAAAATTTTTTCTCCGCCAATAACACAGTTTTTCCGGCTCCTTCCATCCCCGAACGTTTTGGTTGTCCTCTTACATAACTCGGCGGTTCGCTGATGGTAAATTGTCAGAATATGTAAAATCGTCTATCAACGGACGCCTTAGTTTCTATGGTGAGCGAATAAAACTTGCTGGAGACGATAGAGCGTGACAACCTATGGAACAAATCCGTTATTGGCGGAGAAAAGATTTTGATAGCGGAAATCGCCGTAGAATATGGTTTTGAAAATGCAGACCTCCGCCAATTGCAATAGTTTTATGACCAGTTACCTCAGTCTTACAAATTGTAACTCAACAGACCGTTATTGGCATAATCTTCCCTTGGGTGTTGCAACCTCTTGAGTAGTTTTTCTTGTGCCTACATCTCAATTATGTTAAAACCCATAATTATTACACGAACCTAATTGATTTTACAATTACTTGCAGCCCTTTTTCCACGTCCTATTTGCCAGACACCACGAGGTGTGACGTAGTTAAATTTCAACTCCGAATCAAGAAAACACATTGGTATATGGCGGGAAATTTGAAAATATCGCAAATATTAATTGCAGGACCTATTTTGGAAAATACATTTCCCGAAAGCTAAAATTCGCTGAAAGTTCTAGGACTGGTTTCTAGTACAATTATTTATTTTCCCTCGAAAAATTCGGGTTCACTTTTTTACAGGGAACAAGCATATCCAAGTCCCTTCTTCATCCGTTGTTTCTATTAATATTTCTACAGTAACTTAACTGACACTCTAAAAATATCCTTTTAATTCTGCAATACAACTTGTGGTGAATTGATTCGTCAGATCGGCTATCAGCCGTATATCTTCCGATGTTAAAATTTGAGTTATTTAAGTCCATTAGAAGTATAAGGAATGCCCTTCTGTGAAGGAAAATATCGCTGTATAAATGGGTAGTACACACACAGTACAGGTATACAATAATGGTTCACGTTTTCTTGTGCCTTTCCAATATAAATCAGTATATCAAGATGTACATAAAATATAAGGGTTATCGGTTGTTTTTTTTTGTACATATACATTTTTTAAAGGATAGTATTCCGGATTAAGATTGAGAGTACTTTTGTCTTCCCTTTTCCTGAATTGAATGAAACAGGCTTTTAGAAAAATATAAATAACCTCGTTTCTATTTACGTGACCTGCTTTTGTTAACAGGAAAAGGTTTTCAAATTTAAATTTTGAATTGAAATATTAGTTTAAAGTTGGATACAAGACTAAGTGGCATTTTTTATAGCAAAACGAAATAATCATTTTGTACAGCGCGCTTCTATCGATTTTTCTTTTAATTTCCAATTTCTTCGATATACGACTAAAGACACAATTAAATTTGTCGTCAGGGTTCACTTATTTGAATGTTCAAAGGAAATGTTATACCTCAATTCTTCAAATGAAATTTAAATTCGCAGCTTATTAGTATGCATCAGAAAAGTTTTTTTTTGTTGTTTGTAAACATGTCACGGTTTCTGGTCAATAAAACATTTATCCAAAAACCGACATTTTCCACAATATCTACCAATCGTTTTATCGTTGGTAATGGTCTAAATAATTGAATGTTAATCGGTAGCTTTTAAAACGAACATTTTAATGAAACGAACAGCGTTTGCTGACAAAATTAATACAACCACATCGATTTTAACTCGATACTGTGAGGCTGCAACATAATATTTGACAAATTAAATAAATGCTAATGTTCGTTTTGAATCCATTTGATTTGATAATTACCGCAAATCGATCAGAGTCTATCAAAGTCTGTATGGAGCCGATATTATATTCAATAGCTTCGTCTTCCGTGGAAATATGGTAAAATAGATATCATATTCGGCTCAGAAGCTGGCATATTAACCGATTAATGTGTGTGTTTCCATTCATTTTAATTGTTTCTCTCAAGTAAATTGAGGAAGAATTTTTTTTTCGAGTTCGTTGATGATGCGAAAAACTACTACAAAACGATTCATTTGCAAGCAAGATGAATGAACTATCATTTAATGTATTTAATGTGGAACTTCTCCGGCTTTTGAAATAAAAGCCAATAAAAGAAATTGTAAATTTTTTAAATAAATCTTGACTTATCATACCGTGCAACGTTCAACCACAACCGTTCTAATTATGACAATTTTTCTTCTCATTTTTCAGGAGATTTCGCCGTTCAACAATTCGCTCACAATGGGTGACACACAGCACTTTTGTCTGCGATGGAATAACTATCAAAGTAGCATCACATCAGCTTTCGAAAATTTACGTGATGACGAAGATTTCGTTGATGTAACACTAGCCTGTGATGGTAGAAGCTTAAAGGCACATCGAGTAGTTTTATCAGCGTGCAGTCCATATTTCCGGGAGCTGTTAAAGGTATGTTATCCATTCTTATTGTTAATTGATACCTTCTAGTACAAATGTTCGCGTTGATTGGTTATGTCTGCGCTTAAACGAATTGCAATTCGATTAACTACTGTATAGAGAGAATTGTGTGAGATGAGAGTTTCCTTCACAAGTAATGTTTGATGCATAACAAGACATTTAAACTACTTGATTTACAAACTTATAAAGCACTTCGCGAGCTATCAACTTCTGAGACGCTTGGAATTTTTATAAGAAAAATCTAACTTGACAAAAATACATAATTATCGTCAAGTTGGATTTTCTTGTTAAGAAACCAAGCGTCCCAGAAGTTGACATTTCCTCGAACTACTATATTCTACAGTACAGTTCTCAGGTAGAGTCTTCGTGCTACATGTTTTTGTATGCACATTCATTGTGTTGGAATCTACAATTATGTACTAGTGACAGTGACAGGTTAACCTCCGAGTTCCTTTTCACTAACGACCAATATAATATCAACCTCCCGATGAAACAAAGCTTGAAATTGTTGTTATAAATAGACACATTTAAAGATGACAGAAGTGGGTCCCGGATCTGTTTTCAGTGTACTTTATCCGGTTCGAATAATTGTTTGTCTGCCAACAAAATTCAATGCCATAAAGAGTTCATTATCGGGAAGCGAATTTTTGTGTGTGTTTTAAATACGAATGCAGTCACGTTTTGTTTTAGTCACTCTGTTTGCTCGCATTCAGAAGGAAGGAACGAACTATAATGTGGGGTAGGGGCCGGTCTTGAGTGAAACCATTATAGATGAATTAACTCTACTTTTGTTTCATGAAATTGCCTTGTCAAATGGAACATGTCGTTAATTCGATAGATCATTCTGCGAACATAAGCGACAGTTACTTAAACAATAAAATTAAAGTCTCAACCTACAAAGAATCTCATATTCTGCTGTAATTCAACTGAAAATGAAAAACTTTTTTTTGTTAAATCTATCATGCAACGCCAGCGAATTCCAGCGAAAAGGATAAAATTCTAACAATTGAAATAGAACAAACTATCACCATAATTTGTATAATATATATATTGTAAGCCAACCCAGAAAAGGGGATAGAAAATTTTTTTCCGAAAGGAACTTTTTTAATTGCATTTTTGTTTAACCGTAAAAGCGTTCGCTGGTAAAACGAGTAAATGGGACAAAGATATTTATAAATAATCCAAAGTCTGAACGGGAAAAATGGGGGGAGGATAATTACGAAAATTAATTTCTCTATTAAAAGTTTTATGACAATAACGTGTTACGCCATTAAATTTTTACATTTCAAATCTGCAAAAATTATTTCAAACTATTTTTATTGCTATAATACATATGCTTTTTGAATGGAAAAATACTGCAAGATAATTAGCGCATTGCTACTGTGTAATGCGCTAACATCCAACGTCGTCCCTTTCATTCTGTTTCTACTTCAAATACTGATTTATTTTATAATGCTGGGATGTCTTAGTTATGGAAAAAAACGGAGTTTCAGTGAAATCACATGAATGTTAAATACAGATCACACAAGAAACTTTGTCATAGCGAAATTATCGTCGATTGGTCTCACGATTAACCAAACAATGTCTGGGGAAGGAAATTGCAATTTTTTCATCAAATTAGAAAATTATCGGTTTCAAACTCTACATTAAGAGGCGACGGAAATTACAATAGCGAGAACGAATGAAAAGTTTTAGGTTTGTGAGTTCTTCGACAGTTCTGATCATTAGTCTTCGTTAGTTCAATTCAAATCAAAGCAAAAAGTCATTACCTGACCACTGGGGCAAATCACGTAGATATATAAATCAGAGAAATTTATTCAAATTAATTTTTGGATTGCACACACGGAATTTTGAAAAACGACACAAATTCTGTTTCTGTGTTTTACAGTGTGTTCATCTTTAAAAAGCTCAATTTCAGATTTATCAGAGTTTTGAAAGTCATCGATGTTCCCAGTCAATTAAGTTCTTCCCAGTTTATAGGAAATAGCTTAATTGACTGGGAACATCGATGATTTTTAAAACTCTGAAATATCTCAAATATGTTCCGAACTAAGAAACCCCAATGTATTTGACTTTTTGGGTTCTCCGTATAAAGGTACATAAAAGTAAACCACAAAACAGAAAATGCGTCGGTTTTGAAAATTCCGTGCGTATAACTTTTAGCGCAGGGAGATATGTGAGTTTCAATACCGTTGTTAATAACCTGTCACATATGGCTATTCATCTGTTATCGATATCGACGACGAAAATAATGACAAGCTCTGGGTAATATGGTCCTTTATAGAGTAAAATACATATAAAAAAAAATTGAAGTACAAGATTTCAAATCAACAGATTAAAAATGCTTTGATCGATGGAAGTAATAGATTAAGATAAAAATACTGGTCATATGCTTGCCGTCTGCAACGAGTTAAAAGATATTGACTCCTGAGTACGGACTTATTTGTGAAATAAAAAGTGGGAACTCTTGGAAGTTAAGAAAGTTAACGAGGAAAAACACCCTCTCAACTGTTATAAACTGTTTGAAAAATTTCAAAGACAATACTTCATTAACAGTATATAACAATTAAGACAGTGTTTTTCATTGATAACTTTCTTAATTTCCACTTTTTATCTGAGAAAATGTCTTTTTAGGCATAAATACATCATTGTAGCAATGAGTTAGTACCAAGAGGTCAATATGGCATTGGACTTTTTTTTTAACTATTTTTCCCTCTCTAGCCTTACGTTATCAAAATCCCTATTGTATTTAGTAATTTCTCTTCTCCGTATTTTGCGAGTTTACTTTACTGTGTTTCACTGCTTTTATTGAATGTTTTTCCAGACAAGTTAACTTAAGACAGACGACATCGCTTGAGTGTATAATCTACAAAATAAATGCCTGTCAATGAGTACCGCGTATTGACAAAGTTTTTAACTGTGACCAAAACTCTCTTTTTCGATACAAATCAACAAGCTCGATTTAGACGGTGGTTCTGTAATGAACCCAAATCTTGCCTATTACACATCCAAAAAAGTATATTCAGCACAGTTGAACATTTTTTTTGATTAGAGACAAGTATACAAGTGTGTAACGTAGCAGTATATGCTTACAACTAAAATTCGTTAATATTCAGCTGAGCATCGTTCTTTTCTATCTTGTACATAGTATAGCTAAATAGTCAATAGTAAATCTAAATCCACAAACATTCCATCATTTTTGGAAGCTGTCAAAAAGTACTATCGTAGCGGCACGCTTACAAATTATCTCCAAATAGTTATCTAAAATTTAGATTCACACTCCACCACCTTTCTAATAGATTACCATATTGTCATTTCTTGGCCGCTGGCAATTCGAATTAAACTGAACAATTTAACAGAAACTACTGGTCATACGATTTAATCTGTCGGCGAAACGAATTAAATTCAATTCTCTGTGTGGTCAAAATTTTGTTGGAAAATGATTATTTATTATTCAAGTTTTCCATAGACACTGGCCTCTTATGTGTGTCAAATTAAGGTTGATTTAAACAACACTTTTTTTTAGAGATACCTACTTGCCTTGTGCAAAAATCACTAAACAAACAAAACCGCTAATTGACATGCACATTTTATTATAATCTCATGCAATTTTTAGCTTTTCATTATACATCAAAAAAACGGAACGGCAAAGTTTTCATTGTTGTTGTTGCTGGCTGATGAAATTTCTGCTGTGTTTTTTATATTATTATTTGAGCTCTGCTGTTGTGTATAAATTTCGCTTACATCACGCAACACAAAATGCATTGAATATTATTTGAAGGACACACTTTCTCAATTCAATCTGTGAAATGCATATCAACATCATACAACAGTTTGCCCTACTTTCTCATTTTTAGAGAAACCTGAAAAAAATCATTTTTAAAATGCAATTTTGTCTTTCTCGTCGGTTGTTTTTTTTTCTCGCTGGTTTTTAACATGTAGCTTTAATGCATTTAATTTTTCGTGTGTGTAATTGAGATCCAGTATGACCAGTCTCTTTTTTATTTTAGCAAACAACAAAAAAAAAACAGATTTCATGCGCACAAATAAACATTTCTTTTGAATTATATTGCAGAGTACACCTTGTAAACACCCGGTTATAGTTCTTCAAGATGTGGCATTTACAGATTTACATGCATTGGTCGAATTCATCTACCATGGTGAAGTGAATGTTCATCAGCGATCGTTAAGTTCATTTTTGAAAACCGCTGAAGTGCTTAGAGTATCCGGTTTGACTCAGCAACAAGCTGAAGATACACATAATGTAAATGAAATTAATATTTTTTTCGTTTGGGGACAGTTGGTCATTTCCTTTCTCGCTTCTACCAATTTCAGTTAGCCCAAATACAAAGTCTTGCCAATGCTGGAGCTAGAACTCCAATAAATCCACATCAAAGCTTTACAGACAAAATGGTTGAAGAGGCGCTGTTTCCGCCAGGTGCGTCACCGCCTCATATCAATAATCTTCACACACCTAATGGTAGGACCAATTTTTCACCACTCAATTTCTCCATACATTTCCGGAAAATTCACAAAAAAAAAATCTCCCAAAAAAATTCGATTACAGCTCATTCAGGTGCAACTGTAAATCAATTGTTGAGACGAGCTGCTGCTGCAGCTGCAATGCGTCGAGAGCGAAATAACTCTAGCCATTCGGACGAGTTATCATTGAAAAGACATCGACCCGACAATGGGATACCAGGCAATAATAATAGTCCAGATGTTGTGAATCATATGCCTCAAGTTACTGCTACCGATTTTTCAACTATCAAGCATAATAACAACAACACCCCACCAATTAAGGATAGCGAAAGAATCGAAAATCACTCAGGTATGTTGGATTTACTGGTTGCGCTTTTTTTAGTATCTATCCAAGGATTTGTAAGTGGTGACGTTGATAAGATATCCGGTTATTTGTGTTACATGTTTGCACTTCCACAAAAGTGTAAAGCTGCAATCGTAGTCGCTCGTTTTAGCTCTCCGTTTACTTTACAGCAATAGAAATAGGAAAGTGTTCTCATTGTTTGATCATAGACGGAAAGCTAAGCGGCTTAAGTGCGTGGAGGCCTTTAATTATCCTTCTTTTTCGCATTGACCTTACCGAGTCATTTTTAACGTTACCAGTTGTTGATCCCGTTCGTCACACTAAAATTCAAATTTTTTAAAGAATTTCAATTTTTGCGTCCAGCTAATAACAATAACAACAATCATGGCTCAAATGGAAACGGACTCTCCTCCTCCCTCACCGATAAAGAAAGCATTACACCGTCCCCTCCAAATCGCCTAAATGACGACGTCAAATCCGAACCGATGGAATTGGTTTGTGGCAACAACAATCTGCCGATGGATGAGCACAGTAACGATTCTTCGGGTGAAAATGATCTCAAATACTCTGGCATGGGTGATGGAAAAGGCTCACTGAGGTTAGTATACGAAAATGTCCATCCGACACACAATATGCGCGATGCCATGCGAAACGGAAGTAAGCAGTGGAAAATCAATCAACAAAAGTATTCGTTTCAGTTCGAACAATGACGACGACATCGACAACAGCATACATTCGCACACGGCACCACCTTTTTTAATGTCGTCCGAGAATAAGCTGTTTTCGACACCGGGATCATTTAATTTTTCGATGGCCGCATTAGCCGATCCAGCCACACTTGCAGGTAGAAGATATTTATTTGGCTTAATTTTGACGTGATTTGATTTCGCTTGTTTTGATACAAAATTTCTAACCAAAAACAAAATGTTTAATTGATGTATTCATCATTCATAGTTCCTTGTTTATCGGCGACGATGCATTTTATTTTTAGAGAGATTGGTAAACAACAGAAATAGAGAAATTGTGTTCAGCAACATAGATGGAACTAAATTTAGAAAAATCTGTCTGTAGCTCATTGCTCCATCATACCTTTAAAATGTTGCTGTATTGTTTTTTGACAGAGGATTATTCATCGAAGCACACGATCAATTGAGATTTGTTGAAATCGACAATTATGCTGCATTTTCCATTGCAATCCGATATTCAACACAAACAATGGAAAACTTAGCATAATTGTCGATGTCTGCAAAGCAAACTTGCTTGTGTGTTTCGGGCATTAGAAAATCGAAAGCCTGAAAATCCGAAAAACACACCACATTATGTCCTCCAAACCATGTGTAACAAAACACTTATCTGTTGAGCATTTGTTAAAAAACGGTTAACCTTCTTTTTATAGCTTTTAAAAACTTATAAGCCCCGAAAACAAAGAGAATTTCAGACCGAAAATGAGGGCAATTCGTTTGGGACGGTTGATTTGAGGTAATTTCACTCATTCCGTTCTTGCAGCCCGAACAAAATTATCTAAAAATCAATCCTTCAAAACAGATACATAAATAACTATGATGCACCTCAGCAACATAATAGCACAGCACTGCTCCTAGTATGAATACTGAATTGATAAGTTTCAAATTTGACGGTGATAACAGCTATCGCTTACAAAAGAAACACATTGCCTGCTATGATTTCATCAGCCTCCGAATATTTTCTCTGTTCTTACTAGGAGCAGTGCTATCCTCTGTTGCATTAATCGTTGTATTGGTCCAAAGTACTTTATTAGGCTGACGATGTGTATTATCACACGGCCTGCTGCACTCGATGTCATACAAACCTCCCAGTTTTAAATTGGCCTCACCAGTAACTCTGTTTCGAAAAAAAAAATGTTTTCATTTAGCTGACGTAAGACCTGTCTTACGTGAATTTATTTAAAAATTTTGCTATATAGGCTTCCAATACCACCATATCGAAATATCGGTATTGGTTTTAATTACTTTTTCAGTTGTTTTTACAGTCTTTGAGCCAGCCATTGAACTTGGGATAATTTAATTTTTAAATTCATTTAAAAAAAAGTTATTCAAGAATTTTACGAACCAAATTTCTTAGTAAATGACTGATATGGCAGACGGTAAAAGATAATTCCTACCTCAGACGGTATATAGCAATATATAGTAATCAGTGAAGTTCCGAGCACAGTCTGAAGTCTGAATCCTTTATCATGCAAATAATGCAACCAAAGAATAACAAAAATAATGAAAGAAAATTGTGTTACTTATAGGATTCAATTCTCAACTACAATCAGCTGCTGACCTTGCCGGTTCACCTCAAGGTAAGATTTTTTTACATATTTCCCTTCTCACATAATTTGTTGGTTATTTAAACTTAAATTGATATTAACCGGGAATGAAAATAGGAATTTTTTGTGAAACGGATAATGACCGAAAATTCCTATTTTTGTTCCACCATTAAAGAATAATAATTTTAAAAAAAACCAAAAAAATATATAAAAAAAAACATAAACCGTTTGATATTAGATATATATAGAAGGGGTAGGGAAGTTCTGTAATTTTGAATTAAGAAATGGTTTTTGTTTTGAGTTTGAAAATATTTTAAATTTAAATTTTAAAAATTAACATTCGGGCTGACCAACTTAATTCAAATTTATGCAAAGAAAATTCTATGTGAAAAATTAATTATTTGTCAAATGTTTTATATAAATCCAATATCAAATATGAAAAACAATTTAACATTTTATATTAAAATAAAATTTTTATTTAAAAAAAAAATATTAAATTTTCAAAGAAATTTTTTCAAAACAAAAAAATTTCCGTGAATTGGTTTTTTGTGTGCTAATTTTGTATCGTATATCGTGTCATTTCGTCGTGTATGTGTGTTTAAATTGTGTTCTGCTGCATTATGACGTAAAATTGTTTATAATTATACTATTTCCTTTTTGAAACAAACAAATTTTTTTATTTAAATTTTTTTGTTTTTATTTATTGAACCATCAGTTTACTTCATTTTTACTTCTTCTTATTGATTTTTTATATGAATTCGATTTTAATTTCAATTTACCAAAACAATTTCATCATTTCCTTATTATTATTTCGGTTTTTTGTTTCGGTTTCTTTAAAAGACAAATTTTTTTGTTTTAATTACGTTGCCACAACGTAAGAAAAAACTTTAAAAAATTTTACAATTATTTTTGATAAATTGTATATGTTCTGAAACATATTGTTACATATATTGAAATCGCTTAAATAGATGTGTTTTCATTGTTAGCAAGAGTCAGACTGATTTAGCGATAAAAGCGTCAGATCAATTTCATTTGAAATTTAAAAACAAAAGAACCAAACTGAATTTGACTGCGGTCAATTCAACCAAAAAAAAACTTGAAACGAAAAACGATTCGAAGATATTTGTTCGAACATTTAGTATACTTAAAAAACATTTATTACGTCTGCTAAATTAAAACAAAAATCGCTCTCTCTCTCTCCCTAATCATTCGCATCGATAAAAAAACAATCGAAAAATTCACATTTTCTCAAACTAAACGAACAAGAAATAAAAAAGAAACTCCCCACTCCATTATCCAAACCCCTTTATGTCGAGGCCCTCTAATGCATCTGCCTTATTTGCAGATATCGAGGGCACGACACAAAGGGGATGGTCCAATGAATACGACTACATCGATTCGATCCAACCAACCGCCATAACCATATTAGTGAGCCCCGACCATTTGGCAACAAACGACTACCACACAACCGCAACATCGCCAAATCAATATAAACTTACTAGCAATTTGAATACAAAAGTATGCACCGTATGCAATAAGTCATTTTCGCGTGCCTGGTCACTTCAGCGACATATGACTGATCGTCATTATTACGTTCCACAGCATCTTGAATGTGATGTTTGCGGTCGAACATATCGTTCACGTAATAGTCTGATTAGCCATAAATCACAATATCATGGTGCTGGTGTGTCCAGTAAAGTGAAGGAAATGACCAAATAGATTTTTGGTTTTATCGTTTTTCCTTTTTACTATTTTTTTTGAAATCCAATATGAAAATATTCTTTTACGTACAAAAAACAAAAATATAAATTGATTTTTCATTTAAAGTTTTCTTTTTAATTTAATTTTGATTTAAAATCATATCAAGCGTATTACCTCCTGAGTTTTAATCATTAGCTAGATTTTTTTTGATTAGCGATTTATATCTTACTTCAATCAAATTGATTGGTCAGAGTGAATCCATCTTGAATTGCAATAATATTTTTTAGAAAAATAAAAATGAATTTTTTTTATTTTATGAAATTTGTACCTTTTACGACCACACAATTATATATATACATATATATCATGAAATATATTATTTAATAAAAATATAAAACAAATTATATAATTGATTTAACGAACTGTAAATAAATTACGTGGAATGAAATGCAAAATATTTTTTTTTAGTTTGAAATTACTTCAATTAACTGTGATAATGGTTTTCTTATTATATTTGCTATAAAAAAAATTTGGTTCGAACGTGAATTGGATGAAAATATTAGGGAGACTACGATTTTCACTAAATTATTATTAAAATTGGCGTAAAACTTATGACATTTATAGGCGGATTTATCATACATTTCGTTTGAAGAAATTGTATTTATAACTTTCAATTTTTACGTCAACTTTATGTCAACTTAAGTAAAATTCGCAATCTTCCTATTATATATCCTCTTTCATAAAAAATTCTAACAAATTTTCTCGTCGAAGGAACCTTTACATTCCATAACAATTTTTCCTATCATACTGGACGATATCAAGTAAACAAGAAATTCGTATTAGCACCGTGTGCCTAAGTCGTACCTAGTCTTGGAGAGTCTCTAGCTGTTTTTTTTTGTCTATAAAATACTGATCAAAGATCAATCACATTTCTGGTTTTTGCAATGTAGAGAACTGTGAATACATTACTGTACTGTTCTCGAAGGTCGTTTCAATTTTATTTATTTTTTACGTGGTCCATTCACTGAGTTGAAAATTTTTCACTTCAATTTTTCATAATCTAATATAAAACAAAATATTGAACGGACAAATCACAGTAAACTATAAAATGTGCCTTATCTATTCGCCATACCATTTAAACGTACAATACACCTAATTTCTAATCTTTCATAATTTCGACTTTGGTTTTATGAAGAAGAAAAAAACTGTACATTGCAACAAAAACGCGGTTCTTATCAATTTTGAAACCAAGGTTGTGCCAATAAGTAATTACTATGCAACATTGATATTATATATAAGTTATATATACACCTAATAGAAACTTTACTATCTTCTCCAAAAATAAAATTTTGTTGTAATCAAATTTAAACATTTTTTAAATTTATTCTCTCAACGACTGCAAGAAAAAAATCTTTAAGGCTATCATTACTGATTACACTCTACGATCCGACTCAGTTCAATACAAATTGCGTTTTAACATACAACAACAAAAAAAAAATAAAGAACCGACACCAGCGAAAACGAAAAACTTTCATGTATGCTCCCTAATTACTGCAATAAATTGCAAGATAAAAATAATTAAAACACCACAAAAAATATAGATGAGCTGCTCTATGTAAATTTGTCAGCGTATTTTTTTTTATAAATTCTGTTCTACTTGACATTGAAATTTAAAAGTTCATTACCACCTCTAAGTTAATATATATGCATAATAATGATATTAATTGTTTAGAGTATACATTCGTGGCGTTGGAAAAAAATGTTTGACTTTCGTTAGCGTAGGTCGGGTTCATTTTATAATTAGAAAAATATATTTTTGAAACAGTCTGAGTTGCAAATAAACATTTTCTTCAGCACTCTAAACAATGCAACTGAGATAAAAAAGAAAAATTGTACCCAGTGTACCAGGAGTATCCATGAGTCCTTCTTGATGCATAAGGCCAAAATACCTATAAAATGAAGACAGTAAAAAAATTTACGTAAACGATAAACAGTAATACTGTCACACATTTTCTGGTAGACCAAAAAAACGGTTATAATTATTTGATTTTCCACACAAGAGAAAAAAAATGAAAAACAAACAAAAATAGGTAAAATATAATCATCCGAATGTTTAATATCACACAGATAGCAAACGAAATCATACAAGCGAATTTATTTCAACTTTAAATATCTACTCAAAGTTCAGAGACCCTCCATGCAATTTTATAGCAGAGAAAAATATTTTTTTTTTCGTTGGTTTGTTTTAAAATGATGAAAAAATGTGTTTTACAAACAAACAGTTTTAATATGGGTGTTGACCCTATTAAGTTATCGTCCGAAAATAAGAAAAATATCACGTCAGTGCATCCCATGAATTGTTACTAATCCCCGGAGTGCAGGAAGAATGTTTAAAAATAAAAGTTTTTGCATATTTTCAGCAATTAAATTGTGTTGACAATAAAGACTTTTGAACCGTTCGAGAACATTTTTATTCACTCTGCTGTCGTAACGATATCCAATCAATATGTCGCACTAATTTTCACATTTTATTCGTTGATCGTAGATCATCACAATAAAATTGATGCCCATACCAAGTATGCACTATAGAACCGATTCCTAGCATTTGTGGTATTTATACTTTTTCTGTGACAATATTAGACCATTATAGACATGACGACGTGAATAATTTATCTCAATTTTTTTTTAAACTAATAAAACTTTTGTTAGTTTTTATGCAATGTTATCTACCAAACAACCTACAACGGGTGTCAGAATAAATATAAAAAAATTAAACTTGGAACTGTACCAAATAAATTGAATAATATTACTGCGTCGATAGAGCGTTCAAAGACTTTGTCGTTGCATATACGTAAATATCGTTGTGAAATTCTCGGGAAAAGTCGATAATAACAACTACGAACTATTATTTTTTCAATTTCAATACTGATTGATACGTTTGATGCATCCACCGTTTAGAACCAATCTCAAGTGTTTTTAGCTGATTCCATTCAGCTTGAATGAATGATTGTGTTATGTTATAATGTCATATTCGTTGAAGAGAAAATGTTAACAAGGTGCGAATCCATTTCGAAAAGTCTAAAACAATGAAAATATCAAAACTCCTCAAAGTGTTTTTACATATGAATGGTTTAATGAAGGAACAGGACAATAACATTAGGGAATTATAAGAAAATTGAATTTGCATTCATTTAGCTTTGCTTCGAGTAGGCTTATGATGAATTTTGATCCGTTGACATCGTCAGAGCTAATTGATAGAAATTTTATTTTCCTTATAATTCGCTAATATGACACATCCCGCTTCTGCTTAAAACTATTCTTATAAAATAGAAAGTTCACCTCAAGTTTCCAAACTAAAGTCTTGAAGATTGTTGCAGCAATTAGTCAGACAGTGTTCTGTTTTTAAACTTGAAAAGACCTATCGACTTGGATCATGGAGCTGCTAATTTCTTGTTGATCATGTTACGTACATAGTAACCCAATGAAAATATTCATTTTTGAAGAGGAAAACGTTCGAAAATTTGCTGAACAAGAAGTATATATAAAGAAAACCATTAGTAAAGTTATTTAGTTTTTATAAATAATCCAAAGTATAATAAATCTAATTTTTTATTGGATGGGCATTTTTTGTTATTTTTTTTTTTATAAAACCTTTTATAACCGGGGGCTTTGTTGCACTAACGGTAGACGGGCGTTTTTTTTTATATAATCTAATCCACATACCATCGAAAATTTTATTTATTTTAATTTTGTAAAATTTCCATAAATAAACCACACACAAAATTTAATTTAGAAAAAAAAATTATTATAATTACAATAATCATTATGAAACATGTAGAACAAAAGATACAACATTAACCAAAATTAAAAAAAAATTACATGAATACACAAATGATTGTATAAAATTTATAAAGAAAACTATAGAAACGGAAGAAATTAATAAGAAAAAGAAATACAAAACAAAATTAATTAGAATAAATAAACGGTGGTGATGGTGTGTGCACACACATAAAATATGAAAAAAAAAAAAACAAATTGGGCTAATACGTCGTCTTTGTTTGATGTCGTCAGGTCATCTGACGACCGCAACACCGCCCCACAACACACACATGATGCCACCAGGAAGTGGTAGCAGCAGCGTCGTCGGTATCGGTGAAGATTTTCGATGTGATCCATGCAACAAGAATTTATCCTCATTGACCCGACTGAAGCGACACATACAAAACGTACATATGCGTCCAACGAAAGAACCGGTGTGCAATATATGTAAACGGGTCTATAGCTCTCTAAACAGTTTGCGCAATCACAAAAGCATTTACCATCGTAATATGAAGCAACCGAAAGAGGAACATCAATCTCCATTGGGTCCGAGTAGTCATCCATACTACCCAATTAATCATCGTATGTCATAAATATGTACTTGTAGGGATGGAGAAACGGTTCAATTTTTTTTCTCGATATTTCGATATCCAAAATTGTTTTTTTTTACAAAAAAAAAGTACGAATTGTCACCGTAATTACAGCTAATCATGAGTACACAGCTCGTAAAGAAATGGATAATAAAAATGCTTGCAAAATGATTATCTTTCCCTAAGTTGACAAACATCATTGAGCCATCGACTCGAATTAACAATTGGACTACGCCATCCGTTTTTGTTTTTAAATCGTGAATGAGTTCCTACAAATGGGAATGACATTGATATGCAAAAATTGAATAGGGTGGCCAATATGACCGTAGTTTTGTCAATTATTTTTTCAACTTGTGGAATGATTCCAAACTTTTGAAGCTTCATTTTAGACATTTTTCATGAATTGTGTGGACTTTTAGCCTTTGTTTTTGCAGTTAGAGCCAGTGAAATTTTAACATGAATTTGATTCAGATGTTTTTCAGCTGATCCATACAAACAATCAAATCTGTCTGTGCGGTTTTACCACTGCTGTGTTTCAACCTTATAAACAAGTATAAACAGTTTTGATTGTACGTGTGGATCAGCTGAAAAACAGCTGAACAGCTGAACATGCTGAAATTTCACGGCCTCTGGCTGTATGTTAAAATTCATTTTCAAAATTAAAAAATAATTTCATATTTCAATCCAATCGATTAACCATTCTCTCTAATTAAAAAACGCGTCTTCCAAAATTTCTTAATTTTTGTTCGAATGTGGAAGTTTTACTTAATTTTCGATTAGATATATAAATTACACTTTTTTCATCTTGTACATTATTGTAGATAAAAAGTTATATAATATAAATGACAACACGAAACAGCTATGAGAAAATATTTATATTGAAAATAAAAACAAACAAAAAATGGCAAACATTATTATTTGTGAATTATAGTTAATATTTTAATTACAAAAAAAAATCAATTATCATAAAGTGGTGCAGGTTTACCAATTAGAAAAAAATTTCGTTCTTAGCTAAGTTTAAAAAGAGAGAAAGAATAATATTAACTTCGTATCATCCAATCATTTAGTTCTATTATTTTCTTTGTCAATCAAATAAGTAATAATCGAATAACAATCGCAAGATGATTAGACGAAATAGAATTGTCTGTATCTAATTTCTAATATCATTTCTTTTTGATTATTGTGTTTAGTTGGATCTTAAACTCAGGTATTTAAATGAACGAATGAATTGAACATACTGCTTGTACATTATTTCCCGGATCACGAAGAATTTTTTAATTTATGCCAGAGTTAAAGAGCCAAGTAAATGATTTTGTTTTTGTTATTTTTTTAATCAAAAATAATTCACATAATTGTGGCTCCAAACAACGTTTCTTGTAAATATTGAATAGTGCGGTTTCATCGAAAAAGCTTTATGTTATCCACTATAAATCTTAAGCTCTCATCAAAAAAGAAAAAATAACTCCACCAGCCAAAGTTTCACGAAAGTATTTTTTATAAATTTCTTTACACAAATTAATTTAATTAAAATTTACGAAACTTTCATTTCTTCCTCGGGGGTATGTTGCTGTAAAACAATCGTAAATAGTTGAGATTTGATTTTAAAGGGAAACAAATTTGTTTCGTAGTTTAGCTCTGCCAAATGTATTAAACAAATCGGTTATACCTTCGCCTGTACACTTATGAACTTTTTTGTCGATTATACGAATTTTCGACACGATGAAGATAACATGTCAAAAGATTAGTGTTTCATGGTTACTATATGGATCATCTGAACCTTACGAATCTTCAATCTGATTAATTCAGAAACGGATTTTCTCTTAACTTGGACATTTCCAATTGTTTCAAAAGAGTCGACTGTAATCTGAAATATAGTTTCGATAAGAAATTTCTAATTTTTTACAAATAATATTAGAAATTTTAACGAGTTTTAACAATCAGGAAACTTGTCACCGACTGTTAATTAATTATCGACGTAATCACGATTCTCTCCCCTATCTCTGGTGTATATATGACACAAATATGTGTCAGTTCTAATTGAATATGATTCAGATTTGTTTAATTTGATATTGTAAAAAGAAAACAAACACACAAATGGTCGGGTTTTATGTTGTAAATCATTTTCATCTCCATTTTATGCATGGCTAAAGTGCCACATGAATTTACAGAATTGAATCGACATCAATTTTATGAGAAAATTATATATAGACAATTTTAATTCATTTAAATCACAATAGATAGTCTAAATGTTATTGAATTTTTTTTAATTATTATTTTGCTAAAACATTTATTTGATGTTGCTTTGTCTCATTTTAAAATAAATTTTTAAGGTAAGTAAAATCGTTTTGTTCAATATTTTTAATATTTTTTTATTTAATTTTATTAAACCATCCAATAGAACCGTAGTAGAAAGTTGAATCTTGATAGTAGTTTTTTAACTGCTGCAAAAAAACATTGAAAAGAAAGAACAGATTGAAGGGTTTTTTTAATTATAACTAATAGAATACGATACGATAAAAGTGCACAATAAATCTGACTAGTTCGTTGGAACCAATTGGCAATAATATGATAAATGAGAGCCTCCCACATAACGTCCCACCCAATCATTTTAGAAAAAATGTTTATGATCCAAACAAAAATTATAAATTACAAAAACATTGGCTACGTATAAATGGGTCAAGGTGGAGACAGTAGTGACACTGTATGAATCAGGCCTAAATTATTCGAAAAAAAAAAAAACAAAAATTTTGTTAAAAAAAAGAAAAATTTTCAAAAAAAAATCATTCTCCCAGGTGGACCAATTTTTTTTTTAATTAGGAAAAAAATTATTTTGAAAATTCCAAATTTTTTACTGCTCAAAATTTTACCCAATTGGTTCCGATTGGAGAACCTGTTGGATTTAGTTCAAAAAACCAATTTAATGGAAAAGCAATTACTTAATCGCGATTTAATAGTTTTTTTTTCTTTTAATATAGAAAAATAAAGCAAAACAATTTTTTCGACGACAAAAAGAAAATTATGTTTACCTGGCTGAATTGAAAATTATTTTTTAATGAAATAATTTTTCTAGTAATTTCACCTTTTGAAGCCTGACACTGATAATTAATAAAAACAAAAAACAAAACAAAAAAACTAAAAAACGAAGTCACTATTGTCTCTCTCTTTTTCCCCATTTGCCCGTAGGTGGTGTCAACTCATCTGCAATGGTAAGCAACAACAACAATTCGAATCCAAGCATCGGTCGACTATCTCTACCACTACCACTCACAGCATGTCATCGATGTGATGTATGCGGCAAATTACTTAGCACCAAATTAACTCTGAAACGTCATAAGGAACAACAACATCTTCAACCACTTAACAATGCCGTTTGTAATTTATGTCACAAAGTTTTTCGAACGTTAAATAGTTTAAATAATCACAAAAGCATTTATCATCGCCGTCAAAAGCACCACCTTTCCGGTGGCAGTGGTGTTATTGCTCATATGAGTCATCATCAACAACACCCGACGCAACAACAGTCAAATGTTGTTAAGCCGCCGTGTATTGACTTTTTATGAATGTGCTTTAAGAAATTGAATTAAGCGAACTTTGTATTTGGTTGGTGTGGAAAGAAAACTATGTGATTGGACGCTAATCGATGTTAACGTTTTACACATTCGTGCGATTAGGTTTTCATTCGGAATATTGTCAGTCGAGTGCTAATTTTTCAATTATTCTTCAATAAATCAATGATCAGGGCATAAGTAAACCTGATCGATGGATGGAATGATTTTTTGTCAAAAGGAAATCGTCACATTTACTTATGCGCAGATCGTGTAAACAGTACTGCTGTGGAATATAACGAAATTCACGATTAGCGTTTGAATTGTTTGTTCCGAAATGAGTTGGAATTGTTACAATTTATATTTGTACATATATGAAACACATGTTGTAAATAACTGCTAACAATATCAGAAAGAAAACTTTTTATTCTCTTTACTTCGTTGGAATAAGACGTCTTCATGTGTCCGGTGTTTAATTAATCATTATTTTCCATTTAATTCGTAGAACTTGGATAATATTTTATTTGAATATCCGCAGTTTCCAACTGCTGAAGATGTCAGAAAAGAAAAACTTTTCTTGCACATCGTTTTGGAGTTTTTATTTTATTGCCAAAGTTCTTAAACAATTTCATCTCAATTCCGTTTCCAATCGTCAGCCAAATCTCAACGCTATTCGAACACCCTAGTTTTTTCTTTTCCGTTTCAATCGAGAATGTCTCTGTTCTCAATTTAAGTAATTAATAATTTACAATGAATGAGCGCACTCTTGCTGAACAACAACTGCAAAGACATAATATTATCATTTAAAATGCCAACGTTAAATCTTGCCAGCACTCTGAAAATATTATTTAGAATATTTTACCGTCAATTACTCAACTATCAATTTTTGTTAATTAATTCATCGCAATTTAATCCAATTTCTATATCTCATTAAGGCAAATGTTATTTCGACAGTTTTTGCGCTCTCTCTCTCTCTCTCACTCTCATAATCTCACCGTCCTTAATTTCACCCATTTCATATTCCATAATAGAGGACTTTTCCATTATCGTTTTTCGTTGTACTACTAAGAACTTCTATTTTAATTTAAGCTCATGGGTTCATTAACGAAAAAAGAATATTGCAAATTTCATTCGATCAAGTACCGAAAGTGCTGCAATCATTTTCTAATTAAATTCGGAAATAAAGCCACAAATGGCTAACTTGTCGTTTAAACAAGTTTAGAAAATGTGACGAGTATATGGTTGCAGCTATGACTTTTTCCAGTTTTATAGTATGAAGTATACTCCACGTTTTTAACGAAAACATTTCAAAGAATTTTATGGTTCAGATGATTCTCTAAAATTTTTACACTTAACACTCAGCCCCGTAAAATACCCTTATAATGGCGCGCCAATAAAGGCACGTCAAGAGCATTTTATTTAACCAGAGCCCAATATTTGCGAAATTAAACGAAATTTACCAAAATTTCTAAAATTTACCAAAATTTCTAAAATTTAACGAAATTTGTAAAATTTAACGAAATTTGTAAAATTTAACGAAATTTGTAAAATTTATCGAAATTTGTAAAATTTATCGAAATTTGTAAAAATTTGCGTAATTTGTAAAAATTTGCGTAATTTGAGTAATTTTACGAAATTAGAGAAATCTTGCGAATTCCTAGTCTCATAAATTTCACAAATAGTAGGCCCCGCTTAACAATGAAAAAATAAAAATCCACTTCATGTGAACTCATATCGTCTTTAATTTGCTGCAAACGGTTTATCTCATTGTCTTTAGTACACTGGTTAGGTCTGTTATTTTGGAAAGAAAATCTGATGAAAATTTTAGGTGACGACGAACTATTTAGAATTTATTGTGCCCACAACAACTATTTATATAACTGAAGTACCGTTTTGTTGAATAATTTTAAATTAAATTATATATTCTTAAAGAAAATCATTTTTTTACATAAATATGGCATTTACTTATATGTATATGATAAAACCTACTAAACAAAACAAAAATAATATTTTCTAATAATTTTTTCGGTTTAAAGGAATTAAAAAAATATTTGAAAAAAGAACACAACTCTCTTTCTGACAAATAATAAATATAGATGATAATTATAATCGGTATATTTTAAAGCAAATATATTTGACAAAAGAAAAACAACTTACCATTTGAATATTTCAGTAAACAAAAAAAAAACTTAATAAATATAAAAAATGTAGAGTAAAAATTATTAAAAATAATTTGAAAATGAGGGTAAATAAAAATTAAATAATAAAACCGTTCTGGAATTAATTTTGTAAAATTGTTGATATTAAACCAGAAGTAAAATTTAAATAAAAAAATAAATAATTAAATAATATATGTATATAAAACGGGAAAAAAGAAAACTTGGTTGGCTTATAAAACGTAAAAAAAAATTGATAAAAAGTGAAACATAGAAACTATTTGAAAAATTCAAAATTTTTTGTTTCGAGTAAGCGGTTTGATGAGAAAAAAGAAAAAAATTTCTTCCATTTTTTGTATTATTAAGGGACTGATAGTTTTATACATAAATTATTTAAATATGACAAAAAAAATCATTATTAATATATTTAAATTATTATTTAACAAAACAAAAAAATTAAAAAACCTACGAAATGCGAAAAATTAAAAAATTATTTTGAATAACAAAAATGTGATCTTGGAAAATTAAGATATATTTCGAAACGAAATTAAAACAAAAAAATCAATATTATTATTATTTTCTCAACAATTTGTGATTGTCTGAAGACTGAATTTTTAATTGAAAAATTAAAATTAAAAAAAAATTAAAATTTACACTAATTGGCCTCCCAAAAAGTCTGAAACTTGTTTTGATAACAAAATTTTATTAAGTGTAAAAGGAGTTGTTCTTTTTTACAAACAAAAATTGGCATAAAATTGGATAATGAAGAAAATATTTGACTTTTTTTTTTTTAAATGAAACGTAATAAACTTTTTTTTTATTATTTTCTTTATTAATTATTTCTTTTATGTTTTTTTTTTATTTGAATTAACAATTATTGTTTAGATTTAATTAAATCATTATTTTATTATTTAAAAAAAATCATATTTATACTCTCCCGTAAAAGTTTTTTGAGAAAATATTAAATTTAAAACTGAAATATATTTAGCATGTTTTTCTTTTGATGTTGTGTAAAGAAAAAAAAATCATAATTGACAGATCAGAAAAAATGTGAGTTCTTAAAAAGAAAAAAATAATAATTAGTAAATAAAACCACAGAAAGAAAATTTAACAACCACTTTTTTTTAGTAACAGATCAAGAAAAAAAAATCGAATCCAATAAATAATTGAATCTTTACTTTACTTAAAAAAAATATAAATGTTGTATACGTTGATATATTAATATTAATTATATTATTTATATATTGCATATACAGTTCTATTAAATATATTATTTTTACATATATTTCAAATTGCTAGTTTTCCTTGATATATTTGTTTTTCTTATGATTTTGATTTATTTTCAAAATGACAAACAAACAAGTTCTTTATGTTCATGCAAAATACTATTCAGAGATGGAAAACGTTTGAAGTGTTTCTTCATCAGCTGATTTAGGGCTGATTAAATTTTGTTTACTTTATATATCAGATGAGGGCAGTGTGTGATGCTATTCTTAGTCTAAATAATATATGAAACAGTGATATATAAAAAACGAGGGCCTGTCTGGATTTATTAAAATATAAAAACCTGACGAAACATTTCTTTTCTTTTTTATTTTTATTCATAACGCACACTCGGGTTAAATAACAAAATATAGTAAAGAAAAAGACATTTTTATTTTGGACGTGTAGATGGTTTCTACAAGCGTATTAAAGAGTCCAAATATAAACTGCTTCGTCCTATATGAAAACGAATGAAAACTGATTGACGGAACTAGAATATTCGCCAATCGATGCGACTTTTTGATTTTACTTTATAATTTTTTTGATTTTTTATCAATCGAAATCACAAAAAACTTATTATTTTTTTCACTTTTTTATTTTATCTTATTTATTATTTTTTGACAATTTAACAAAATACTTTTCGATTACAAAGGCTGAAAAATCTAGTTCAGTGACTTGATACATTTTATTGCGATGAAGAAAACAATTTTTTTTAGATAAAGATATATTTGTAATTAAAGAAAACGTTGTCACACAGAAAAGAAAGGAAGAAAAGAGAATCACAACGAAATTGATTTTATTCTCTACGACAATGTCTGTCTACACTATTGTATCTCTCCCAAATGCTTTTACGAACACTATTTTCTTATTTATTGTATAGCCTTCACCATTCCCTTCCATCTTCTCTCGCTCTCCTCCTTTTTTTCTCATCACTTCTACATCTAAAAACAAGGTTGTCAATTTTCGTATAAAATTCATTCCGTAGATTCATTCCGTAAATATTTCGGTCAAAATTCTCGCTCAATGTCCTGAACTAGAATTTTGTCTTCAACAAAAAAAAAATATCAAATTTCAAGTAGACCAACAAAAAATCATTTTTTTCTTTATTTTATTATCTAAAACAAGAAAACTTAAAATTAGTGGTCGGAATGAAGCATTTGTTCGGTACTGGATCTGGTGTATCTCTTGTTCCAGGCTTAGGCTGTTCGCCCAAGAAACTGTTTTCATGTCAACTATGTGGTAAGGTGCTATGCTCAAAGGCGTCGTTGAAGCGACACATTGCCGACAAGCATGCGGAACGTCAAGAAGAATACCGATGCATCATTTGTGAACGGGTCTATTGTTCACGTAATTCATTAATGACACATATCTACACATATCATAAGTCTAGACCGGGAGAATTGGATATTAAGGACATTAAGTTCTTTTAGTGGTCTATGTGTACCATGTTTGCTACCATAGCCACCACCAACAACTACACCACCGCTACTATCGCCAACAACAACAACCACCCATCTGTCTACAACACACCAAACATCCTAAATTCGATCAGATGCCGTCAAATATGGTGTCCTAACGTTCGCCAAGGTTAGATATCCAACAAAATTCTTTTAAAATTACAACTGCTACCAAAAAAAACAATACAGTATTTAAACAAAAACCTAGAACGAATATAGATAGTTTGATAAAAGTACGCCGTTGATATTTAAAAAAAAAAAACTTGAAATAAACAAAACCAAAACTGTACAAAAAGCTCTGCTATCGCTCTCCTCTACATTATATAATATTATATCAAAATCAACTGTTCTACTCTACATCTTTAAGTATTATACTACCACATTCTCTGCTCTTGTATCAATATTATATATATTATGGATTACTACAGCTACTGTTTCTACTCCTCAACACAAATCTAAAAAAAAAATTATATATAAACATCTTTATAACGTTTTTAAACCATTTTTTTTACATATTTCTATTCAAAAATGCATCTTCCGACAACTATTTAATTACTACAAAAAATGAATAAGTTAAAATTCATTTATTTTTTCACTTTGTTTTCTTAAAATATTCTTTCATTTTTTTAATTTAAATTTAAATTAGGCAATACTACACGGGCAATGATTCTTTAATTCTACTGAGTTCACTATTTTATTTTATTTCTCAAAAATTTTCATTTTATTTCGTTCTTTATTTTCATTTTCATTTTTAAAAAAATCTTTTTTTTTAAACTTAAGCCTGTCTTACCTTTGTCTGTTTCGTTTATTATTTCATTTGTGCTAAATTGTTGTTTTTCATCAGTCGTTTTTAGTGTGTTGCTTTAATAATTACTTTTAGTTTACAAATAAGTCACCCATTTGATTGTTAGCGATATCAAATTCATTTATTTTTTCATTCATCCGTTGCTAAAAAAAGAAACATTTTTCTATGACAAAAAAAAGCTTTTTTTATTGTAATTTTGTTGTTCTGTGTTGTGTAGCCTAGAAAAATTAATTAAAAAGTTTCTGTTCTTAGTGCATATTGCATGAAAAATTAACTATTTTTTTGAAAAAATAAAAAAAAATAATTAATTTAATATATAAAAACATTCAAATATCATTATGTTTGCTAATTTTAATGTATATGTCATGCTGATCCCTTTAAATTGTTCAATAGGTATGTATCGATGTTTATTTTTACTTTTTATTTTTTTTATTTTTAAATTCATTTATCATTCCTTTCATTTTTGAATGTGCTTTTTTTACCAAAACAAAATTTTAGATTTAAAACGCTTTTACTGTTTCAATGTATAACTAGATGTCATTGGCAAACGACTTTTTTTTTAAATTAAAATTTAATTAACAAAACTACGAGGTGATTCACTGATTATTGTTAATCGACTAAATTAATCAACTCTTTTCTCATATTTATTTGCGGATTTTTTCGATTTATCTACATTGAAAGGATGTTTTGCTCCTAAAATTAATAGATCGATTTAAACCGACTGTATGTAGAAGTTAGAATCACCTCCTAAAGTGCCTATAAAATATAGAGGTGTTTCAGAGTCATGTCACAACTAAGGATATGATGAAGGAATCTCAAAGTTTTATTCAAATTTAGTAATTGACACCAAAGAATATATTTGAGCCTCTACTAACGTAAGTTAGTTGTCGTTAAATAACTCGATGAATGAGAGGCGAACAGGTTCAACAATAACATTACGTCTGAATTTAATACAAACGTGATATTTACTCGAACGAAAATAGTACAATTCGAGTTGTTTTAACATTAATTTATTAAAAAATATAGATTCCTCCAACATGGCTCTTATCAGCGACATTACACTCTAAAATATCTTTAGCACATTTAAATACTGCCAGGCTCATAATTAGGCTTGCTAGTTAAAATTTAATTTAAAGAAAAAAAAAGAAAATATTTCTGTTGTGCATGTTTGTAAAACAAATGCCATAGTTTAGTAGGTAAAGATAAAATTTTTAGTATTTTAGTCGCATCGATTTGCGAGCGATGATAAATCAATATTAAAAAAAAATCAAAAAAACAAAAATATGGGTCAAGCAAATTTTTGTATCGTTTTGTATTTTGTTATTTCGTCCTAGCAGGCCCTCAAAGCGCTGTTGTCTCGGCATCATCGTCACAACTTCGTATGCCTCCGCCCACGAGTGGCGGTATCAATGAGCCACAAGAATGTCCCTATTGTCGCCGGACATTTTCGTGCTATTACTCATTGAAACGACACTTTCAAGACAAACACGAACAGTCCGACACACTATACGTGTGCGAATTCTGTCATCGAAGGTATCGCACCAAAAACTCACTGACAACGCACAAAAGTTTACAACATCGTGGCTCCAGCGGCATGCTGAAACGATTGCTGAAAACGTCAGCAATCAAAAATGTGCTCGGTTCGCATCACGGATCCGGACATCCACGGCCACATTTGTTTGACTTTGCTGCCGAATTAGGACAACCGCCGCAAGTGATACCATATAAAAAAGAACACTTAGCCTGAAATTATTTATAAAATTTATTTTGAAATAAAATATTGTGGAAATGAGAAACAAAATAAATGGAAGACAAAAATTTGGATAAAACAAAACAAACAAAAATTGACAACGATTACAATACAAAAAATACAAAAATTTAAATAAAATAAACAAAAAGAAAATCAGTTTGAAGTTGTCTGGCGAACGTGCAATATTTAAACGAGAAATAAATTTAAAAATGAGAAATTAAAAAAACTTTACAAAACAAATGATAAAAGATACACAAGAAAAATCATTTGATAATGAATTTAAAAAAAAATGAAGCAGAGAAGATTAATAACTTCTATAAAACATGAAATGCATTTGATATCAGAATGACTTTTCACAACATAAAAAATAGAATTATATATTTTTAGTTTATAACTTAATATAAATTTAAACATTAGATAATGGTTAAAAATAATTACAAAAAAAAATCAATATTAACAAGTGTACAAGTTTAATCAATATTATTTATAAATGAAATAATTAAGTAAATAATAATGAATTGAATGCTCCTCACAGTTTTCTTCTTTCTGATACACACAGTGAAATTGATTAAAATGTTTTTGTACCACAAATTGAAACATAAAATTTTCAACAATATATTTTTTATAAATCAAAATTTATTGAAAATTTTATTCGATAAACGACAAAATGAGACATTTTAATCAATCACATGGCATTCAATTTTCTTCTTTTCTTTTTTGTGCAAAATAAAAAATTAAAAAAAAAACTATTCGTACGATAAGTATCATTAAAAATCATTAACATTAATACAAAAAAAAATCATCATAAAAATATATATATTTTTAGCATTTAATTATAAAAATTGAATTTTTATGATTAATATCAGTATATTAAACAACTTGACAAAACAGATATATATGATAACAAAACACTTTATGTATCTGCTGCCAATTAAGTAACAATCGTTTTAATTTCCAGTAAAATACATTATTAATCCGCAAAAAACATAAAACCGTTTTCAAATAAATAAACATTTTGAAATTCAAATTGAAGAATGGTGTTAACTTTCAAGAGTTTTTTTTTTTCAATTTAAATCGTTGACGATTCAATCCATCAAAAATTATCAAAATATATCAATTAAACATGGACGCAAATATTAAAATCAGATTTTAATATACAAACACTTTACAGACCAATGGGTAACTTTTTTTTATTGAAATATATTGGACATAATCAAAATTATATCAAAGTGAAACATATTATATCATTAACAGGAAAACAGATTGAAAAGTAATTAAATAAAAAATAAAATCATTACAAAAATTGCATAGAAAAACGGTTTCAAAAACTCAGTGAATCACCATTGAAGTACAAAAAAAAGTGAAAGAAGAAAAAAGTAATTAAACTAATAGACTATTTATCAATTAACTATAAAAAAAACTTTGTAAAAAACAACAACAGCAAAACAAACTAGAACCAGGATTTTTTAAGAATCATTCTTCAATCGTTTTTATGAATGAAATGTCTTCAATTAAAAATGAAATGAAAACTTTTTGCGAAAATTAAAATTAAAAAAACAAAAGCAACAAATTTTACGAAATAATGTAACTACTCAAATGCCACAAATCTTCCTCAGAACTCAGGAAACAAAACAAAAAACGAACTGTACAAGAAAAATAAAATTAAAACGAAACGAACTATCATTTCAATCAAAGAAATAAAAGTACTTCACAACTTAATCATTCACAACATAAACTAACTAAAAAAATTTTTGACGAAAAATAAAAGCAATCCAAAATTTTGTTCATCAAAAAATTAAGAGAACGATCGTCCCAGACGAATTAACAAGAATTCGATATTTATATTTTCGACTAGCACTTCAAGTGGCGGAACACAATTCTTTAATTAGTAACAAAATTTCCTGTTTTTGTGATCATTTCGGAAATCCTTTCTTAATTCTTTGGTGGCCAAAATGCGATTCTCGTCCAAATTTACCAATTAATTTATCAAAGTTTAAGTTTCAACATTAATCAATCAATTTTGTTCAATCGTTGGAGTAAAATTGTTCTACAAAAAAAAACAACTAAAATCTTCTTGTTGCATTTAGTTTAGGAGACTCGTGTCATCGTTTTGATCCAGAAATTAACGGTCAATAAAATCTAGTATATCTCCTTATTGAAGGATCATTTTTTCGTTACTAGACACCCTTCCAAATGTCCAAAAGTATTATCAAATGTGCCATAAAATACACACCAGTCTGAATTTGTTTATTTATTTGGCATCGGGTAAAAAATATAAATTTTTTTCCTCAAAAATATCGGTCAATGACAATGCGATTTAATTTACTTTGCTAAAAAAAATTAGTGATCTGATATAAACGGGTAGCTCAAACTAAACTTCTCGCAGGTTAAAAAAAAATGATTTTTAGGAAGCAGAACAAAAGCTAATAAATCAACGTAACTACATACGGAGCATCTTCAATGAGTTTCATTTTTTTGTTTCTCCAATTTCTGAACGTAAGAATCAATTTTTAAAGAGCAAAAAATATACAAAAAAAGTGAAAGAAATTTAAATGAAACGAAACACCTCAGATACTGTTTAATTTAGTTCTTTTTTGAAAAAATCTGTGATGTAGACTGCTTTCCCGGTTATTTAAAAAAAAAATTGAAGCAGTATTTTTAGGATCATGTTCTGACCAATTTCTGAATTAAAGAAATAAATAAAATCTTAAAAAGTAAAAAAAAATAATTAAAATAATTAATTAATGTAAAATTGAACTAAAATCTGAAATTTGTTTCATTATTTTCTTCTATTTGATATTAAAAATATATTATCTTAAATTATCTTCAGGGTACAGGATTAAATTGGATTAATTTCCAGCAAAAAAAAGTGGAAAAAACAATTATAAAAACAAAATAAAGGAAAACAAAACAAAAATATCTTACGAAAAAAACATACATATAAAACTATGTGCCAAAAAGTAGTTAGATATTTTTACAAAAAAAAAATTTTCCAAACATAAAAAAGTGAAATTTTTAACTTAAATCTATATACGAAAAATTCAAAGTACAGTGTGTAAATAAAAGCATAAAAAAACTTATATCATGAACATCCTTTATGAAAGGTTGAAAACACTTATCATCACTTCTCCGGTTTCTTTCATCAAATTTCTTTAAAATCTATTTTGATCCTTTTCGGTAATACAAATATGTGTGAGTATTTTTGATTTTTAACAAATAAAAAAAAGATAATGGCGATAATAAGCAATCTGTCTGTATCTTACAAGATTAAAATTTGAATACAAAAAAAATATTGTCATCGCTGTTCAAATTAAATGATCCATAATTTTAATAACATATCACTATTTTGTTTGTGAATTTATTTCTTTTTTTATATGAAAATTATTTATTTTTTGGCAAAAAACATGTAAGAAAAATTTTATTTAAAAAAAAACATTTATTTCGATGAAAACATAAAAAAAATTTAAAATTTACAAAATCTGTGATTGCATTAATTTTATAATGTTATTAATTTTTAAAGAACTGATTAGATCATTATTAAATTATTAAAAAAAAAAGAAAGAATAAAAAATGAATTGGAATTAATTAAAAAAAATAACTTAAAATTAAAAGAAAAGTAAAATTTTGTTAGTGATTTCGGCTACCAAAGATATAAAACAAAAATATAATTAATATTTATACAAAAAAAATTTCAAAAATTTAAACCTAAAAAATTGTTTTCAATTATTTAACAACAACAACGATAAATGATTAAAAAAAGGAAAATAGTAAAACACATATTCTCTGTCACTCTGTGCCATTTAAAATTTTTTTTGTTTTATATTCCATGAGAAAAATCTTAAAATCTTTTTTTTTATTATTTTTAAATACCTTAATGATATCCTTAAACATATCCTGGCTCAACATTAAAATCAATTTTTCAAAATTATTTAAGACCATTAAAAACAAAACAAATGAAAAAAAAATATTAAAAAAATTTCAAATAAAAAGAAATAATTGATTGAAAATCAGTATTAATAAATTTTTAAACTAATTGTAAAACTAATCTGTATAAAAAACAAACAAAAAAAATGGGAAAGATCAAGGAGAATACATTAAAAATAAATCTTGTCAGAGTCAAATTTCTGTTTTTTGAAAATATATCTTGTAAAAAAATTGAAAAATAAAATTTGAAAAATTAATAATAAAATGAGGAAACAAAAAGAAAAGAAAATGAAAATCATACACACGCAGAAAAAGTCCGAATTTATAAATGTAGCGTATATATTATATATTTAATGAAAAAACAAAAAAAAAAATCAGAATAGTTCACTTATATGAAAATTATCTTAAGACTTTGTTAAATAAAAAATTAATAGAAGATAATTTCTAAGATGGATTTAAATAAAACAAAAAAAAATGAAAACAAATTAGTGTTTACGTGTAATATTCTATTGTTCGTATTTGTATACTAAACATTAAGCTCTGTTTTATCTGTCTTTAATTAAAAAAATTCACACAAATACTAACTAAAAAAAGAGTAAAAGAAAACGAGAGATTATACATACATTATTCTGACACATACAGTGTTTTTTCATCACAAAAAACCATTTAAAAAAAATACAGTGAGGATGATAATTAATGAAAAGTGAGGGTTTATTCAAGAGAACGAAATGTGCAATTAATAAAATAATTATAAAAAAAAGAAAAGAAAAATTAAATCAATATAAATCGAAGTATATCATTATCTAATATCCGTTACACATAAATAAATTGTAAGGTAAAAAAGAGGAACATTACGACACAGATACAGATTATAGAGATTATTCAATCTACACACAATAACAAGATGATTTTTGTTTTTATGTTTCATTAATTTTTATAATCAAACCTCTCCAACAGAAATATTTTTTATGCCTATTTTTTTAACACACAGGTTGACGTAGATTTATTTTGTATGATAGACAAATGCTTGGTTTAGTTTTATTTTCAATATTTTTTATATTGTTTGTTTGAAGTAATTATTACTTTTAACGAAACTAAATCATTTCTTTCAATCTTTTTAAATCGAACTAAATTCTAAAAAGTTTTTTTTTTTGAAAAACTTCTTGCGCTCAAAATATTTTGGAAGATTTTCTGTCTCTATATTCACATTACATGTATGTGGATCGTAATTTCGATTTTTCTTTGTTCCACATTTTAACTTAATCCGTAACACCTAAAAAGATATCTTGAACCACTTCAACGTTCATGGTAATGATGCAAGATGGCGTAACTCGAGTATGAAAATGTCGCCGATTCGCTTAAAGCATTTGAACGAAGAAAATCCATGTTGAATTGGAAGTGGAACGAAGATAATTTTTTTTGTGGAAAATTGAAACAGGTAAGAATAGAAAATCTTTTCGACTTTATTTTGAGCAAAATGTATGAATTTTTTAGAATTTAATTTTGGTTTTGACACAACGTTTTATATTTATTGTAAATAATTTTTTGCGTAATTTATTTTTGTATTGTTTCAAATTGTTCATTTCACATTTTGAGTAAAGAGCTGCAGAGTAACATTGACTTACTAATTTTTTTAAAAATTGTTTTTAAAATAATATAATGGACCGAATATTTCAGACGGATAACAAATTTCGGATAAATCTAAATTGTCGGCCCATTATATCATTTTGATCGCAGTCTATGCAGCAGCATAATTTTTTATAAACGGTTTGTTTATGACAGACCATCAACAACAAAAGTTCTTAAAATCATTTCCATATTTGTTTATAAACATTCCAAATGTTTTTTATTTTATTTTATGTAGTTTATATCATTTTGTCTTTTTAACTATTTTCTTTTTCTCTTCCGTTTTACTTATATTGGTCGCAACTATTATTACTTTTTGTCCGCTTCCTTAACCTGTTGCACTGTTAAATCGTTATTTTCTTGGGTTATTTTTTTAACTATACTTATTAGAAACAGTTAAGTTTTAATTTTCATTATTTTTTTCTTTTTGTAATAAAAAAACATTGAAAACTTTAGATTTATAATTTTATTATGATATGCAAAAAGCTATGAATTTAAGCTGTTGTGAAATAATTTGTTTGTATAACACACATTTAAATGCAGACGATTCTGATTAAACGTTTAAAGAAAATACAAATCTCTTCCAATATAAAAAGAATTAAAAAAAAGAACAAAAAAAAATACGTTTTGGCCTATACATATTTAAAACAAAAATTAGAAAAATTTAAATTTAAATAAAATTTTTAAACAATTTTTTTATTAACACGTTTTGAAACAATTTTAGAATCAAATGAAAATGGAAAATACAAAACTGATCGTAAAACACAGTTACACGAAAAAAATAATAAAAATAAAATAATAATAAAATGAAAAAAAATCATATAACCAAAACAGTTCAAAGTATCATGCAACTAGCTGCCTTTCACGACAGTACAAGATTTTACTAATTGTGTCATATAGCAAAAAAAAAGAGATAAAAAAAATGAAGAAAGCGATGAAAACTATTATAAATATAACTTTAAAATAAAAAAAGTGAAATGCCGAAACGAAGTAAAAAAAGAGAAACACTTAAAAGAATAAAATAAAAATAAAAACGGAAATTCCGGTTTGACGATATACCTCAAATTAATTATTAAAAATTACAAAATACATACAACGTAATATTTTTAGACAAATTTTTTAAATTTACATTTTTTTCCACCACACATCACATTTCTTTCGCTCTCTGTAACTACTCCCACAGCTTTCCATAATCAATAAAATATCGACACATCCAACTAAAAGTAATTTTTTTATTTTGTCTCGTCACTAAACATTTTCCTTTTCAATATCGAACAATCATCAATCCACGCTACATTGTCCGATTTTTGATATTCACTTCATCACGTTAACCACATTTCTATTCCAGCTTCTTCCACCTATATATGATCCGATTTAGATCGTCAAATTTTTAAAAATTAAAAATTGTTCAAAAGTTAGTTCATTGGTATATAAAATGCGAAACTTGTACCTTTATTAGATCTCTAAAATGTATATTTTAAAATTTAAATCGAAATTAAATCGAAATTTACTCAAGTATTTTGTGCCAAATTTTTCAAAAATGTTATTTAAGGAAACAAAACTAAAACAAAAATATCAAAACTAACTGAAAAATTTTTAATTTTTATCAATTTAAAAATTGTCAATCCTATACAATAAATACTTCCTGTCCTAAATTTTCTTCTTCTTTTTACAAAAACTTTCACTAGGAAGCACTTTGCATATAAAAAAAATTAGAAAATTTATACTTTTCATAATGATAAATATATTTCCGATTTGAATCATTGATTCGGATTTATTTAATTCAAAATATGCAAATAAAAAACTTGTTTTTTGATAAAGAAAAGTCATTCAAACAAAACAAAATAAAACCCTAACTTAAAAAGATTCTTTTAATGAAACTTTTACATAAGAATCAATATTTTTACATGGAACGTACACTTAACAATTTACACACAACAAGCACATTTTAACATAATTACATAAAAAACTACATAATTACATAATTTAATTTACAAAAAAGAAGAATACAAGTCTTAAATGTAAGCCATCTTTATTATTAATAATATTATAAATGTAAACCTCTGAAAGAAAATAATAAAATGAAAAAAAAAATTATTTTAATTTTTAGAAATAAAAACTCATTTATTTAAAAATACGTCAAATGATGTTTCATTTAGCGGTGGAGTGGATGATGCTAAAGGTGGGAGACTGAGTGAGATTAAGTTTTGTCGACGAAAAATGGAACCTCTAATACAAGTAGAAATTCATGAATCCGAAGGAAGACAAAATTCTCCGGAAGCTGCCACTGCCTCCGCAAAACAGATTGGAAACGTTATTCTTTACCTCAACAAATACGTTTGTGAAGAAAGAATTTCGATGCTATGTCCACTTCCTAGCAAGTTATTGTATAGTTAAACCAGATGGTGTAAGTTTGGAAATATGTGGAAAAAACAAATAATCTTACTTCAGAAAATACGACTTGGAGTTCGCTATGATCAGTTCAATAGCAACCAAATTACATTTATTAAGGTGGTGAAAGAATCAAGTAGCCTTTGGAATTTACATGTACATTACAGCGTAGTCAGTCGAAATGTGGAATAGTGTTCGTAGTGACTATTAAAGATACAATTGGCAGGCATTTTCCCTTTTACACAGGCTATTGGCAGGCGCCTGCCAATAGCATTTTTCCTTTGACAAAGACTATTCGCAGGCGAAATGACGTGCCAATAGCATCTACGAATAGTGTTTGTAGAATACAAAGAAATAAGGTGTGAATTTAACAGAGAGACCTGAGAGTTTGTTTGTTAGAGAACGTATTGATCGGCTCTATGTCGAATATCTTCTTCTTCCTCGCTTAATTTTTGCCTCTGACTGATGTCTACTAAAATATTCCTGAATTTTAGTTGTTTCAACTTTCAGGGTCAGTTATAAAATAAATAAAAATCAGTTGAGCATTGGCTATCAAGTCACAGAAAAATAAAATAAATAAATTAGGACCTAATCAGTAAAAAGAAATAAACTTCTAGGCAGCAAATAGCCTGGGATTTCCATTTAATTGTTTATTTTTGGAAGTTGCCCGAGTTTGTTTTTGATAGAAATAAGAGATGGCGTTTGTATCGAACTTTCGTACCACGGTGGCACATCTGATCAAGGTTATGAAAGCACAGGTTCAGACACCCACACACGCATTTTGACAAATAGATACATTTTGTTGAACACATTCATTACAGATTTTTTTAAATGTAATATTGAAGGAAAAAGAAAATTGTGTCAAGTTGACATTTCAAACAAACAATTTGTAATGAGCCTGTTCAATAAAAAGCATCTATTTGTCAAAATTTGTGTGTCACCGCCTTCGTGATCAACTCAGAAGTGTCTTAACCTGATCTTTCAGAACCTTGCATCTCATTCGGTTGTAAATGACATTACCTCACCACTGTGTGTCTACCTTGATATTCCGATAATAATCTTAACCAACCCAAAGCACTTCAGATGATGTATATCGTAAAGTTCTTGACGGAAAATGTGTCTACACGAATCATCAAAACAAACCGATTGACGCAGTTTCGACTTCATCAGGGCAAGATCTGGTAATTTCGGTTAAAATGTCGCCGTACAGTGTTGCATTAAACATTAAATAACATTTACTCATCAATATAAAAATATAAACGACATTAGCTTCACAATCAGATAGCGTGACTGAATTCACTTTTCTGCTAGTGTAGTAATGATAACAGATGCCTCGTGTCCAACTTATGTCTCTGCATGAAAAACATAAAACGTACTTGCTGGACAATTATTAAGCGTATTCACTCTGACAGTTCATTCGCTTCGCGCATACGTCAAATCAGTCAAACCACAGGTCAAGCATCTTCGAACAAAAACATTATTGTCTTCGTTTGGCGTATAATCGAAATATTATATTTAAAGTTTAATTTAACATTGATTTAGAGTTATAAAAAAACATAAAATAATGCTCGACGGCTGGTTTTGCAGGACCGTAGCAAACCAAAAATCGATGGATCAAATCGATCAAGATGAAGACGCGCAAAGTGATAGCCAAGAGGGTAAGTTTTGTTTTTCTACTTATTTCTCTTTTTTGTGTTGTCCTAATGAACGACAAAACCGATGCTTAAGAATACAAATATGTTCTTCACTGGGTTGATGGCAATATTACCATTACGTTGATACCAAATCGAATGAAATCAGTCGCGTTTTTTCTTCGGTAACCGGTTCGCTTAGGTATCATATTTATTCGGATCATTACAGTCCGGATGTTGTGGCGTTGTTGTTAAAAACTAAAGCAACCGAAATGCGGTAGAAAAACCTACATTTCCGTAGGACTAATTTTTCGCTAATTTTAGATTATGATGCACAAGTGGCTGAACAAAATATTGCTCCGCGAGTCGACTACAAAGCGCAGTACAACACTCTGAAGAAGAAATTGAAATTTTTACTTTATGTAAGTGAGGTCGCAACCCCCTCGAAAAATGCTAATTTCTAAACCCTGAAAAAATTTGCAGGAAAACGAATTCTTTCAAGACGCACTCAGATCGAGTCAACGAAGGCATCTCAAAGTAACGCGTGATCGATCATTTCTCTTAGACCGTCTGCTGAAATACGAAAAGCCGGAGATCACTTCATCGGAAAGTGAGGATACCGAAGACTCATCCGACGATGACGTTCGAAACGATGGAAAAAGGTTGGTTAAACGCTTACTGATAAACGGATTTTTGTATGAAAATTGTAATTGCAGGCGAAAGATCGATTCGACCGGAAAGAATCAGAATCCAACCAAAAAGAAAAAAGTTGCACCGAAAAAGGCCGCACTCAATCAGATGATCAACAACATTCAGAGTATCGACGGTCATATGACGGCTGAGGAGGTGGAACGACACCTGAAATCTCGACAATCGTTCATGGAACTTGTGCCGGAACGAGCGCCTCCAACCGTTCCAAACGAAATGTTCAGCAATGAGCCGTCACTGGACAGTGAATCGAATGAACTAATTGAAACCTCACCCAGTAATATCGGTGAGGAGTGTCTAAGCGTAGAGTACTGAAATCTGAAACGGTGTGTGGTTTGTCGGGTAATTAAGTCGAACTTTATATTCCAATTACATTGTCTGAATAAATCGATGACTTTATATCGTTGGTTTCGTCTGCAACAGAAAATTCAAGTAATGGAATGGCGTTTGGACAAATTAAATTGATTAAGCGTTGAAACTGCGTTCTGTTTTGACGTAATATATTCTTGAAAGCACTACACTAGTTGAAATGTTGTCATGAGTAAACCAATGCCAGGCAAATATTAAATATTTTATAGCTGATGATCGGTTGATTGTTTTAAGTGGATGAAGATGAAACTCCCGCACCTAAACCTGTAATGAGACCTGTAACCTGTAAATCAAGCAATACACCAATGTTCATCCGGAACGAGTTAGATTTATAAGGGGACGATCACCAACGAGATCTTTAAACACAGATCTGATGATCCGAGTTGTAATATAAATCATGACAATCTTCCAGTCGCCGCCAGAAATCTGCCAAAACGGCAAATCTCAGAGAGTCGCACCAGATGATCTTCCAGAAATGCTCAGTGTATGCCCGTGTCGTCTTCTAGTTCTAAGGAGCATCTAGGACTCACCGGAAAGCCTCAGTGTCCCGTAATCGCTCCTACCACACTCTCATTAAAAATTTAATATTCCAGAGTTGAAAAAGCGGCACTCATTGCCACTATGCCATCTATCTATGTTTCATTACTCTCATTTCTATGATGTGAAAATATTTTATTATAAAAGAAGAGATCGTCTAATTAGTCCAATTAGTCTAAACTCAGTCAGGTGACCACTAAGTCAACTAAATGTGGCTACATAATCTGCTTTTTTGCACTTGAAGACTGAAATTCGACGGGTTTCGAACGCAAACTCTGATCGAAAAGTTAAAATTTTCTGTACTTTTTGTTGTTGTAGAGTGATTTCTCTGTTAATGTTGTTGTGATTTCGTCTCATTTCAGGTATTTCAGTAGTTTGTAACTCATCATGAAAGCGAAATTTTTCATTACACGTTGTAAGCTTGTCCTACTCGGCTTCGCCTCGTTAACTAAAAATACTATTTTCTAACTATTCTATAAAATTATCATGACTTGGTAAAAATATTGTACCTAACTCATGCTAAAAGAAAGTTTTTCGCAATTCCGGTCCATAATCATCACCTTTGGTACAAAATGTGGGACATGTTTTGCATGGGAAAGGTGATTATGGCCCGAAATTGCGAAAAACGTTGTATCTACCACGGTAGGTATGAAGGTATTTTTTCGGCTTCGCCTCGGGTCGACAATCGACATCTAGTGCGAAAAAATACCTTGGTAGATAAATAACTATTATGTACAGCAGTGCGATCAAAGTAGTGCGTAAATGGATTTTTCATGCCTTGGGCAAAAATTACGGAATTTTTCTCGTAATTTGGGCCCTCGGCATGAAAAGTTGTATACGCATCTGTTGTGGACGGTTTATTTTAGGCACTTTCGCTTGTCGCCCTCACTTCGTTCGGGCTACAACTCGCGAAATTGCCTAAAATATACCGTCCACAACAGATACGTAAATAACTATTCACATATATATTTTTTTTGATACCAACATTGAAAAATGATACTTTCGCCCCGCATATGAGGGGCGAAAGTAAAAAAATGCATCCCACGGGGAGAAAGTACTTAACGAAGAGCGAACGCAACTGAACGAACAGCGAAAGTGACTGACGTCACAGAAAATGAGAGAAATGAGTCGAGTTGTCAACAAAATCCGCTCATATTATGCAGAATACTTTGATCAAAATTGTAAAACACTGTGCGCCAGTGTTCTTATTGAAATTAGCATACAAAGTTGATACTTTTTGTTACTGAATGATTTGTTAGTTATATCTTAATTTTTGTGTGTGTTATTGTTGCGATGGCTAAATTATTAAATTTTTCATATACCAGGGGGCTGCCGCCCCCCGGACCCCCGCATTTTCTGGCTAAATGCCTTTTTTTTCAACATTTTGTTGCGATGTTTGCGATACATATCAATTTTCAATGTTGGTATCAAAAAAAAATAGTATGAACGACTCGGGGCAAAAGTAAAAAAATTCAACCTGTGCGATTAGAGCCCTTGCCTTTGGCGCGGGCTCCAACTCTCGCACACGGTTGAATTTTTTTACTTTCGCCCCTTGTCATTCAATGTACTATTACTCTATATGTAACACTTGTCAGTAATAGGTGGTTCTGGACATATGAAAGGTTGCCGAACTTGCCTTTGGCTCATATCGACAATCTCACATCTATTACGCAAAGCAACCACATAGCAAAATAGCTATTTTAGCGAATTCGATTCCAGAACTCACCTCCGGCTCGTGATAAAAACCTCTCGTTCGCTAAAAAAAAACCTTTCAGCGTGCGTTGGGAAAATAACTATTGAGAACTTGTCTACAAAGATATTGAAAAAATTATGAAATGCTGAATCGTTTCAGACAGCCATAATTAAACGCACTCACCTTATCGATTTACTGCGCTGTTCCGCGAGATACAATGACAACCATAGAGTAGTACGCTAAGACTGACGTTTCGTATTATTTTTTTGCCTTTAAAGTTATTTGAAAGATCACGGGACTAAACTTCAGTACGATTTTGTAATTCTAATTCGAAATTAATATCATCCCGAAATTTTCCTCACGAAGAAACATCACGAATCCGTATCTGATTAGTGTTTAAGTGCTTGTCGGTCACAACAATGAACAATGTGCGTTTCGAAAAGATAATTTCTCTTGGAAATTGATTTCAAAGCAATTTTTGGTGGATTTTGTTTTTGCAAATTTTGGTCCCGAAAATAATGCGAAATCGTGTGATCATCATCATCGCGTCTAGGCATAACATTTTAACCTAATTAACTGGATAACGAAAAATAAGACAAAATCAGCAAAATGCAATCGATTTGTTGGACAACTCGACTTTTGTCTAGGGCGTTGCGTAGTGGTTTTTCGACTTTAATTGAACCAAATTCAAAACAGAAGCCTCACTTTGTTTCGGTAGCATGTGGCTTCCCGAAAGACTTTCTACGTTCCAAATACAAATTGGGAAAGTTCGGTGACGATGCTTGGTTCACAACAGAAGTCAGTGGTGCGGATGTTATTGGTAAGTTTCCATTCAATCTTACGTAACAAATGTGTGTACCAGTTCGAAAGAAATTGTTCAATTCCACACTTTAAGATGAAGTTGTTTTGATGCGAAATCTTCTGATATGTTGAAAAATAATACGAAAAATAAAATCGCATTTTAAGCGAACTGTGTATAGAGATGTTTATTGCCTTATTTTGATTTCCTTATCTTATTTTTGTGTGCATCCATTGACATACATTGACAATGTAAAATTGGTCTTCGGTTTAATTTTTTAAATGAACCCCATTCGACTCTCTTTCGCCCTTTCTCCCGTCACTCTTGTACCACATGAATGCTCTTGATAAATGCATAGAAACTCTTCAAATCAAAATGTGTGTCTTTGTACTCAATTTAATTGACGTAAAATTGACATTTTTATGTTATCTGAAATTTGAGCACTCTAATCACTTGTTTCCTCGGCTCCATGGGATCATAATTTTCTATTCAGTGTGCGCAATAATATTTTTTGTTGTTTTCGTTACGAAAATTGTCTCATATAATGCTGGGTCATTTGATTGTTAATAACTATAGTCGAATGGTTAAATTGGCGGAAACTGGGATTTTTTCTGTTAACTAATGATACTCGCTTATTTGCTTTTCGTATTATGACTGTGTACTCAGTCATTTCGAAATGGGCCACATTAATGTATTTAGTCTACAATTATCTAATAATCGCTCCGAGAGGCAGTTGTTCATTAGAATTAATTTAGCGAATTGTCGAACATTGCGTCAATGCAAGTGCAAGTGCAAGCAGGGTCTATTTTAGTGAAAATAAATTCCCTTATTTTTGGTTCACGCTTTATCTGTTCCTCGAAAATTACAATAGATGGAATGTTTTAACGAGAATTCAGGAATTTTCGAACATTTAATTCCCTAAAATGGGCCCTGAGTGCAATTTTTATTCCTACCTATTTGTCGTGCCACTCAAAATTTTCATAATTCGTGTAATTATACTCGTCGCGTAGCACGATGATGATAAGCGAGCTTATTTTGTAAAATTTTATTACACTAAAAATGTTATGGCGAAATGTCCAAGATTCAAGTGTTCACTGCAGGGTCTAATATTGAAAAATATTTTGTTGTTTTGCGGCCAAAAAATGCGTCACTGTCTTCGCATTTCCTGGTCACAAGACAACAAAGTACCGTCTTGCTGGGAAATTTTTTGTTGAGGCGTGTGGAATGCACGTGTGGGTCTAAAATCGTTGGCCTCCCTACGACCGTCCATAATCATTTTCCGTCATCCTAATATTTCACGAATTGTGAATGAGAAACCTTGAAACAGTTTTAAACGTTGCATCCCATAATAATGTTTATTCGCATTTTATTGTTCAAGTTTACGCTTTCATACCAAAAAAAAACGACTTTCTATAATTGTGGTCACACAACTCCTATGCAAATTAAACGAAACTCAAAACATGATTCAATCAATTTGATGCAGTTTCATTCACTGAAACTGAATAACTTCAAGACTATAAATAATGGTGTTCACACCATGTGTGTTGGTTAAAGTAAATTTATTTTTATTGAGCTTTTTTTGCGCAAAAAAGACATTTTCCATTGACTTGTCTTTGGTTTTTTTTTTTTTGTTCATTTGCTACGCCACAACATCGTCGTTTCCTAACATAAACTAAATTGAACATCTGACCATTAATAGTTATTTACATAACGGTTGAGTAGGCCGAAAGAGTTGCGTATTAAGCTTTTCATGCCTTGGACAACGAAATGCGTTGCTTGAGCATACAACTCGGGAAATTGCCTGAAATCTACAGTCCACAACAGATACGTAAACACTAATTATCTCTACACTTTGCTAACATCATGCAACACAATAGATTTAATTAGTCAACGAATACATTTGATGCAAACTTGACTCGGAACAGGTCATGGTTACCTATAATAGCTAAAAGTAATTATACCTAGTAGAGAGGAAATTTGTACGACGAAAAGTGGTCCCAACATCAGTGTGTATAATATACACATTTCGTATAATTTGACGCTTTTGATAGTTCAATTTGCCCTCTTAATTAAGTTGGCAAACACATACCAATGAACATTTCGTATTTCATGTTGGAACCACATATTTTACGAAATTTCGTTCGAAATTTCCTCTCTAGGTATAATTACTCTTAGCGTTATAGTACATTTTGTACCTAGGATTTTGGCTTGTTTTTTTTTTTGTCCTAGGTAGGAAAATATGATTATTACCTACCTACGTTTTAATCAGTCCTGAATCGATCTAAATGTTTCAGATTCAGATTGAAACCCAAAAGATTTTTAAATCGAAGTTCCAGGTTAACAGAAACCTTTGACCTGACAGGTTTCAATGAAATCACGTTCAGGTCAGATCAGGTTTTTTCTCTAAAATTGTACGACTTGACATTTAGCTTCATGGGACGGGTAATCCTTTTTGGTTTACCTACTCCGAATTTTATTTTTGATAAGAGTGTTTCCGTGATGTCGCACTCGAATCGTTTTAAGGCGTTAACTGTGGTGATACAACATTGCTGTACGACTTTCGATCCATTTATAAACCATCTCGTGTACCAATTAATTTGTAATTCTGTTTTATTACAAACGCTAAAATTATCGCCATTAATGGCCATCCCTGTAATAGTAATTAATGGACAAGGTTTATTGTGACATTGAATACAGTTGACGCTTGTTACTTTCGCAAAGTTAGCCTGTTATTGGAACGCAAAACCATTCACGAGTAACTTCACGCAATCATCAAAATGAAAAGTCTCCGTGCGCTTGAATATTATACACAGAGCTTACAATCACCGTGTATTATACCGTATAATCATATGAGTAATTCTAAAAATAATTTCGTTAATCGGTGCCAAATTGTTTCGAAAGCATGTATGTCGGAGGTGTAGTCAATTTGTAAGAATTCTTTTTTCTGTTGAATCCAAAAAATCATTTCTACAAATTTTAACTTGTTGATACTTCAGTGTCCTGTAAACGAGGTTTGGCGAATTCTTAAGACTATTCCGCGATGAACCGATTTCATAAGATATGCTGCTCGATTTCGAGCTATTTTGGTTTGGAGTGTCGTTAGTTATGGGACTTGCTTCATGTTTGCATTCTTTGGTAAACCAGACATGATCTCAGTCCGTTGCATTTTATATTGAAAAAGTTCCCCACGGCTCCATCAAAAGCATTCATAAATTTTCTCGACTCTGCACTTTTCAGTCGGCTCTCATATCATGCCTGAACGAGTCAATTTATTTTTAAACCAGTTTTTCGCATTTTCTGCCTGCAAGCAAACAAAATACGGTACTTTCTTGCTGGGAAATACTACCTTCCCACACGCCTCAAGAAAAAAATGTCCCAGCAAGACATTAATTTAACTAACTAAGTGCTGGTCGGTTTAGTATTTTCATACAAATATCTCATATTCCTCATGTTTGTCTCCGTTTCGGTCCAATCAAAAATGTTCGTTGAATTTCAACAACGTTGACAATGTCTTGAAAACGTAACGAGAGTGTTTTGTTTACGTCAAAAAGTGAATGGAAAGTTTACGAGTAAAATGCATGACACAAAAAATATTAAACTGAGCGCGAATTTTATCTGGTTATTCCATTGATCCGGTAATCCGGTATAGAATTAACAGTAATTCCAGCGCTTTATTGATTAATTTTTAATTGAGAAAAAAAGACAAAAAAACAGAGTCCTTTCCAATCACATTAAATATTCAAAATTAACAGAAAAAATCTTCTTGTACAGAAAGTCATTGGCATTCAATCAAATTTTCATTCATAATTGTCAACAAAAACGATCGCACAAACCATACAAATGAATAATGTGCTTGCTAAAAACCGAAGCGCCTGATTAAATGTCGTCTAACTTTTTTATGTTACTCATGTCCAACATCAATAGATCCGAAATATATAACTACGACATTCTACGTTACCGCTCTGCTATAATATTCCATAACATCAGCTATCACAACATTGTATACGAACATATATATGTATCTACCTATAGATGTTCTATCAATTAACATTTCTTGGTAATATTTGTACACATTTCATCAATTTATTTACAAAAAAACACTACGAATGTATGCACCTATACACAGCGTGATGAACAATGAGTTGGACTTTGGATCACGAGATGTTTTTTTGTGTATAAATTGGTATTTTTTCGGCATTGCCGAGTAAAATTAGAACGAGTGAGTAATTGATTTTAGCGAATTTTTAGGAACCGAATTTTATGACCCTTTTTAAAGATCGTTTCTTTTAACTGTTAAAATATTTCAATATAGTTGGATAAAACAAAATCTTATTAAATCTTTGAATATATAAAGGTACAAGTCACTGGACGTTAATGCAATGTATGTGTTTTACCTAGACTAGACTTTCAGAAATGGCTATTCTTTGTTGTATAATAAAATGTTCAAACAAATGAAGTAGAGGAACTTGTGCTATAAGCACTACTCGATACTTTAAGCAAACTTTCCTCAGCAAAGGAAGCAACAGATTTAATGATGATGATAGAAACCCTGCACATCCGTTCGACCTGTTGTGGCACCCATTTTAGGTAGATTCTATTCGCGATGTTTATGAGTTGAAGAACATTATTGGAATGGATAGCCTTTATGATACTGGACGGTACGATATGCCCGCCTAGATATCTGACTCTGGCCATAATGTAGGCCGGGCACTCATGTTTGAAGTGTTGGGCGCCTTCTTCTAACCGCATTTGTCACACTTGTTCAGTTTGCAGTGTCTTGTAAGTGTCCCTGTTAGTCGTATCAGATTTTGCCTGCTGAGTGATAAGTAGAAGACACTGTTCAGTTCACCCTACTTATTTGAATGAATTGTTTCGCTTGTCTTGGCTTGTCTGGTCCAGACGAGTCCAGATTTTTTTTTAATTTTTTTACTCCTCTAACTCTTTTTGGGTTTGTACAGCTCAGAGTTACTTACTCTTACACCCGCTTAAAGTCCTAGTAACTTGTTATCCGATCCGTCATTTCGTTGCCTTCGATTACACTGTGTCCTAGAATCCATATAATTGTAATGTAACTCCTTTCAGTTATCTGCTGTAACCTGTCTACACTCCAGTACGAAAGAGGAGGACTACGTTTAAAATTACTAAACTGAAATCCAGTCAGAGGCAGTGAAATTAAAGCGTTAATTTGCTTCAACTGTTTTTTAGGGGATCAACACATACAATCAAAACTGTTTATACTTGTTTATATGGTTGAAGATGCTACACGCACGCGCGTGGTTGATGGTCAAACGAAGACGTTTTAACAGTTTTGATTGTTTGTGCGGATCACCTTAAAACCAGCTGTCGCAAACTCATGCTGAAATTTTTACTGAAACTGTACATTTTATTGTTCCACACCAAGACATAACATTGTGTGGTTGCAATTAAAGTGTTCAATGCACAAAATAACCGGATTATGTCGCGGAAATTCTAATAAGCCAATTATTACATTTTACAGGTGTCGCAGATGGCGTAGGTGGTTGGCGTAGCTATGGCATCGATCCCGGAGAATTTTCATCATTTCTAATGAAAACATGTGAACGTCTAGTCCAAAGTGCTAATTTTTGTCCAAAACAACCAGTTACTTTATTAGCGTACAGTTATTGTGAATTACTGGAACAGAAAAAACCAATTTTAGGTAAGTCAATTTACATTAATAATTCTTCTCCATCAATGGATTGTGCACAGAACCAATTGATTTGTGTTGTCTATTGACCTTCTAATGATTGAACATATTCATACAATAGTAACACAAGAGCGTGTGAATAACTTACAAAGTCACCGGTTCGGTTTTGCATTTTAGTTTTTTTTTAGGCATTGAATCAGGACATGTTATGAGTCTAGACTAATAATTAAAAGTTATTAGACGAATGATTTTTATAAAAATATTTCAATTAATTTATGGAAACTAAAATCGATTTACGATGTTCAGGTTTTACCTCAGGTTTTACACGAAATTTAGATATTCTCATATGGTTAAAAAAGTGAGTCTGTTAAACCAGTTTTATTAGACGGGAATTCATTATGAGGCATAATGAGTTTGCTGGATTCTGCAACTATTTTTCTTGTGTTATGACTCTAATGTGATTTAGCAAGTGAAATAAGTATTCACGTTCTGAGCATTAATTTATATCTTCCATCATTTACAATAAATGATAGCCAATTGACTACTAAGTTTTCGTTATTAGTATCTGGATTTCCAGACTTTGGTCGAGTGGAACCGTTCTTCAATAAAGTCTTATTCTTCGTATGTTGTGTACATTCAATTGTACACGGTGGCTCAATCGGTTAGAGCATCGCCCGGAAAGGTAAAGATTATTGTGGCTTCGGTTTCCCACCTGTGTGTTAGTTTTTCATTTTAATTACATCCCCAAGCACAGCCACAAACCATTTGTATATACTCATACTCTAACGTTCCGTTGCCAAAGTCTAACGTTAAAAATATCGAATGTCCTAATTCACTAACATCATTTATGTCGTTGACACGATGAAGCCCAGAAGAAGAAAAAGTATTGAAGTTCTTATAAAAGAATTCACAAATTATTTCCGGTGAGGAATTGAAACTGTCTCATTGACCAAAAATTGACTTCCAACAATTCTCAGTTATTATTTTTGACATAGTGAGTCATATGGTGAATTATAGGATATGGTGTGGCTTATCTAAGGCATCAAAATAATTTATATCTTCGCTGCGACATCCAATAGTTACAAGGGATAAAAAGTTGAAAAGTAGAGTTTTCGTGTGAATTTTGTTTATCTGAGGCGAAGCCGAGGTCAATATACACACGAAAACGAGACTTTTCAAACATTTCTCACCAGGCCATGGCGACAGTGGTACTTGATACAGTGCTCTAAGAACACTGTACCGATTTGCACACGAACAAGTCTAGCGAATCATAGTCGAAATGAAAATTCAACTCATCACCAAATTTGCTAACTAGTGGCCAGTCCGTGGTTTCTTTACCAAAGGCCACTACTTGAGCGAATCAAAGCAAAGTTTGCACATATGTTCGATTCAACCACACATAATTGGTGACGTAGTCATCTGGTGATTGAAAATTCAACAAATGTAGATACATTGCACTTCGTATTTATAGAAGAATCAACCCAAGTCCCATATGTGTGGCTTATGATGGTTTGAAAAAAAAACTTTCATTTGTTTACATTCAAACAGATTCCACTTTTATACCGAGTTTTGTAATAGATTGTACATCCTTTTGAAACCTAAACCATTTTTTTCCCTGGGTGTGTAATACTTTCGATCATAGATAGGTAAAACAAAAGCATGTAAAGGAGTTTTACTTTGTCTGTGAAGACTTACTTGACTTACATAACGACTCAATATATAGAATAATTCATAAGTATCACAGGATCGCGTATAAGCTGCACGCCGGATAGAATTAGTACCGCTGGCTTTGTGTGACAGGGCAGCCAACCGCATGCATAAATACATTATACTTTTTTTTTAACTTAACGCATCTGTTTACCTATTGTATGTCTTGACGACCGTTTTGACGGCCGTTTGCTGTGCTGTCTGCACGTATTGTTTGAATTTTAACTATGCTCAATCTTATCTTTTTTTAAAGTCTACAACAAAATGCATTTATTTAAGGAGTATCATAAAAAGGTATTCGAAATTACTGCTATAAAAAATGATAACTTGTGATGATAAGATTAAGTTTTGTTTGCATTTTCACTGAAATTGTTGTTGATTTTGGTAAAAGATGTAGTTTTTTTAAGATTCGCGAATTAAATATAAATTTAATAGAACTGTAACAAACATAATCTTCGTTTATTACTTATATACGTTTTGTCAATTATTCAATATCTACAATACTCGAGTAATTAATTGAAATAGCCGAAGAACTTGCTCTTAAAAATAATAAAATTAGACTAAAAGAGAAGTCAAAAAAGAAAATATTGAAGACGTCTGTCAATCTAACCTCTGTTCACAAATTTATTTTTGGTTAATCCTGACGATACTACAAAAATCGTTAAATCTGAATGGTTGTGGGTGGACAAGCCATGCTCTATAAATTAAATTATTATTTCAATTTTTGCTACGAGTTTCATTCACTGCAAGCACATTCGTTAGATAAAAATATTTATGTCACTCAGCATCATAATATGCGAAATTTGCAAACTTTCGATGCCTATGTGGCATAAAGCGCTGTATAAATCTCGGTGCAAAGTACTTTATTAGGCTCACGATGTGAGCCTGCGTCCGATTCTTTTTTGGCACTTCTCTCCCCGCAAGCTGCAACAGGCGATATTGCCTAAAATCAATCTTCCAAAACATACAAACAAATAACTCTTCCCTCCTTTCTATTTCCACACTATAAATGTTACACAAAATGTTCCACTGACTGCCAGGTGTTACACATGTGTAAATATGTTGAATAGGGTGTTTCTCAAAAGCCAGTGCTTCTCTTACCCCCGCAAATCCTTCCTAAATCTCCTTCCAGTAAACTATTTTCGTTATTCTTTGTGGCATAGTAGGGCGGTATACGATTGCCGGAAGTTTGTTACATTGTCTAGCCACTCGTTAAACTCATTTTTTGAAATCCCTACTGCTGAAAAATCTTTATTTTTACCAGTTTTTTGTCAACAAGGATCTCAGTAAATGTGTTAAACAAGTGGTCTAGACTGTGTAACAAAGAATACCAGAAAATTTTTGTTGCAGATAGGATGGGGTAATAAATCTGCTACATTTCACTATATGGGTAACTCCAGCTAATTTGAGACTTTTCGAAATATTTTCACCAAACCGATTTTGGTAAACATTTTTTTTGAAAACTGTTGACCAGACGCGTCGTTTAAGCCACATATTATGCTGGTGGCCGAAAATCTCGTGGAAATGCCACAATAAAAATGTATGCTTGTTTTTAGCAAATTTTTGAAAATTATAGTTTATTTTGCGAAACCTGAACCGATTTCACTAAACTACATTTTTTTTGAAAGCTATTGGCAAGACGCGTAGTTTGACACCAATATGAGGGCACTGGCATAACGTCTCGGGAAGATATGACCAAAAAGTGTTTGTTTGTATTCGACTTTCCAAGATATTCTCAATTAATCTCAAATGATTTCTGTAAACTTGTTTCGCTGTAGAAACGAACGCTATAATTCCACAATTGCACCAAATGACACGAATAGAAGATTTTTGGTACATTCTGCTTCGAAATAAGGTGAAATCACCTCGACCCAAACGTTGCCAAAATTACATTTTTTCATATAAAAACTGAAGATCGGTGTAATTCGAAAGCTGCAGCATATGACTTCACGAGTAAAATAACTTTGGCTCGATCAGGTTAGTTGGGTGAGTGAAGTAGGTGAAATCAGCTTCCCAATGGTAAACGGTTTTAAACGGTTTTGAGCCAAAGCAACATTTTATGTGGGGGAACAACCACCAATTTCGAAAAAAAAAAATTTCTGGTTATTAATGACCACCGACAAATATCACTTTTATAGACACATCTCCCACATATTTTGGGCTATAAACCTCATATTGGGCTTAAACTGCGCGTCTTGACCATAGCTTTCATATAAAAAAGGTTACAGAAATCAGTTTACATTTGGTGAAAATATTTCGAAAAGTCACAAACGTGTAACGCAACTAACCGCCGACTTCTTCGACCACACAAGTCACACTTCGCAGGCCAAAAATTCCAATTCTTGTTGGCATGAAAGCACTGGGTCTCCTGAGTATTAGAAAATTTATAGACTGAGTTTATGCAATTCTGGGAACGAGAAGTACTTTCCTTTTACAATATTATTAAGAATTTGCTTCTGCTATTCTTTTCCTTTCGATTAATTTCTATTTTCAGCGATCAATTCATCTTTTTCTTGCGATTAATTATGCTTTTCCTGCGATCAGTTTACATATTGAATGACAATTTAAAATGGGGGCTTGTCAATTTGATAGAGATCAGTAGACTGTTTTAAGACGTGAGATGCCATCGCCATTGAAAATTATGTGTACTGCGCACAGCGTACATAATTCTCCAAAGTCAGCTCGATAGAATCACAAACCAAATTGAGACTCAGACCGATTTATTGTGGCCATTTATTTGCTTTTAATTATAAAACATTTCCTTTCGTCATATGAATAAAATTGATTGGTTGTGATATAATAAAGTAATAAGGTTAAAGTACACGCTGTTATGATGCACAAAGCAATCAAATATAAATTGATAATCACATAGCTAATAATAAATGGAGAGATTTTCCATTTTATTTACTTTATTTCCGACTTATGGAACAACAAACTCAAAATATCAGATTGAATTTGCGATATTAATGCAAAAGGAACAAAAACAATTTGTCATTGGCTAATCCGAAAATAACCAAAATAGTTTACCGTTTTCTTACGAAATGTAACATTTTCTAATTCATCTGATTCTTTTTCGAAATGTATTTTGAGTGTCGATCAATTCATTAACATTCAAATGATTTCCAGGTGCTGTATTTCGATGGTCAGTCTGTTGAAACTGTAACGCTGTTTCTTTGCTTAAGATTCTCAAATCATTTCCAATATCAATCAAAAATCCTTAAAGGGTAATGTGACGCATAGATACACTGTTTACTTCACTTGAAGAAATAATTTCGAAAGAAATAGAAATGGAGGATTCTGATTACACAGAATAAACCCTGCAAACGCTCATCTATAAAGTTTATGTCTCGGCTACCTGTGCATCGAAATTATAGTTACATTTTTTGTGGCGCCCAGATTCCAATTAAACTAAATTCAGGACGGTTTGGGTTAAAAGGGGAGACGTAGAAGTGTCTAAATGGTTCCTTGTCTCTACCAAAAAAAATCTTGAAAATTTCAGTTTGAGACTAGCGTCACAGCGCGTGACTAACACACCGATAAAAGTTCAATATCTGGTTTCTGTATAAACATAATATTCAATTCATAAAATTCAGCTGCGTTTTCATGTTTTATGGAAGATCAATTAGAATTTCTTTGCGATGTATTCGTTTGACTTATCGCTTTTTTTGTAAGCTCTGTAATGAATTCGTAATTGATATTCATGTGAGTACATTAACTGTTTCCTAAATGAGTTTCAAAGCCTTCAATTATGTTTGTGCGAGAAGAACATATCGACCGAAATATATCTCAAGCTGAGTAAATCAGTGTGTAATTTGCATGGATTTTAGTGGAACTGGCTTTGAAACTTCTTTATAGAAACGAAATCTTACATTAAGATATGAATCGGCGACAGAAACGTTTACATAAAAATAAAGTCCTAAATCCAATAGCTGTTCTGATGACATGCTTTCCGTCTGTGAATGATTACCGGACCAACCATGCGACATAAATGATTTGTAAAAATTCTAATTCTTCTTTTTCCTTCCACTTTTCAGGAAGCAGCACGGCCTGTGTACTAATATTAAATCGTGAAAACAGTACAGTGTACACAGCCAACATTGGCGACAGTGGTTTCATGGTTGTGCGGAAGGGAGAAATTGTGCATCGTTCGGAAGAACAGCAGCACTACTTTAATACACCATTTCAGCTATCGGTACCTCCACCGGGCCATGGAGGTAACGTCCTCAGCGATAGTCCTGAATCAGCCGATACACTTAGCTTTCCAGTGAAAGATGGCGATGTGATCTTGGTGGCAACAGACGGAGTATTCGATAATGTGCCGACCAATTTATTATTAGACACTTTGAAAGAGGTCTGTGCTGACTGACGTTTTTCATTGATCCATTGGAAGTTAACGATTTTTTTTTTCATGTGTAGTGCGAGGGTGAACGAGATGCTGTAAAATTGCAAATGACAGCAAATGCTATTGCTTTAATGGCCAGATCGTTGTCGTTCGATAGTGAATTTATGTCTCCGTTTTCGGTAAATGCTCGAAGAAATAACATACATGCTACTGGTAAGTGTTATTTTAAACGTTTTTTTTTAAAGTTATTCGTTCGTTGCTAGGACTGTTCACTACATTTTACGATATAGAAAAAACTTCGACATTCAAGCCAACCTGGCATTTAATAGCAGTTTTCCTTAAGTCTTTAATGAGGCTAAAGCCTTACACTGCTGCACTTTTAAGATATTTGTCCAGCTTCAACGACATGAACATAGTAAAACTGTGTCAGTTGAAGATTTTAGAAATTGTTCTCTTAGGCGTGAATACATCATCTGCATATAAATTGGTACATGGAGGCCAATATCTTCTAGCTAAAACACTGGTCATTGAGATATCACTTATTACAAATGAGGGTTGGACATGTTTCACATGTTTTGTAAAAAAATTCAGTTATCGCACGAGTTAGGAATTTTTTAAAAACGTCTCTTTTACGCCCTGATTCGACCACACGTTCATAAAACTTTAGAAATGAGAAATATATTTTACTCACTGCCCGAGCAAATTTTAAATAGAGATCAACTATTCAGGCATACCGCATACCACAGACACCTTTATATTTGTCATGATTTGTCGATTTTGTCGGCATCTGAAATCGAATTTTTGTTATCAAAAATCATGGAAAACTTAATGCCTTACACAGTCCGAATGTAGACCCCGATCTCGACATGCTAGTGTCATTTTAAAGCTACTTTGTTCACCTACAAGCTACAGTCACACCTCAGGCATGCCTACACTACAGCGAAAATAAAAATTTCTCTTGAGGCAAGACATATTTTAAAAAAAAGTTTCGTCCATAAAAGATTCTGAGTGCTATCAAGGGTCAGGCGTTTTAAAATAAAATAAGATGTAAAATTCGACACAATCCTAAATTAGCAACATTGACAGAATTACCGTAAGAAAGAAATGCTTTTAGTATGCGTTGTCGCAAACACACACAAACCACAAACATTTATCTTAAAGCCAAAATTCTTGAGAAAAAGTCCCACTTTTTCTAGAAAGGACGCGGATACGAATTGATCATAGAAAATATATTATTTTTTCACACAAATTTAGGCTACAATTGAGCGCTGCGTCTTAAGACTGCAGTCTAAAAGATTAAAGATTTTAATTTTATTTTTATTTTACAGGTGGAAAACCAGACGATATAACTGTGGTACTCGCAACCGTTGCAATTTAGAAAAAAAATTAAATTACACCGCTAAGAATTGAAATATGAAAATTAATTTGAAATTAAGTACGTTTTGCATAGAGAAACGAGGAAAAACATTGGGGGGAGGGGGTTAAAAAAATGAAAAAAAATTAATTTAATCGAAGATATTTTGTACCAATTGAAACAATAACATCCAATGCATACTCATATTATGAAAAAAATATGATTGCATGTGGTGTAATCGCTCATAATCAATTTTTGATTTATTTAAGCGGCTTTAAAAAAATCTGATTTTTAGCTGTAAGCCATTTTGCTTCATTGGTTTACCGAAATTTCTTCTTTCCGAATCGAACCGATTTTTTCGCGTGCTGTATGGATTGTGTTGTTTAAGATTGGTATTATTGTTTGCTAGAATTTCCTCACAACGAAATCATTTCGACAACATATAGAATCACGTATCACTGCTAAGTGTCAATAAAATCTGTTTAGACTGTTTACTTAGTTGCCATAATAGGACAAAAACATTTCGCAACTCTGAATTGGGTCCTTCAGATGGGCAATTGATGGTATAGTCAACGGTCATACCATTCTCATTTTGTGCTATTTATTCTCATCAAATTGATTCATCCGATCGAACCTTATGTGTCGATTTATTACCAAAAAATTTACATGATTAAGAGCAGAGAACGGTGTTGGTATGCTGACTCGATCTTACTCATGTAATTTTGTGATTTTTATAGTGAAATATTATCGAATTCATTGATTCGCCCGGGAAACTTGTGAAAATTCCATCTTCTAACATTGAAATGGTTTTTCATTATTGAACTGGGTATGTGACTTCAATTGTGACTCAATTCATCGATGCTTAATATTCGTGTTAGTTCTGACTCTAAGCCAATTTTTGTAATTATGATAACAAAATTCATTTTATTTTTCTCTCGGTTATTATAAGGGAATTAGGTTATTGATTTATCGCATAGGCAAAATTGCATAATAGTCGATCAGTTGAAGAATCCTCACGGCCTCAAGTAGGTAGTACTGTTTATAGAATGTAAATTCCGTTGCAGAGCCTACGTTCGAACAGTCCATTCACTGCATTTAAAGATAGTCTTTGGCGAAATGTGTAACAATTTCGGCAAGTAAAAACACAAAAATTTCGATAAATCGACTCGTCGATAAAGATTTTAAAAATTTTAACTGACGGGGATAAGCCACATTAAAGGAACTTCGTTTTTGGTGTCTCTCTGATTAAACGATTTGTGAGACGTGAGAAACAGACGTGAGATTGCATCATTGCAATTTTAGTCTTAGTTACAATAATAACGAAAGAATCTACAAAAGACAAGAATGTTTCCTAAACGTACGCAGTACGCTAACTATTTTATTTTTCCCTGATTAACTACTATCATAACAGATAGAAAAACTGATTTGATCTGAACGTTTCACAAAGAAATTCAACTTAATTTGAATGATCGAACTTCGATCATATTCATTAGAATCAAAATTTAGGAAAACAATTTCGTTATAATTGATGTAAGGATTCATAAATAATGTCATGCGTAAGTGTTTTGTTCACACTTTCACACTTCGTACTTCCATCAATTACACTTATTTACCAGGTATCCGGGAGGCTGCAACATAGCTGTTCCAAATTTTAGTTTGGTATAGTCGAGGACGTATTATGCCGAGGACGTATTATGTCGAGGACGTATTATGTCGAGGACGTATTATGTCGAGGACGTATTATGTCGGACGTATTATGTCGAGGACGTATTATGTCGAGGACGTATTATGTCGAGGACGTATTATGTCGAGGACGTATTATGTCGAGGACGTATTATGTCGAGGACGTATTATGTCGAGGACGTATTATGTTTTGTAATATCTGACAGATGATGGTACACTAGAACTTTCTGTCGTTAGGTGCGTTCTAGAGCCCAACAACGAAAGTCTTGATAGCCTTGATAAGCAGAAGATATGTTAACATTGGCCTTGTTTTATATGATTGTACCATTATAATTAATGAAATTACCGTCAAAATCGAGCCGGCAAAGCGCTCTTTAAAATTTTAAAAATGAAAAAGTTCATTGGTAAACCCAAAAATTCAATCCGTAAGGTGAGTTCTAAAGGCAAATATCTCCAGTTTTTTTTTTTTTAATAATATTTTCATCGTTTATTTGCTCCTGCTGCAATAAAAATAGTTAGATGACGTCCTTGTTTGAACAGTTTTATTTTGACAAGTGAAAAGATGTAGTGCACACAGTGGCTATAATCCCACTAGTCAAAATAATGAAGTCCATGACATTACGTCCCATTTTTTTTATAAATCGCTAAGCACAGCGGATATTTAAATTGTACCATCAATGTCATCCGGATAAAGAACCATTTCCGTGAGGTGCTGCGAGTAGTAAAATCGTAATCAGTTGATTTAAACAAACCGTTATTTTATCCGCATTGAAGAAAACACACACCAGACGTTTTAAGGGAAGAAGGAAGAAAAATTTAGTGATATTAAATTGATAAAGAAAATAATAAAAAAATGAAATTAAATGAAAAGAAATAATCGTAGACTGTTATTAAAATTACTATAAATAAATGAAATGCGGTAGTATTGGATGGTACATTACATGTACTGTGTACGTAATGCAGTTTAAGCTTTATTGGAAATACAGAAGAAGAAAAATTGTAAAATTACCGGATTGGAAAATAAAAGTGAAATAATGCAATTGAGTAGCAAGTATAAAAGAAAAATGAACGAAAACGTAGCTGAGATTTACCAAAAACAAACAATTAACAAGTGATTGAATTTAAAAAAAAAGCGAATCAATTTTCATTGAATCAAATTCAAAATTTTATCGACATTTAAAATAGATAAACGAAAATTCATAGATCATTTACAACATTACACGAAAAATATACATCTCAAGGGAAATATATCTAGTTTTTAGTTGATTTTTGTTTATAAGTTTTCTTCGTTTTCATCTAAGTCAGTTTTGAGTCACACATACACACTTTTGTCATCTAGCGTATACTTGTAAGCAACTAAAATTTTCTTTTCAAGAATCAATTGTTAGTTCATTGTCATCATCATTTTTTTTACTTAATTATTCGATCTAAAATGTTTCGTTAAGTGTGTATTCCCGGTTCAGTTTTCATTTTCGAAAGTTAATTTACAAATCGGAAAAATCTTTTTTTTTGCCTAATATTTAGGTTCGTCGAGATTGTTAATGGAACTGAATCGGAAAATCTTTTTGTGTTTTCGGATATCGTTTCAACAACAAGTATCTACACAATATTTTACTAGATACTTTACTTTGAGAGTGTAAGCATAATATTGAAGGAATATACAAAAGAAAAATAGTAATAGCTACCTACACAAATGCAAATTAAAGGAAGAAAAAAAAAATTCTGAAAAAAATCGTAAAGTTTTTTATTCACCATAACAGCCGAGACAAGGCTGTCGTTGACCATGGCGCCATAGAGAGTCCGAAAATCCACATCTGCTGCTATGAACATCTATGATTTAGAGCTGTTACAGGTAAAGTTGTCAAGTCCATTTTTTCGGATCGATTTTTCTTTATTGGCCTTTTTTTTTAAAGGCAACTATTCCCATGTATTGTTTATTAAGTAGTAGATTAAACCCTAGCTTGGAACTTTTTATTTTGCCGAAAGAAATGAGTCAAAGAATTTAGGTACAACTGATAGAGAGGGATTCTTTTGAAAAACAGCCTACCGAAATCGGACGCATTTTCTATTGGAATTTTTTATATGTGCCTAGAAAGGACTTCGACCCTAGTGGCCAAAGCCACTTTCAAAAAAATTCTTCGAAGTTTGTGTGGCTGGTCAAAGGTGAGCAAAAACCGAAAAGTTGCAATTTTCTTACAAAAATTGCTCCAGTTACACGAGCCGTACAGGGTCGTGTGGGGTGTCATTAGAAAGGTAATCACATGTACTATTGAGCCGAATAGGGGCTTATTGGGTTTAGAATTCATCCACACTGAAATATGTGCAGATAAAGTTTTTAACCGAAGACGTATTCTTACTGAAATTTCTCGAGGTACACAAAATGTACATGGTCGTGTGGGGTATCATTTGAAAGGTAATTTTATGTGCTTTTGAGCCAAATAGAGACTAATGTGGTTTTTGATCACCTTTGACCAGCCACACAAACTTCGAAGAATTTTTTTGAAAGTGGTTTTGGCTTCTAGGGTCGAAGTCCTTTCTAGGCACATATAAAAAATTCCAATAGAAAATGCGTCCGATTTCGGTAGGCTGTTTTTCAAAAGAATCCCTCAGAAGGAGGATACCGAACAAAAAATACGAGATTTACACCGCGAGAGATTTTTGACATTACGCTAAATTAGCTTATGGTACAGGATAGTTGCTTCATGTATGGAAAAATCGTAATTTTTCTCGTATTTTAGGCCCTCAGCATGAAAAGTTGTTTATCTACTGTAAGTTGAAAAAATTCATAATTTTCAGCATGAATCCAGTTAGCAAAGACAGTCAATTTACACACGAAAATTTCCGTGCGCATAAGTTTCTATGTTGGTTATATGCCTTGTGCATATAACCAATATAGAAACTTATGCGCACGCAATTGACAGAATCCTACTACGATCATGTGAAGTAAGAATTTGTGTTGATGAATATTTCAACTAACAGTAGATAAAATCTTGTTGCTAGCACGTTAGTAAATGGGGTTTTGCCCACACGATGTGTTGCCGAACTCGCTCCGCTCGTATCGGCAAACTCACATCTAGTGCGCAAAACAAGCCCATTTACTAACTAGTTAGCAAAATAGCTAATATGCATCTGTTGTAGACGGTATATTTTAGATTACTAAGCTGTTGTATTGCTTTGTTCCGACCAGTGTTGAAACGTAAAAAATGAAACGGGTTATCGTTTACATTTTAAATGAAACGTTTTACCGTTTACATTAAGAATAGACGAATACACAGACAAACGATGCTGATTTCGGCGTCCTTGTATTCGTCTATTCTTAATGTAAACGGTAAAACGTTTCATTTAAAATGTAAACGGTAGCACGTTTCATTTTTTACGTTCAAATAAAAAACGTTTCAACACTGCTCGGAACAAAGTAATACAACAGCTTAGTAATTTAATATTACCAGACCAGCAATACAACAATATGAAGGTATATTTTAGGCACGAGGAAATTGCCTCAAATATACCCACAACAGATACGTAAAAAACTTCGCAGTCAACTATGGGAAAGGATCTAGTTGAAGACTAATGTGGTGTTATCCTCTTTTCAGTTTCCTGAACTCCGATCTGAAGTCATTTTGTGGGTACATTTTCATAAAATTTTATTTTCGTCGAGGACAGCCGTGGTCGTTATATTATGTCACTAGAACCAAAAATGTGTGGTTGCCGAAAACGACGTATTCCGAACAAAGTTGACACAACTGGGACGAAAAAGTAGGAAAAATTATCTCTTTATCTAGTGAGAGAATGAGACGTTTTTGGCTCGCCTGAATATAAATGATTTTTAAGCAATGAATGTTCATACCAGGTATCGTCGATTCTTCATTAAATCAGTCGGTTTATCTTGAGCGTGTTCATTAATCATGTTAAAACAATGTGAAAATTAGTGCGTTTTAATGCGTTTTCAAAATCGTAATTTCCTCCGTCGTCATGACATTACCTGGGAGCTTATATTCATTGTAATTCAGCCCACGATGTGTATTTATTGTTTTATTTAACAATTTCTTGACTGTTGCATCTCCGAAGAAATGTTCAACCATGTACGAATTGAGTAATTACGTCTTGCCATAGCAGTGCTATGATAGCACTGCTTTAGCATTACCATAGGACATATTTGAAGACTATAGTTTTACAGTTTGTTGTTATCTTAAAAGTTCAAATAGAACCGCTGTTAACAGGAATTAAACGTACACACAATCTGATTATGTCATTGATGTATCGTTTTTTTTTGTCAGGGACCTGTCGGACCTGTCAAAGACGAAAATAATTTTGACACCAGCTACTTTTTCACAACATTCTGTAACGAAAATGTTAAATTTTTAAAAATTTTGTGCTCAAAAGGTTTTGATAATTCTGCATAAGGTCTAGAATACGTTGAGTCTTTTTATACACAATCTACACATCCAAAACTACAGTTAGAATGGCCTATCAAACATTTTTACAGGAATACATGCAAATACCGATCGTCACTCGAGTGTATACATCGACTTGTGTGATTACAACTTTGGCAGTGGTTCGTATTTAACCATATAGAACTGGAATTTGTTGATTACTTGTTGTTGGTGCGAACGGTGTTAGGACTTAATTTGTTTCCCGGCAAAGTCTTTGCATTGACTTGTGATTATGGAGTGAAATCTTTTGCGAAACGCTTGACAAAATTGCTACCAACACCACGTCATCCAACAAGCGATCAACCGATTTGATGATAACAAATGTTTTTTTTTGTTGTTTGTACACCACGTAATTCGTACACACATAAAATTTCGTGTCGGGCATTGAATGGTTTTCGTCTTTTACAGCATCTAGAAGTTGTGTCGCCGTTCCAGTTGTATTTTAATCCGACACTCATCTTACGACAGTACCAGCTATGGAGACTGGCAACGACATTCCTGTTCTTTGGAACGATCGGATTTAGTTTTCTATTCAATATGATATTCACCTATCGATACTGTCGCATGCTGGAAGAGGGCTCATTTCGTGGACGAAGCTCCGATTTTGTGATGATGTTTGTGTTCGGTGGAGCGTTAATGATTGTAAGTATAAAACCAATGTTGTCATCGCTTCGGTTGGATATGTTTCGTGTTGCATCGATAGGGTTCATCTCGCTCCGTTGACCTGTGTTTAGTATGAAAGTGTTAAGTGGTACGAACGAATACCACAACTAACAGACCCGCGACACTTTGAGTCCCTCATAAGGTCACAGTTTGAATTATTTGTCATATGATTAAACTAACTGAGCCGACAGAAGGCAGGATGTGATGTCTTGGTCCTTAACATTATAGAAAATCCAGATTGTTGTGCAGGACCTTCCGTGCCAAATAAAACGAGAAATTAAAAAAAAAAAAATTGAGGGACCTGTCGTGCCTGGTAAGTTTCAGATTTTCATCTTGTCTGGTACGACCGGTCTTTCAACAAGAATTTTATTTTTCAATTTCACTATTCCTGTATCAATTTAGATTTTCTAAGATATATGGCAGCCGCGAATTAACGTTTGGGCTACTCTCTATACAGCCCTTCCAATGATCAAAAAAGTCATAGAACAAATGGCTTTCTCTGTCGTATCGAATAATGTAACGATTAGGCATAAGTTTTGAAGTAGTCCCCTTATGATGACACAAAGTGATATGAGTTACGGGCTGATCATTGTTTGAATCGACATTTAATCGTTAAGCCGGTGAAAGTAGATGGGGGACTCTGTGATATTTTCGATCAAATTTATAATTAAAATGAAACGACTGTTGTACTTCCTACAATATTTTCGGTGTACAGAGCTGGACTACACGGCATGTACACAATCTTAACTTTCGTTTGAACATTTAATCGAGGGGAAAATTCACTTTCTTTATTCCTGATTAGTCTATGACTCATCACATTCATTATTACTGGTCATATTGCTAAGGTGAGAAAATTGAATTATTTGTCCCCGCTAATTTGATAGCAATACTAAATGCTCACAATCGTAGCTGTCACGCATGACGCACTTTTCTTATCACTGTTCATAATCTGATTGTATTTTCGTTTTCTGTTAACTGTTCAGATGGATGACATGGGAGTTTCATTGAAATTGTAAATGAGGCCTTGGACAATTACAAACAGTTTGACTAAGGTTCTGGATAGGTCGACCGCGGTCAAAAATTGTAGCGATTGGAAAATTTAAGTCAGGTCAGGTAACTTTATTCAATATTACCTGACCTGACCTAAACATGAATTTCTGAAACCTCTCAGGTCAGGTTTCAGGTATAACTGAAAACTTGCACCGTTCGACCTGAAACCTGACCTGATTTACATGAGCCGATTTACCTGACCTGACGAGCACTTTCAGTTTCAGGTCAACGCAGGTCATGTCAAAATTTTTAAAATCATTTTCAGGTCAAAACAGGTTTCAGATCAGTTTCGGGTAAGCCTGTCCTGTTCCGAGCCTTAAGTTCAACAGAGGGTCTGTTGCATCCATTAGGCGATTATTATTTTTAGCCCCGTACGAAGTACTGGGGGCTTATAAGATTAATATGCCGTTTGTAACACGTCGAATTGGAAGCAGACAGTAAGGGCAAAGCATTTGGTTATGTTCATAGACTACGAATCCGCAATAAAAAAAATGTCCGTCCGTCCGTCCGTCCGTCCGTCTGTGACCCCTCTAGCTTGAGTAAATCACAACCTTTTTTCAAAATTCTTTTTTTCCCTGATTGGTATCGACAAAAGTAAGGTCAAGATCGAAAATGGGCATGGTAGGGCCGGCCCTTCCAGAGCTAGGGCCCTATAGGTGTTTTTCAGTCTTTCGACGATATCTACCGAAATACGCACGCAATAGCTGCTTGTGATATATTAAATGAAAGGTATTGACGAGTAGAACAAAGTTGCTGAACATTGTTTTTGTGTAGGATGCAACGTGGGCTTGTTGGGAGGGCTCAAAGGTCGGTACTCGGCCCTAAGTGTTTTTTGCACATAAATCGAGTAAATCTCATCCGATTTTGCTAGTTTTTGTTTCGTTTGAGAGATAATTGAATACCGAAAAGAACGTGGCGAAAAAAGTTTCAAATTTGGGCCCTTGGACTAAGGCCGCTACTCGGCCCTAAGTGTTCTTTGCACATAAATCGAGTAAATCTCATCCGATTTTGCTAGTTTTTGTTTCATTTGAGAGATAATTGAATACCGAAAAGAACGTGGCGAAAAAAGTTTCAAATTTGGGCCCTTGGACTAAGGCCGCTACTCGGCCCTAAGTGTTTTTTGCACATAAATCGAGTAAATCTCATCCGATTTTGCTAGTTTTTGTTTCGTTTGAGAGATAATTGAATACCGAAAAGAACGTGGCGAAAAAAGTTTCAAATTTGGGCCCTTGGACTAAGGCCGCTACTCGGCCCTAAGTGTTTTTTGCACATAAATCGAGTAAATATCATCCGATTTTGCTAATTTTTGTTTTATCTGAGAGGTAATTGAATACCCAATGGAAAGTTGGCAAAAAATTTTGGATTTCTAAAATAATGTCGTAAATTGTTGGTTTTATTTGAAAGGTACTTCGTACGGGCTTTCGTAATTGCGCTCTGCGCAATTTTAAAAATGAACACTTTCAGTTAATTTGACCATGCCCAACTTGACTTGCATTTTGGTAACAGACGCAATAGAGGGTTGCAGACGTATTAGGGTTCCGGGCGTATTACGGCTACGGACATATTATGGTTACGGAAGAAATAGGATTACGGGTCGTACGGGGCTAAGTCGCAGCAAACGCTCCGACTGTTCTGATGCCTTGTTTTAGTAAATGGAGAGGAATAAATTGTTAGGTGACTAGAATCGACGTTCATCAAATTTAAACATCTATTTGCATCAGCTGTTTTTCAGCTGGTCCACTCATGCAAGCAAAAGTTCTTTATACGTCTATAGCTTGTTTGTATGAGTGGACCAAGTGAAACACAGCTGAAATAAATTCGTGTCTAAATCTCACTACCGTTGACGGTTTGTTCAATATTATGTTTAGTTAAGTGAAATTGTACTTTTACCTTCAATGAACTTTGATTTTGTGCGAACTGACATCCTGTTGAAGGCATTTAACGTAAATGGCGTAAAAAATCAGTTTGTGGATATCGAACATTTTATTAGTTGGACGCAATCAATGGATTTTGCCTCTAAAAACACCAATTTCAGCAACATGTAGAGTTTAACATAATATCCAACCGCTGTAACTAAACGTAAAATCGAAGATCTAATGACTTTCATCAATCCGCAGATATTTGCTTTTTTTGTAAATCTACTATTTCTCGGCCAAGCATTTACAATAATGCTGGTGTATGTGTGGTCACGTCGAAATCCGTTTATCCGAATGAACTTTTTCGGTTTGTTGAACTTTCTGGCACCGTACTTGCCATGGGTGCTATTAGGCTTTTCCGTTATACTGGGCAATACGATTTGGGTGGATTTAATGGGAATGGCCGTTGGACACATCTACTACTTTTTGGAGGACGTTTTTCCAAAACAACGAGGTGGCATGAGAATACTGAAGACTCCGCTATTTTTGTACGTATGACCGCATCGGTCGATTTTTCGCATGGTCTCAATGCCGTGGGACATTAAAATAAAATTTTTTTTGGTTCTTTCCGATTTGCAGAAAGAAATTATTCAACGAGCATATGGATGATCCAAACTATGTACCACTTCCAGAGGAACGTGAACGTCCTGGTGGCTTTAATTGGGGCGGTGAAGGATTGAACGCACAACAGCCAAACCAGCGACCTGAACAACAACAACAACCACAACAGCCGGCACCAAACCAATAGAATCGTGAATTCTCTTCCATTGAATAAAATCAGTTGGAATTCCCGTTTATTTTTATTGATTGTAACGTTAGTGTTGCATACATTGTTTTCATTTTTTATAATTTTTTTTTCTCTCTTTTCTTTTGTTATTTAAAAATGAAGAAGAAACCATAACGGATTATCGGCAGCTTTCCAAAAATGACCAAATACAAGAGTCCTTCTTTTCTATTTTATAGATAAATGATTATGGGTGTGATGTTATTCGAAAATAATGAATATTGAATATACAAGTGAATTAATTTATTTAAAAAAAAAAAATCAACCACAACAACCAATCACGGACAATTTTTTCATTCGATAGACTCAATTTACATTGAATTTTCATATTTGCAATTCGAATTTTACAGCAGGGTAGGTACGATTGTTCACCAATCGAAAGAAAACGATTACACCTGCGAAAGTTGCTAATAGATTCCTCAAACGACATCAGTTTGAAACCTATAATGACACTACCTGAAGTAAAACGTGTTTGGTTGCAGCACCTTTTTTTGGCGTTATCCGCATTTAGGTTCCTTTTTTAGATGTCCGTGCATAACAAGTCGAGTTTTCGAAACATTTCAACCATAACAGTTCCATTCTTTAAACTTGATTTCCATTAACAAAAAACTACTCCGTTTTGCCACCCTTTTACCTATCCCACGCCCCTTTTCTATTGTTCAAAGAGTAAACAGAGAGAAAACGGAGAGCTTTTTTCGTAAGTGGAAATCAGGGCTTATTTGGCAGAAGAGGTGAGCAAGTCAAGGATTTTCGAAAAATTCCGACCTGACCCGAACCCAGCCCGAATTAAATTTTCGAAACCGAATAACCTTAAGCCCGAATAAACTGAAAAAAGAACCTGACGTGGATTACATTTTTGAAACAAGCTATGAGAGCCCGAAAACCCGATATAGTTGATTTTGGGTGGGACGATGATGATACAGATGTGTGATATAAAAGTGAAACAAATCTTATTGAAAATGCCGACCCGAACCCAACCCGAATTAGATTGAAACCCGATAATCCAAACGGCCGTGAAAATTGAATCAGGTTGGGTTGGTCTGGGTTATCTTTACTAGGTTCGGGTCGACCTATCATCTGTATTTAGCAGCAACACATTCAAAACAATGCAGGGACAACCGGAAAACAGTTCTCTTTATTTGGCAGCAACACCTTGATTTTGACAGTTAAATTACCAATTTAACCACGGCAGAGTAAAATAAACCATGCAGGAGAGAAGCGCTTGATTTGACTAGTGTCAGTGTTCATTTGACTCCATTTTTATACGGTGTATTAGGTCCTTTATTTGACGTTTAAAAACTAACCGCTCCTGCCTGATTTATTTTACTTTGTCGTGGTGAAACATTTGAATCGTACGTGAAGTAATTCATGATCTGTCCCATGACTAACGAAACTTGAAACCAAAATTGCTTAAAATCTAGCAGACTTTTCTCAGACGATTTTTGATTCTTGTAAAATCGTTCGACTAGTCGACGAGATAAATTTCTACAGCTTTCGAGATATTTCAAACGGGACAGGTCCTGGCCACGTACATTAGACTTATCCTCGTAAACGAGATAACGTTATAATATGACAGGGTTTGAAATCATGTAGGTACATAAACACATGTCCTCGGTCTTATGGCTAAAACAACCAATTTGAAAGAAATACTGAAGGTAGTGCCATTCTCATTTTCCAGTTGCTATCGAGCCAAAACTTCATTTTGTAACAACTAGAATTAAATCAATGTCATCATATTCGTTAAAGGAATAAAAATGTGTGGTGAACATGTATTAGCAAAGACTATCCTTGAGAAATCGTTTTTAAAAAAGAGAAAAAATTAATTTTGAGAAACCGATTTCTCAAAATAGTACCTGTGTTTCAGACAACGATATAATTGACAAACATGGAAAAATTGAGTAGCAATATAGAAAGAAAGGATAATTAAGCTTATTCATCTGCTATCAACACCGGCGACAACAATAAACTATGAGCCCTGGCGAGTGTCTTATACAGCTATAAGTATGAAAAGAATATTGAAGTGATAGACTGAATGCTTTTGTTGCGTTTTCCGTTTCCAAAATGTTTCAATTCCTCACAATTTCGTGGATAAATTGCGCGTTGTGCATTTATGGCAATCCAATATTTGAATTTGTGTGAGGGCGCATCTGTTTTGATGTTCTCAGTACGATCTATTCTACACCTAGAGCCAAGCGAAAGTATCTCTACTGTTCAACAAGATACACGAGTTGTTCTGTTATCTTGTAATGGCAAACAAAATTTCATCGATGATGTTCCTTTTACCAAATTTACGCACATTTCACAAGAATTGACAACAGAATATGGTTTTTGTATCTACTTTGTTTATTCGATTTTCTCTTCAATTTTCATTAAGCATCTTTCTTCGTTTATTTGTTTTTTCTCGATTTCAGTAGTTTATCGCTTTTATACCAAACTATTGCCGGTAAAACAAAGTATTTGGTTGCAATTTGTCTCAGGTGTATTTATGCCGGAAGAATGGTAAGAAGTTTCTGAATTGGTCCCTGATCATATTACGAATATCTTAAATCTTAATCTAATTTAATTTCGTTGGTCACGGAAAAGATATACTTTCGTACCTGCTTCGAATTAGCGACAAACTTTGTATTTGAACTAAAGAAGCCAGCCACCAGTTAGTTAAAATTCAAATTGTTAGCTGAAGCGGGCATGTTCGACAATTCATTCGATTGATAAAATATCGATTATATTTCCTTAGAATCGATTATCGATGTTTTTGAGTAAACATTAATTCAATATCAATCGAATGTTTTATAATTCGATTATCGGTCGATTTTGTCGATTATCGATAAATCATTCGATTGATATTGTATCGATTATTTGGATATTTTATCATCGACTGGTGATATTTTTCAGTGAACAAACATGCGTAGGTTTCCAAAAATATTCTCAAGAAATTATTAAAATTGAAAATAAAAACATTTTTAATTGAGTACGTAGTTCCAAGTAAAATATGTTTTCTGACAATTTAGAGGACTTCTTGTCATGTTTCTTAAAATATTCTGTCAGCGGCCAGAACAGCTGCTGTTCGCTATTAGCCAATATAGCACTCTCTATAATAATAGGCTACGCGAACCGATACGAGATTGTATCAGAAGCCTCGTCTTGCATTCATCTTTTTTCGTCGTCTCTCTCCTTCATCTAATCTTATCTACTTTTCTTCTCCCCCCTTTCCTTTTATTACGAATCTCGCTCGGAAAATCTAAATTACATTTCTTCAACATTGCCGGCAACAGCCCTGCAAATAATTTCGTGAATTTGTTTTCGCGAAAATCAAGAAAATTCACGAAAATATTTTCGCGAATATAGGCCATGGCCTTCAATATTTAAAGACCTCCAGACCCTCTTAGAAATTGCGCATAGAGATAGGATGCTTTCCCTTTACCGTCTCTTTTGCATTGCGTGTGTTATGAACGCTGAGGCCTGGCTTTCCTCAATTTTTTGTCAATCAATGTCTGTCCCATTTGTATTATGCGACCATATCCTCCTAATATACGTTCCCTGATTCCTATCATGTTTGATGTGATATGGAAAAGGTGCAGTCTTGCATAATTTAGTCTCGTCATTATCTTGCAGCTGCTTTCGCCCACTACTTTGTATTTTAGTTTGCGTGTAAGGATTTATATCAAAGCATCCACGCAAAAAACGAGCTGGTAACATGACATTGTGAAATAGCTTATTATCCGGTGGGTGTACTAAATTGTGTATGGAAAGCTTAAGCTTATTTCTGATGGAATGCTTCGCGAAAAGAAAACAAACGAAGAAATTCCATGTATATATGTCAGTGAATATTGAGGTGGATATTTAGCAAGTTGTACGAAGAATGGAAACTTATGAACCAGGAAGGTATATGCATCACGGCGAAGACATGTCTAAAGGCTCAAATGTTTTCCAAATTATCGTGAACTTAGTTTTGTGGAGTTAGTTTTTCTTGCATTCACTGTCTGATGTAGCGAATTGGCAAAGCGATCAAACTCAATCGATTATGCCACACGATAATAGTAGATTATTCACCTCTGTCCACATGTTTATTTAGACACTTGGGGTGGGGAGCTGTTGCATGAGCCGAAGGCGAATGTTATAACCCCTAGTGTCTAAATAAACATTTGGACAGAGGTGAATACGCTATTTTATATACCGACGGCGAAATAATAGCACTTTTTCACTGCTGTTTTTTCACGCAGGTAGATATAAAATGAGATTACAATTGTCATTTTCCTCGTTTTTAATTCGCAATTTCAATACATTACCTTTCCTATGCTTTTTTAGCGAATGAGAGCCTTCGGCTCGTTCTGGAATTCGCTAAAAAGCCTTTTAGCATAAGTTAGGAACAACATTTTTCCTAAACTACATTGTATATTCGCGAATGGATATTCGTATCCAGATGAGTAAAAGTGTCCGAGGGCTTAAGTCCGAGTTACTTTTTACTCATCGTGATACGAATTATCAAATTATTTCCCAAGTGTGATGACGTTTTCCTTTACGAAGGAGGGAAAGACTTTTACCTAGGGACGGAATGTCCATTTTCCCTCCCTAGTAAAGGAATAGTATGTTGTGTTACAAGTGTTGTAATGTTGATTTTTTGATCACTAGACAAAATTGGGTCTTGAGCTGTAAAACATTTTTTATAAAAAAAAACCAAAAACATTCCCTACAAAATGATCTGAGCATTCAGTGATATATGGCGTCGATCGTAATGCGAAAGTAATTAAAGTAATTAAAGTACATTAAGAGTGGTCCAAATTCAGTCAATTGTAGAGCGTGAAGTGTCACCCAAAAAAAGGTGTTTGAAAAAAGGAATTACTGAAAACCTTAACTGAAAAGCTTATCGTTTTATTTGTTAATGGTCTACTAAAAAGAAAAACCTTTGTATTCTCAGAAATGCTTTTTACGTATTAAAGCTATGCACTGTTAACTCTCACTTAAACTTTTATTATTCAACGCAATATTATCTTTAGCATTTTATGTTTTTGTATAGGTATGTGCAGTGCATATAGTACCAAGGTTTCGGAGTTTTTATACTCGGATTTGCTTCATTTAATTCGAAAAGAGAGACTTGCAGAGAGGCATCCTTTCCCCAACAACAACCTGTTGTTGTGTGTATATATATGTACGGAATATTATTTACTTTATATACTGTCCATGGCCGCATTAGGTATCACGAACTATAGGTATATTGTATATATGTATATCCTTAGAAGTTAATTCAACATAATTGAATCCTGGCTTTTTTTACGTTACGATTTGGCAACGGGCCTCACATACACAAAGCTCAGGACGATCACAAATACTATAATGCCTGCCTATGAAATCTAATCTAAGAGCTGAAATGCCTAATAAATCAAAGTCTAGATCTCAAATGCTTAAAATAAAATTCTGATTGCTGAAATACCTACAATCTCAAAGCTCAGATCAAAATCAATATCCTTACAATCAAAATGTTTTTTTTTTACTAAATACAATTCGAAATTGTGTTTTACAACTGAGTACAAAATACTGTAACATAATAGGTACATCAACTTTTCTGAGTTGTATCTCATCTTAAAAAGAAAATCAATCAGATCCAGGCGCGGATCCACTGCGATCGCACAGGTCAAACGGTTATATTTTCTGATTTTGTTACTAAAAATGAAATTTGTCAAGAACCGCTTTGGTGAAAACATATCTAAATTTAAACCTCTGATATGGTCAGTGCTGTCGGCCGAGTTCAAAATACTGGAGGGTCATTCCATTTCTTGTGCCGCTTTGATGAAATTCGAAGCAGAGAAGACAGTCCGTCATCTGGAAGTTACCGTCGATATCCATCAGTGAAAAAAGCTTGTGACAATTAATGGAGAAAATCGGGAGCTAGAGCAGATGGCGTCAGTTCGTTTGACATTGGTACTTTGCTTTGCCGTCGTACAAAATTGTTGGTATGTTTACGAGAGTGTATGAGACTGTGAGCCAGTTACTAGATGTTGTTTCTTACATTAATTAATAGTATATTACTTCAGAGGGCTGTATTCCCCACTTGTCAAATGACAACTTGGAACCTCGTAAGTAGATAGATTTAATAGATTTAAACTTACGTTCATGACACTAAACAGTGCAGTCGAAAAGTCGCCGAACATATGAACAATAGATAACGCAGTGAGTATCAGCATAGCCCTATGCACGTAATACGCGGACTTCAGAAACACTTAATTTGTCAACTGACATGAACAGTTATTGGTAATGTTTAAAATTAATAAAAAATTTTGATTTTGCATCATCAGTGAACCGGAAATGCCTAGATGTAATGTTATTACAGATCTTTACATTGTTGGGAGCTGTTGGTATTCTACTCCTACTGTGGTTTAGTACCTTCAGAGTGTAAACAAACGTTAAGCATGTGGTCCCTAATGAAATACCATGTATGCAAATACCTACATTAGCTATAGCAGCACTGATAGCCGAACCTGTCACTTAAGTGTGATCTCCCAGCTGAACAATACCATACGCTATTATTATTATTATTGTAGATCTTTAAGAATCAATTTTGGATCTAGAACGTGCGACTATAGCCAAAATGACCCTACAAAATTTTGCCTTCCTAACTTTATTTCATCATCTAATGGGGAAGGAAATGTACCAGCAATAAAAATCGAAAATGTTGAATGAATTTTCCTTCTCATAATAAAGGGATGAAATGCCTAGGTTAGTGTAAATTTCATTCAGCTGCTAAGTGGTGATAAAATGAGAGAGCAAGAAACCTAATATTATTTTTCGGAGAGCTAATTCAACCTCACCTCCGGCATTTGGTTGTATATAACTAATATAATCATTTCAAGAGAGCAGAACGACTATATAGTGGAATTTATCGTACGGATTTCGAACGGGAAAATTTCATATTTGTATGGCATTGTTGATTCAAATATGTTTTCCTGCTCCTGGTAACAACAACAGGTTTGTTAACGACCGTATATATTCAAATTCAATCACAATTTGCTTCGAACGCACGCGATACAAATAACGACAAATACTACTAATTTGCAATATTGTTTGGATGTGTTACCCTTTTCTTTTCTATTCACACCGCATGGTATATTACGTGTTTGCAATAGCAAAAATTGTGGATATAATTGGCAGACATCGAACTTCTTAAATTGTATTTTATATTTTCGATGGATTTCAATTCTTTCGTCTGTATTATGGAAAAAAAAATCTATCTTTTCTACGCGCCGGTCCGATATTCACATCGAATGGTATACATATCGTCATCATATATATATAGATAGGTATACGACGTACAGAGGAGATATGTATTTAAATTTCGTCCTGTATATAAAATTTCAATCGAATGCGATGTGTTCTACATAAATGTTTAGAAGCTGTGCAAGGTATATATATATAAAATGCGTGCATAGTGGAAAAGTGTTCCAGCCGGTTCACTCAAGTCAAGCGAAATGAACTTTTTATTCCGTTCATTAAGATATTAAACATCACAATATAGCGCTGAAAATATTTATTTTTTTCCTCGGAAATATAGAAAAGAAGAATAAATCTAATGTTAAGTTCGAACAGTTCTTCCACCAAACCACAAATGATGGGCAACTTTATTTATGTTGCGCGAGGATAAATATATATCAGAAAATGTCTGCGTTATTTACACTGAATATAACCATCCCGTCTATATGGGAAACTCTCGGTTCTCTGGTGGTATACTCTTCAGTTGCCGCCCTCGACTCAAGGAGATAACATCGTTTTATTTAGTCCATCCGAGTAGTAGAACTTAATAACCACTTTGTACGGTTTAAGTACCACAGTTATTTTGCATTCTTTGGTTCTTGATCGTTTTTAACAACAATTTCGAGAGCATTAATATTGTTGTTAGGAGTTTTCAATTTTTGGATTGATATACTATTAGGTTCGATCTTTTGTTAAATCATAATCCTTTAGAAATGTGCGTGAAGTTATTTGCAATTTAGTTTGATTTTTATTTTTTGGTTGTTGTTGATACTCCTAGAGTATACATACAAATTTAGCGATTGATACGAATTGAATTCAACAGAGTGTTGTGTAGAGTGTAGTGCATATAGTTCTTAGTTGGCTCATTGGCTATAAATTCACATAACATATAATTTGTGAACGAGAAGACGAAGACTTGAAATTAAATTTTTGCTAATTTTGAAATTAGAGCTATAGTTGATAATATAATTGGACAAAACAAAATTATTATTTTTTACATGAAAATGATGCGTTGTAGTCTTTAAATCGAGCTTTTGAGTTGATAAAAAAAATTTAAAACAAAAAACAATTTCGCTTTTACAAAACTAATCTTTTTGTAGTGTTGATCAATAGGATTATTAGAGATTTGTTTTTGTACCGTTTACTAGAGAGTCCTTGTAAGATTAACACGTAGAGTTTTACCGATTCCAATTTGTAGAAATTTCAAATATGAACATCGTCATTAGCAGGAAAAATAAATTAGAAAAAACTAATTGGACAGCCAGAAAAATAATGAAAATTCCGGGACAGGTCAAATGGCTAGCCTGACTCCAATATTTTCTGATTCAGTTTTTATTCGGTCTGTGAAGTATCTGCGAAAAAACCTCCAAAAAAATTTTCATTGATCAGACCTCGGTTGTTGCATTTTCACAAAAAAAAAGGAAGATTTTCTTTTTACAAAATGTAACAGAAAAGCTTCCCTGCAAAAGAAATTTGTTCGGAGTTTTGAAATTTGGGTTTTTTTTTTCGCAGATACTTCACAGACATGACATTACGGATCTATTGAGGGACAGAAATATTGTTCTTTCTTTTTGGACTTTGTGGCCGAATTCCTGAAAACGGTTTATCCCCAGTTTCGAATACCCGATTCAAAGTAAATTTATTGTCGAGTTCCATTAACCAAATTGGAAACAAGTATTTCATTTTCCTTTCCATCTAAACGGAATATTATGTGAAATAGAAAATTATAATCTTCTTGCCATTGGACACCATATCTAATATACTCAATTGAAATCCATATATATATATATATATATATAACGCTTTGATGTATCAACTTTCATTATTTTAGTTACATCGTTAACACCCATTCCGTCTGCATTTCAATCTAAATAATCAATTTAGTGGCCAGCATACGAACATTGAATATACTACAGATAAATTATCCGTCTTTCATTCTTGAATATCGACGATCGGAATAAAAGGTCGATTCCAGTTGAACGGATTTGTTTTCATTACCACTGACAGTGCTTTACACATTCCATTTGAATTGAATGGGAAATTAGGTAAAATTACCATCTTTACAGAAAAGGCTATCGAGACTATTTCCAATCAGACATTGAACGTGGAATAAGAATCCGCAAGACCAAAACAGTAAAACGACGTAATTGGATAGATATTCAATATTGATTTTCGCATTCAATTTTCTGCTTAAAATTTTTATTATTTATGCTAACCGTGGGGAAAAGTCTGCTCTGTGTCGTATTTTGGAAAGTGAATGATTTAAGCGTTTAATTTCGCGTATCGCATAAAAAAGACGATACGGACCAAAAACGCCATATTTAATTTGAAAAGGAGTAGGAGCATTAAACAAACACTCTGGCAATAAAGTATAGAAACTCTTTGTTGTGAATTGTGTTTAGCGGTTAGATACGCCAACATTTAATGGTCCAATTGTTTCCATTTCCTTCTACACCATTAAATAGCACTAAGTTATGTACATTTGTTAACTCTAAATGCCCAAATGAATAAAAAAAATCTTACAAAAGCTAGTTAACAGTCCATTGGCAACAGATTATTTAATTCATTTTGGCAGTATTTTTAAACTTTTTTTTGTCAGCAAGGAAAAAGTAAGTAAACAAACAAAAAATAATTTTCATAGAGGAAGCAGCACACCTCAGGCCGCGAATATAATATAAAAAAGAGAGGTCTAAGGGGTCAGAGCCCATGAACTTGGGACTGTATAATATTAAATTTTGGTAACATTCGTTGAATTGTTCAATCAGTGATCAACTAAGTGTGGCACTAAACTCGCACCTCTGGCATTCATGAAATTTTACTGCAGAAACAAACATTTATTGCGAAGATATTAAATTAACTTCCGCAAAATGGTCTTTTAATGCCAATCAATTAGAATTTGCTGGTAAACACATTAAAAATACTGCCCGAGACATGGTCATAGCCCATTTTACTGTAAAAAAAGGTGCAATAATCTCCTTCAATTTTAATAAAGAATCTCGCGCCCGAGAAAGCCCGAATGTTTACTGAACGTGGGTAGATTCAATTTGATTTTTAGCTCTGTACGAAATGCGGGTGGCTGTTAAGTTTTACATGTCGCTTATAACACGCACAATTTGAAGGGGAAATCGCTTTGCTCATACAAAATACGTATTTACATTGCTTATCACGTAAAGTACAGTATGTAGGTGCTTCCATTTTTTAACGAGAGGAAATACAGTATTCCGATTTGGGTCTGGCTACAATTAACCCCAATCGAATTTTATGACGCAATTTGCTTCAACTGTTTTCCATCTGGTCTACACATGCAACTCCACTACCTTATACCTATTTAAATACGGTTTTATCACTGCCACACGCTTGTGACTATTAATCTCGCAAGAACACGAATAAGACAGTGAGGTTGTATGAGTGGACCAGCTGAAAAACAGCTGATGAAAATTACGTGACAAATTTGGTTGGATAAACTGTATAACCTCTTCCCTCGTAAAAATGAAAAAAAAAAATAATCGAAGGACGACCGTATTACCTGACAGATAATCTTAATTTGGTGCTTCCAGTTTCAATACGGACAAAATCATTTTCATTTTTAAGTTAAAATTCCCTTAACTTTCTAACTCAAAACAGTCATATGTTGACGATGTGACTAAAAAAAACTTACGAAAATCGGTTAGCTGGGCTGTTTTTTGTAGTTAAATATGTTCGAGCAAATTTTAATTTATTTTCATTATTATCACTCTTTCCATAAAAAAGATGCAACTGGCTGTCCACTCATGAACGAGCCTATTTATGGACTAATAATAACATTTTCAAAATCCCTCCAATCCTCCACTGAAAAGACTGATGGTTCAAAGTTAGCTACTTTTGACATCCTACTTTATTTCATGTCCCTTTCTACCAGTCAAGGGAAATTGTTTTATTTTATATCCACCCACTTATATAGACACAAAAAATATAATACGCAAACAACATGGTTACACCAGAGAATAAAACTCTTAATTCTATTATATTGGTACAGATTTTACTTAGCTCCAGATTAAATGGGAACTGTTCTTTGCCATGACTGTAACGGTAAGTCACTGTGCTGATACACATTTTCCCTTCGTTCAGAATAAACATGAAAAGAAAATATTGAGAAAACACAGCTCGTGTGTAATATAAAAAGAAAATTCGAATCCAATAATTTTTCCAATTTTCCGTCGTATGTCTGGTTGTAAAATAATCTTGTCAGTAAAAAAAACGAATAATGTTTTTAGCTGTAAAATTACCTATTTGGTTTACCGCATGTCATTCAATTAAATTCCTATATCTCTTTTCCGTCGTCATGCCCATGAACGCAGTCTCAGTCTCAGATTAACAGCACACACCACACCATTTTCGAGCCGACTACCCGACTGTGTATCGTACAGTGAAGCTGTAGGGTGTTCAAACCGAATACATGATAAGAATTTCAATTTTCAATAAAATTAGGGTCAAGTGTCCCCATTGGAGAACATATTTTGCTAATCTTCTACTTCATTTCTTTTATCATACTATGAGCCACCATTTTCCGAAAAGAAGATATATCGGCAGCATCTAATTTAAATTTGATAAAACATAATTCAAGTTCCCGGAGGCACAAAAGAATACTTATTACTTCATGCAACAACTTTTTTTGGTCGCGACAAAAACAAAAGAAAACATTTCGACATAAGTATGACACTCGAGATCACCCTTCCGCTTATGCAAGGGTGAACAATAAAATTAAATCCATAAACGAAGTGATTTCGTTCTTTGGTTAAATTAACAAGCAACACAAAACCAAGTAACACCGATATAAGCTAATTAATCTTCGTCTAGATTTAATAATCCTTCTCTGAGCTTCTTACTGATCTTTAATAAACCATTACTGAGTTTTAATAAATCTCCGCTGAGCTGTAGTATATGTTCGCAAAGCTTTTGTTAATCTCTGCTGACCTTGAAAGTTTTAAATACAACTCATCGGATACTATAAAAGTTAAGCTTAAGCGGCGCCTATAATTCACACAGTGAAGACTTACTAGCTTACTAAAGAACTAACAAAGCTACACAAATATTTATTACCGCTCAACAGAGTACAATTGGAGCGTTGAATTTTAATGAATGTCCTCTGAACGTTGAAAGAATGTCAGCTGAGCTCTTGTAAATGCTTTGAAAAATGAATTTTTTGTATAATTTTTTCATTTGGCATTTGACGACGAATTCAACACAAGATACGAGTGACTTGCACCATTGTAGCGTAACATAATTCAAGAATTCTACACTCAGATTTTTCAAAAAATGAAAATAATTTATCGCCAAAGTGAACATGGCAAACTCTCAACCTAGTACTTAGAATAGCAGAGTGTCATACTTGTGTCGACAACTTAGACAATTTAAAACTGTGACAAAAAAATATGTCTTACCTTTCGACTTAAACGTGCCAGACGCAAATTAAAAAGAGAAACCACAGAAGGTAGATACATTTAAACTTTAATTTAGTACACTGTCTCTCGAGCAGTAAAATGGAACATTAGCTCTAAATTTGCTGCTCCATACTAGACGTGTTGAGGTCGTGTAAACGTGTGTTTTGATTTATAAAGTTAGAAATCATTAAAACTATAAACTCATAATCATGTAAATGTATTAACTCTAACTTTAGTGATAATCTTATATTCCGGCTAAATAAAATAATAAATTTGAAACTTTTTATTGAATCAGGCCATCCATATGAACATGGTGTCGTTATTAGTATATTACTTCCGAGGTTCCAAGTTGTGTATTTCATAAGTGGGCTGTATTCCCCACTTGTCAAATAACAACTTGGAACCTCGTAAGTACAATGCTTTACGTGATTAGGCAATGTAAATGAAAATGAAACATGCCGTAACACTTAAAATAAACTTACATTGGTGAAAATTAATTTAAAACTTCAAAGACTCCTTAGGTACCCAATCACCCTTAAACTGTACCTTAAATTTCAGGGAAAAAAGTATTGAAAAATTTATTGGAATGAGTCGTCATGACTTTAATAGCACACACTTTTTGTACGGATCCCCAATTATCTTTACCTGTCGAATCGGATGCCATTCCCAGGCCCGCTCGCAGCCATAATACATTCCAGGAGCCACATCTAGCCAAAACCAACAATTTTGTTGGTGTAATGGGATGATTAAAAAACGACAAGTTGAGAAGTAGCTCAGACTACCCCACCTTCTTCTTAATGCACATAGTACTAAGTATTATTACTAATAGTTACCTTTATATAACACTTGGTTACACATATACGAATAGTTAAATGTGTAAACGATATATGTCACACTAGCGAATTATAATAAAAATGAGATTTCATTTGTTTAGCTCCGATTGAAATAGGCTGACGATGTCAATAGAAGTTTTTTTTGTAAATTAAAACGAAAACAACGTAAGTCTATTCGAAACGGAGTTAACTGAAAATGTTTTCATTTTTCTTATAATTCGCTAATGTGACACTGCCCGTTTCTGCATTAAACGGTATATTGTTCAATTCATCTTCTTTCGCTTGATAAATCGATTAATACGATATAAAGATGGCAGTACTTTACATTTTATTGATCTCGTGGCAAATCTAACTCGATCTTTTTCAGCCAAAGACTAGAAGCCAAAATATTTTCATGTAAAAAATAAAATCAATTTTAATCAACTAAAGCTGACACAAAAGTGAGTGCTCTTGTGATTGTCTTTGTCGAACAGAAAGAAAAAGAAAACCCAGGCCAAATAACCAAATAAACGTAACCGAGAAAAGCCCATCAACGAAGCATAATGAAGACATCATCTTTTTCACTGAGAGTGATGCGAAGGGTAAGTTTGAATGATTTTTGAACAACCACAATAATTAATGTTTTATTTTTACATAAAATACCGTTCATCATGAGCCCCGTAGAATGATTTTATGAGTTCTAAATTAGCAAACATTATTTGTAAGTGTGCCCTAATTAACGTTTTATTTAATTAACGCAATTAGCTAAATGTTACATTTTGTCTCTCTGGAGAGTATAAAACAGCGCACCACAATTACCAATTCATGCGAACAAATAATATTATAGCAAAGTAATAACTCATCAACAGTTTTGTAAATACAATATTATGATAAAACATTGTCCATATGTTCTGTTGTTCGGTTTTTATGAAACGGAAGTATTGCACATAGCGATATCAACCTCTAACCTTTGCAAAGACGAAATGAGGTCATTGGGTTATAAACAGGCGGTAGTTGAAGCAACAGGCGAACAATTTATTTTATTATACGTTTCCTTTTAGAGATATATGTATTTTTTATATGTGCCGGATTGTATATGTTATTACAACTCGTAAGTATTTATATTCATAAAATGGTTACAGGACGAACATTGAATTCAGCGAAAATATAGCTATCGTTTCTCTGTCATGCATTGATATGAGAAGGAAGCCACGGAGAGTCTTACTTGTGAAATAGTTTCAGTTGGAGTTTTCGAATGCCGTAGCTGTGTTATGTTAAGGTCTGGGTTGAGAAACGATTGGAAAACAAAACGATCGCATTAATATTAGAACTTTACGTGCAGATGATTTTCAAATATTTTTAAAACATAACATCGAATTCGACTGATACAACATACAACAGAATCAACAATTGCTGAAATTTTTCTTGTATTGTTAACCTGTCACAGACTGCAAGCATATTAACAGTTTTACTATTCAAACTGTTACTTCATTTGATTGAAGATTTTCAGAGACTGATTTCAGAAATCTTTTCCTTCATTTGTTTTGAACATTATTTTTGCTGTATAAGACCTCATCAGTCAGACAGCCGTCTGTAAAAGGTTAGATTTATTGCACTTACTAGCATAGAAGCAATATAGAATATATACAGCCAAGTACAGTCAAAAAAGTGTATTTTTATGATTTTCGTGTTTATCGATTTCAGGTGTTTTAACAATACAAATTACAATGGCAAAACAGCTGAAATTGATGAAACACGTATAGAATAAAAATGCACTTTTTTGACTGTACCAGGCTGTAAATTCGTGAATTTCAGTAAATTTCCCTAAATTTTTGTCAATTTCAGTAAATAATTGGTTAAACAAATGGTTCGAATTCTTGCTGTGAAATTCAATGCTGGTTTTCAAATCACTATTTCTTCAAAATGGATCAATATAAAATGGCATGAATTTAAACTGATCTCAGAAAAAGAAGAATTGATCGCAAGAAGAAGCGAAACTGACCGCTGAGAAACAGGATTGGAACGAAGAGAAAAGAGAATTTGATTACAATAGAAGGAAAATCATTCTTTCTTATAACTTTGTAACTGATATTCGTTTTTCGAGCTTTTCAGTTATCTTACATGATTGGGATTGAAGAGTTGTGGAACAAATTTTGTTTTTCAAAAATCGACTTTTTGAGTACAGTTTTGGCGAGCGGAGCCATTTTTTCTTACGCAAGGGCCTGGACTATGATTTTTTGGAAAGTTTCGACGGGCGAATTAAAATACTGAACTGAATCAAAGAAATGAAAACGGCAGTTCACTCTGCAAGCATGCTCTATGTATGCTCTATGTAGTGGAAGCACAACAGGCTCGATTCTTCTATGCTCTATGTTGCGTGGCATATTTCAAATCAAAAGTAAGTTGCCACTCAAACAAATTAGATAAACGAAGAAAATCCGATGTTGGCCAGTTTAAACTAAATTTTTACTATCGAAATACCGATATCGCTCTATCCTGGTTCTCCGTAGAAAATCTTTCACATTATTATATATAATGTATGATGCTTAGTGGTTATATTCCAACAACATCAACATACACGTACGCATTGTGCATGTTTAACTAATGTGTAACAATGTTTTTAATACATTACGTGACAAAACTACAATTAAACGTAACGGGAAATTGTACATTTTGTCTCCGTAAAGACTTACCAAAAATCACCTAGTCAGATGAGTTATGGTTAGACACCATGTAATTGAGATTTATGAACCCTCTAAACCTTTTCATAGCCTTAACAGTGGATTTTCTATCTGCCATGGAACAAACATTTTTATTGACCTTAATGCCTTCATATTTTGTCCTTGCGTGGCATCTGTTCATTTGCATAAAGTCTTCAAACTTGAAATAAATTCTTTACATTTTATTCGTAGCATATTTCTCTTACTTATAAATCAAATTTTTATTTTAAATTACATTTTCGGACAATTAATTATTTAAGAAAGACAACTCAACGGTTACAATTCCGCGCTTTGCACAGACGTTGATTCATTGTAGTGGTATAGTGGTAACGACGAAATTTTTTTGGCTCAGTTAAACGTAACTGGCCTTGAGGGCATTTAATGACATTTAATGAGAGAATGAGAGAAAAAAATTGCGTTTCGAAAATTTGAACTTCAAATTTCGATTTATTTTCATTATTTGCATTTTTGAAACGTCAAATAAGCAACCTAAAATGAACTCAAATCAACACTGACATAAATTGAATTAATCTTATTCGTGAAATATAAGGCTACTAGTCAAATCAAGCGCTCCTGCCTGGTACATCTTACTCTACCGTGATTTAACTGATCTTCGTTCGTTAATTTTTATTATGAAAACTAACCTCACCTGAACCTGAGTTTTTAAAACCTGTCAGGTCAGGTTGACCTGAAATTTTTTGAAATTTTCATATTAATTTGTAAAAAAAAAAAATCAGAAAACCTGACTTGACAGGTTGACCTAATTACTTTATTGAGGTCAGGTCAAAATTGCTAGGGTCAGGTTATGTTCAATTACATTTTAGGTGAATTCAGTAAAAGTTCAGGTAGACCTGGCATTAATCTGGAATTAGTTCTTCGAAGAGCTTTCCCTATCGGAGGCCTGGCCGTGAAGTTATCGATCAATATCGAAAACATTCCCAGCCAAACAATTTATTTTTGTTATACTTAAAACATCTCGTACAATAATGAAAAGTTACGAATTACCACATTTTTCATTAATGTGGGATCTGATATTACTAGTCCCACAGATTCTGACAGCTGTTATATTGAATTTTTGAATTTTTTCCCAGTCGAAATTTTTGTCGCACATGAATAACGACCATTTTACTGGGATAAAAAAAAAAACCCATTCACTATCAAGACTGTAAAATTTTGGGATCTAGAAATTATGTAGAATCTGTTTAAAAACGAAAATGTCATAATTCGTTAATTTTGTTAACTGTATTGTATGTGAGTGAAAAAAGAACTCGGCCAGTAAAACCAGTAAAATCGGCCACATATTGTTATTTCATTGATAAAAAAAAGTTTACCAATGAAAGAACCATAGGTGGCCGATTACTGTTTCATGGCCGAATACTGGTGTCCGTACATCAATGTGTGGCCGAATACTGGTGCCCGTACCCTATGAATAAAAAAAACAGTCTTTAGAGTATGATTTATTTTTCCTTCTTAACAAAAGTTTTGCAGTCTCCAGTTTACGTATTTATTTATATAATAACATACAGAAATACTGAAGAAGTTTTCTACAAATCTTCTCGAAGAAGAGGAAAATCAAATTCCAGTTTCATTTGGAGTGCTCTTGCACAATCATATGACTTACAAAAAGACAGCGAGCTAAAGTGAAGGTGACTGGGTGATCACATATATTTTATATTTGTATTTATATATAAATGTTCTTAGTGGGATATAGAGTAAATATTTGTATAGAGTTGAAAGGACAACAAGAGGATGTTGTCAAGGAACCATTTCCCTTAGTTATGCGTGTATGCTTGCGGTCATTTTTATTACATTCGTTGCTGTACTAGAAATTTAATATGTTGTTACATACTTATCTATTTCGAAATATGAAATAATTGAATTTGATATACCAAGAATGTTATGGCTGAACGTTCTTGAATGGTACAATAATATCTCTCCATTGAATACAATATTATAGTCTATCAGATTTTAATTCAATTTATTTATTATTATAAACCTGACAAATTTGCTTCGTGTAATTTTCGTAAATTCAAACGAAAATATATACGAGATATGCAAAGTGAAGAATAAGTTTAAAAACGAACATTTCAGTTTTTGAGTTTTAATTTTCACGTTTCAGTTCGTAAAATGTTAAATGAAACTTTTGTAGACAGACTTTCGTGTGAATTTTCATTATTTAAAAATTAAAATATTAAAAAAATGGTTGCAGCAGAGTCTCATGGGAGAGCGGATGATTAAAGCGACGATTGGAATGAAACAAAGGCTAATCACACCTGTGTTTCAAGTTCATGTGAGTGATCGTCCCATCATGACAAATCATGATAGCTTGTTGGGAGCGATCACTGAACATTTTAGGATTAATACAATAGAGGCTCCAAGTTTACGGTCGTTACGAGCAGGCGTATCTGATAAAAACACAATGAAATTTCACTGTGTTATAAAGTCTGCGCGTATTTGTCATGAGATAGACGTGTTTATGTGAAATAAAGCGCCACACGAGACTTAATCATCGGCTTGCTTGTATGTGTGCTGGGTGTGCTGTTATTTATGAGAGCCTCGACCGTATTTAGTGTTATTGGTGAGATCTTGCCTCGTTAAGTCTCTAGAAGGCAAGGTCCACATGCGATCGTTACGTCTTTAGATAAAACACCTAGATAAATGCAATAGCGTGTCGTGTCCAACAATATGGGACATTCCACGTTATAAGTGGAACTTTTTGATATATTCGACATTATATTTTCTCTGGAAGTTAGATGCAGAAGAATGGAAAACTGGTGAAAATTAGGTTGAATTAATGAGCGTTGAATAATTCAAAACTCGGATTTGCTCAAATGTTTTTTCCAGCTAATTCAAATATTTCGTACCTCATATCAAATAATAAACAAATAACCAAGCCCTGACAGCGCTAGGCCGATCATTTAAATTCTAAGACCACTCTAATACCACAACCATCACTAATGACGCATGCATTTTTCCAATGAACGTAGTCGATCATAGGTGGCGCTTATCCTACAGTATGTTGTATATTGTGTCATTGACATTATGTCAATACGGCGTGATGGTTGCGAAGAAATTGAATATTGGATTTCTTGTAATTTGCGACTTTGTAACGGTCGTACAGCCATTTAGATAACTAATATCGAGTGCTTAATCACCAAGTGAATAAAATAAAACCAGACAAGCATTGTTGCACCGGGAGTCGAACCCGGGACCTCTTGGGTATGAGTCCTATACTCTACCGATTGAGCTACCTGGACCTTCACCTCTATACCATATATGCGTAAAAATATTTAAATACTTCTAGGGTTACTTTAACGGTTTCTTCTAATAAATAATTTGAACCTACCTGTTACGTGAATGAAAACACCTCACTTATTAGAAAAACCTGCCAACATTATTAACCTTTTGTTGTTAGTCGCACTTAACTGCAATGTAGCGCAACCAATCGCTATTTTTTAATAAAGAAAAAGTTGTAAAAGTGGTTTTTCGACTTAATAACATTTAAAGTTATATTCGGATTTTAAGTAAAGATGCATCAAGTACCTACAACAGAAAGTTTAACTTGGAAATTTTGACAGCTGTCAAAATATGCCAAAAATGAAACGCAACCAACCATGGAACATCCCATATACTATTGCAAAGTGCGCTCGGTTAGCATTCATTTCGCAAAGACAGACGTCTATCAACATATTGGTTCATCATCTTTCGATGTTCTCGGTATTAAATGCCATAACATGCAAAGAAATCCCTGCTCTAACTCGACTTTTATTTATTATCGCTTCGGATATTTGGCAGTGTAATTTCTCTTGAGAATCGTCTTCAAATAATGTTGTTACCATTAGAAAACACACATCAATTTATTCGTTCAAAGTTCAAAGCGAAAATTCATTCCACTGAGAGATGTATGTAGGTATGAGATAGGCATAGACACATCCAAAACACGAAAGATGAATAAGCTACAAATGAAAAAAAGTAAAGCAATAATGCCAAAAGTACGTTTCGAACAACGTACCTGAATAAAAATTTATTCTTTTTGTGTATGAAGAAACAAATTGCTTGAAATCGGTCCCACCAGAATTTTTCGATTTTTTTTAAAACGTAAAAGCAGAAAAGAAAAACGACATTGACAAGAAGGTTACGTAATGGTGAACCAATGATATTTAATTCATTGATTGTGAGTATTCTACGCTAAATGAAGTAAAAATAAATCGATTTTTTCCGATGGGAATACTACCCTTAATTGTACTTCCTTCCATTGTTTCGTCTTTTTCTCAGAGTCACTTTTCTAGCAAAAGAAAAATTGAAAGTACGTCAGTTAATTGATTGCTCTTATTATCAGTTTTATTACAATGCAATAGTTTTCAACGCGCAATTAGGCATCCGTTGCACATTTTGGGCTAGAAACACTCTTTCCCTGACCGAACGGCGTCGCGCTGTTAGTATTCGCAAAGAAATTTCCCTTAAGATTGTGAGGAATGGCATATCCCATAGGATATTTCGGACCAGGACAGAAGCCTCCATTCAGTGCCGATATTGATCCGCATTTCACGGCCTCGAAAGCATTTTCGTTTCCTGGGTATATTGATTCAGCATAAATTTCCCAGGCCCTTCCATGCGCGCAAGTAATTGTGAAGCAACCAGGCGGCAATGGAACGACCCTATGGTAACAAAAGTTGCGAATTATTGGAAGTGGCAAATAGTGGCTTTTGACTTAGTCGCAAATATATTTATACCCATTCGGATAGAAATCACAATCGCCAATCGGATCTCGTTTGCCCAGTGCGCCGTTATTCGTGTGAATTATATCGACAAATTCTGCATCTCCTCTGGAAAGGCCGGACAATTTTTCTCCGTCATTGAAACCTGTTTTCATTCAAACCTTCGTCAGTTCAGGTTTCCAGATAATCTGAATTCTTCATACAAATTCTACTTACAAGGGTTGGCCGGATCTAAGCCAGTTATCCGCGTTATTAGCTTAGAAGTCTTATAGTAGAAATTACGGCCAGCACTACCAACGATGTGAGCGCCAAGAGAATGACCTTCATAAATTTTCGATTTTTTTAAGTCTGCAATAAAGTGGTGAAAAAGGCGTATGTACTCACCAATTAAATGGACGTTTTCGATTGGATAGTTTGGATACTGCGTAAATAAGTCCTTCAGGGCGACAGCAATTAGATTTCCAATTTCTTCAGTATTGAAGGCAGACCAAGAGTATAATGTATCAACGAATTCTGCTGTGTCAACCGCCTAATGATTAAAGAATTAAATTTTCTATTTGCCTATTACGGGAATGTTAATATTAAACGTTTGGAATTGAATGCGTGCCGTATTCATCACAATCGACTTCCATGAATTCATGTGATAAATGTTCTTTAAGGCCAGGTTATGCTCGTTGACATCTGTGCGATAGTAAACACCACAACCTGGCCTTAAGCAGAAAAAGTCAAAAAAAATATTCTCAACTCATACATATGGTGTGCCTAAAACAGCATTTATGGCCATTTATTGACATGCGACGTTTTACTTTTGGACACTGAGTTGTGAAAAAAGCTTAATTACGTTGCCGAATTACATAAAGAGAATGAACGACTTACGATAAAATTAACATTTCCTCTACACTTATATGCCTGCCATATCGTTTCCAGGGCGTTATTTGTTTCATTTATGTTTGATGTCCATCCAGTAACCAATATCTCTGTTTTTAACGACGGATCAAATAATGTATGATTCCACAATTCATGAGGACTTTGTAGTGGAATCAGTGTTTTGTTGGACGGAAATATATAATTCATTTTGCTCAGCTCGGGTAGATATTTATCTCTTGGTTTCACTTGATTTTCGGATAGTGCAGCTGAGCCTGAATTGATTTATTTTTATTTTGAAATAATTACTATCTGTGCATCTAATGCTGGGATTATATGAGAGCTTATTAGAATTTGTGAATTCTATGTATATGATAGAAGTTTCGCATGGTAAACTTGTCGGCAAAAGCATTTCTAAATCCATATCATTACCCATATACACACGAATTTCTGTATATAGTGTAATAACTGAACGCATGATTGTAAGATGATTATGAACACATAGTCTGATGATAATACGGCTATGAGTTGAGTTAGTAATCTGTAAACAAAAAGTTATTATAAGTTATGCAATCAACATATGAGGAAAGTAAAATATCCACTTAATCCGTTTAAAATGTTCATCTCTCATTTACCAGACATTTAACAACACGACCGTGTTCAGTGTCTACATTTTACTGTGAGTGTCATAAAATATGTCAAGGCAAAAGTTACTCAAATTTCAAAAAGGGTTTACCGGTTGCTTTCGACGCCGATACTATATAATCACCACCTGAACATTGAAGGGATGTATTGGCTTTGAGGCCGTTAAATTGATTTTATTCTGATTCGAATTTATCAAAAAATTGGACAGCTTTTTCGGTGATATTTCACACTTTTCTAAAAGTGTATTTACTGTCAGGGTCGTAGCTAAAATGAATATTGACGTCATTTCTACAATGATTTATAAAAAGACATTTTATGAAACAAAAAGTGGAGGTGGCATTTGGAAATTAATTGTCATAAAAATCGTCTCTGATTTTTTTTTTCGAACAGTTTATAACAGTTGAGAGGATGTTTTTCCTTGATAGTTTACTTAATGCTTAATTTCCTCTTACCAAAAACGTACTCAGTGTGAGAGACAAAATTGAATTTTTTCAATTTTTTCTTTGTTTATTTGACAGTTTGCTCTCTCACGGAGCACTTTTTCTTGGTAAGAACGTAAGGTTCGGAATGGGTCGTTTCGGGTCGAACCTGAACCTGAAACTCGTTGACCCGATTTTTTCAGTTCAAGTTCAGGTTGGCAAGCATTAGCTTCAAAGCGTCACTCCAGCTTGCATTTCACAAAATGTCTTTATAGGCATAAATGCGTCATTGTAGAAATTGGTTGGTACCCAGCAGAGAAATGATAAGTTGGTACGCCTGTGGCGAGATAGAAGGGGCATGTCGCAAAAATTGGCTTCTCTCTTGAGAGAATTCGTATGTAACTCTCTCCCATACCGTACACAATTTTTAACCTCAGATTCCTTCTATCGCCACACGCGTACTAACCTATCATTTCTCTGGTACTTAGAGGTCAATAAATTCTAGCTACGGCCCTGCTACTAGCTCTTTTGTTAAAACATTCTGTTCTCTATCTACGACAAAAACCTGCAAACATTAAAATTCATGACTCGTCTATACGCAAACTTCATAATTATATATCTGAACATACTTCACCGTAACAATACACCCTTCATAATGTCGAGAGAGAGAGAAAAAAAAAATTAGCGATTTACGTGCATTGTTCACTAATGTTCTCATTAATTTTGAATTTAAAAGTTTTCACAAACTTTTTAATGTTGTTACATTGTATGCTATTTTATGCTCTTTTTTGTGTTATCAAGCAAATGAATGACAAAAATTCCCTTGTTACCCAATTGAAAATGAACACAATTTTCCGCAAGAAAAGTACTTACAAAATAAATTTATTGCTTTGAATGCCACCTCGAACGGATAACCAGCTAGCAAATTTTTACTAGCCGAAAAAATTGCATCCGGACTGGGAATAGCATCTGGTATTTTTTTCGCCACACCACTGACAATGTCCACTGACGATTTTGCTACATCTTTGAATAAATTCGCGGAAACAAAATTATCTCTCGACAAAGCACATATGAAAATTATGGAAAACACAAACAGTTTCATTGCTAACGAAAGTACGCCGCACGTACACAAAAAGCGAATGATTTTATCAAAATTCAATTCAGCACAGTCGAAATTTAAAATTCGCTGACGTATTAACTCTCCGAACGATGGAACTTGAATAATTTCTTAGATTCAATTTTGCACTAACAAATTCCTGATAACAAATGGCGGTTGTGTTTCAGAAATACATTTATATATCAAATTAAAAAAAATATGAAATGAAAAAAAAAAATCTTTCTCATAACTGGAAAATCACTATGGAATTGAAAATGAACGTTAGCGTTTGTTTTCTTTGTATATTTCCCTATGCATAAACAATAACATACAAGTCGCATTACTTAATCTGCGATCGCGTGAAACATTGATGCATTATTTACATTAACATAAGAAACCAGTTTTTCATTTACGTATATTGTATGAATTTGGCATTGATCTTGACGATTTTTTTTCTTCTCGTCAATAATTTTCTGAAGTCATTTCAATGAAATTCGAAAAATTATTCCGTACAATTTACTGGTTACAATTGAATTTTCCATAAAAAATTGCAATGAAGTTGATTTGATAAAATGGAGAGAAGTGATACTACCTGAATTGGTATCCCAAATATAGTCATTTTTATAATTAGGATTAAAGAGCTTTTGGTAGGTAATGAGAAGAAGAGGTTCAAATGAGGATTAATGGAAAGAAACCGCTGCTGAAGCACATATACCGCTTTATACCTTTGCAAAGCAGTAACAGGAAGAGGCTCGGAACAGGTCACTTCTACCTGAAACCTGAAAAGCTCAGATTAACTGAATCAGATGAGAACTGAACCTGAATTAAATTTACCTGATATCTGAAAATCAGTGAAGGTTCAGTTAAGCCAGGCCAGATTTCGCCTGAAACCTGAACTATTGCCTGATTAGTTCCATGTGTGCCTTAAACAAAAGTAACATCTAATTCTCCGAAATAATCCTAAAGTCAAATTTATCTAATGAAACAGTGTTGGTTTTGTGAAAAAATTGATTTTTGTAATTTGGACGGTGCTATTTAATGTTCTTACTAATTCAGTCGGTGATGTGAAGGAAACATACAAAAAATGTGTTACCATTCAGGTAGTAGTTGTTTGCATGTTACATGCGTTCAAAGCCGTACTTTTCATGTTTCAAGCACTACTTTCAACGCGCTCAACATGAAAATCCATCACATAACTCGGGGATAAGTCTAGTTTTCGTGTGTTTATTGACCTCGGCAACGCATGTGGTCAACACAATTTACACGAAAACTCTACTTTTCATCTTTTTATTCCTAGTCATGTAAAATAACTACTACATAGCCGAGGCGAAGCCGAGGTCAATAAACACACTACAACGAGACTTTTGAACTTTTTATTCAGAGTTTTCTATTGGATTTTACATGCCTACACCTAAATCAAATTTCTTGTTTTCCCTAGGTGTGTCAAATCATGTAAACAAAATTTCTTGACATGTCTGTAGTGAAGACAGTTGTGAAGACACACATAAAATCGGATTTTTTTTTAAAACAATTTTTTGGCGAAATGGTTATTTGTGTACCTGTTTTGGACGATTGATTTAAGGCAATTTCGCGGATTGTAGGCCGAACGAAGTGAGGTCTACAAGCGAAAGTGCCTTAAATCAACCGTCCCAAACAGGTGCACATGTGAGTTTTCATGCAGAGGGCCGGAAACCCGAGAAAATTCGAAAAATTTCCCTCATTTTCGGCCCCGAAGCATGAAAAAATTCAACCGTGTGCGAGAGTTGATGCCCGCGCCGAAGGCAAGGGCCTCAATCGCACAGGTTAATTTTTTTTACTTTTGCCCCGAGTCGTTCATACTATTTTTTTTGATACCAACATCGAAAGTTGATACGTATCGCAAACAGCAGAACAAAATGTTGAAATATGAAGGCATTTAGCCAGAAAATGCGGGGGTCCAGGGGGCGGCAGCCCCCTGGTATATCAAAAATTTAATTATTTAGCCATCACCACAACAACACACACAAAAATTAACAAATAAATAACAAATCATTCAGCAACAAAAAGTATCAACTTCGTATGTTAATATCAATAAGAGCACTGGCGCACGCTTTATTTCAATTTTGATCGCAGTACACTTATTGACAAGAGTCGACTATTACATTATGTAGTCGACTTTCGCATTATGTATATTGACTTTCGCTTTATGTATTCTTTCTTTCTCCCCGCTCAAACACATAACTTGCATTTTTTTACTTTCGCCCCGGATTTCGAGGGCGAAAGTATCAACTTTCGATGTTGGTATCAAAAAAACAAAATTGTCCTAGCAGCATAATGACTTTTCATGCTTCGGGGCCGAAAATGAGGGCAATTTTTCGAATTTTCTCGGGTTTCCGGCCCTCTGCATGAAAACTCACATGTGCACCTGTTTGGGACGGTTGATTTAAGGCACTTTCGCTTGTAGACCTCACTTCGTTCGGCCTACAATCCGCGAAATTGCCTAAAATCAATCGTCCAAAACAGGTACACAAATGACTATTGCAAGTATTATTATTGTCTTCTATTACCTACTGCGATAAAATACCCCACCATGCACCGTAGTTTATACGCGACATTGCACTACTACTCGCGTAACGCTCGTATATGTACAATGTCTTGTAGAAACTATGGAGCATGGTAATGTACTATTACGAATTTGATCTGTCTTTGCACAATTTTAATATTTCAAACGTTATAAGCCACTCATTACTTATACTAATCTACCTAATAGACTATATTGGGAATACAAACCGGATATGAAAAATGCTTAGGTGCTCTCCATCTCCATACAGGCGCGTTGAATGTAGCAGTAAATGTAAAATGGAAGTCCATTTTTAGGTCATATTTTTTTCCTTGTTTTAATCTTGTTTAAATAAATACAAAATTACACATGCGTAAATATTTCAGTGAGCTTCAAAAGAGATTTAACTCGTTCAACCATTATAGCAATTTTTAATGCCTTTTCCAATGATTTTTTTAAATGATATTATGTGGCAGCTTTGGCGACTAAATGCTCTAAAATTGTAGAAATATTGATAAGAAACATTTCAACCATACCAATTTCACAGACATTAACCGTTATCACGTTTGTTATGTTTCGAATTTCGTTTTTTTTTTTGCAAACTAGCACCCAAGACAAAAACATTGGAATAATTGCAGGGCCTATTTTTGTTAGATTTATATGGAAAAATTTGGCAAAGTTTAACGAAAATAAATTTGGTAAATTTAGGAAAAAAACTTTTTTTAAATGAATTTACCAAAAATAGGCCCTGAATCTGAAGCATGCTAAAATGCTTTTTCTCTCATATAATGAGACTCATGTTAGAGAATATATTATTCTAAGACTTTTTTTGTATCGGATTCGACTTCAGAACTCTCCTCCGGTTCATGCGTTTGAATATTACTAATTTTTAGCGAATGCGGGGTTTTGAGCACGTATTCCGCACTAGTTAAGTAATACAGCGATACTCTCTAAATGACTGTCTTTTTCTAAATCGCTAATTTCTCCATAACAAATATATAGAGAAATGATAGAAGTAAAGAGAAATGAGAGAAGGAAAAGAACTAAGATATTTATAAAAAGACGGACACTTAGAAAAAACAAGAAAACTACCTTACGTTTTCGTGTAAATCCTGACCTCGACTTTCCCTCGCTCCTCGTATCAACGAACTTCACACAAAAACTTTTCAACTTTATATCCCCTGTCATGTAATGGTACATTACTGACTCATTCATTCATTCATTCATTTTCATTTATTTCAGTTTCAAGGTGATTACAAATACAAAAACATCTGCGTAGCTCTAGTGTGACGAAGTCAATTCGAAAGAGCTACGACTCGCTGGAACATTTTTTGTTGAGCCGTGTGGGAAAGATGTATTTCGAGGCGAAGGCGAGAGATATATTCCACACGTCGAAACAAAAAATTTCATGTGTTTTCTGGTCGCAAGACATTCCAGAATTTCCAACATTTATTGCATAGGGAGATTAACATTTTCTTTTCCTAAACAACATTTTCGTTCAATCTACGTCTAATCTAATCTACGTATAAGGAAATTTCAGTCGATTTCTTTTCTGAAATTGCTTTCCGAACTCTCAGCGACATTCGTGCATTAGTATATTTTTTTAGGTATGGGGTCATTCATAAAGTACGCACTCGAAGATGACGAACTTTAGACACTCTAACGAAAAAATTTACGTATTTTTTTAAAGAAACACTCCTATCCTCCTACTTCTCTAAGAATCGTGCGTACTTTGTGAATGGCCCCATATATAACTGAAAACAATTGTCGGTTTTCTCCAATGTTTTTCTTTATTTTTGATTCAATTGTACACACTTTACATTCCTCTTTGATTGCCCTTTTCCATTAGCCCTTACTGCAAACTATATCTGACATTTTTTTACTCTCTTCTCCAAACGGACTATATCGTTTCGTTTTCAAGAAATAGCTTCCTTTAATGTTATAAGGCACTGCGAACCCCATTGGATATTTGTTTCCACGACAATAACCGGAATTCAGTGCGGGTAGAGAATTGCATTTGACCGCCATGAATGTATATTCGTTCCCTGGATAAACTGTTTCCGCATAGAACTCCCAGGCTCGCGAATGAGCACATATAATGGACAGGCATCCAGGCGGTAACGGTCTTACTCTGAAAATTGATCACAAGTCAGACGTATGATTAGAGAAGACTTCTCACACTGTTTATACCCATTCGGATAGAAGTCACAGTCACCTATAGCATCTCGTTTACCGAGAACACCAGGGTTTGTGTGTATTACATCTATGAAATCGGCGTCGCCTCGAGATAATCCTGTTAGGTCCTCACCTTCGTTGAAGCATGGATTGGCCGGATCTTTTTGAGGATAACAATTCAAAGATGGAGGGAAATGGTTTACTGTAAGTTAGAGGGTCTTTGCCGTGCTACATGAATTCCTACCTACCTAGTCCAGTAATTCGTGGTATTAACTGAGAAGTCATTGAATTTAGATTTCGCCCAGCACTTCCCGCAATATGGGCACCAAGTGAATGTCCTAAAATCATTTTTCATTTTGTTTGTTTTGATTGATCACTCACCAAACACTCACCAATTAAGTGAATTTTTTCAACTGGATAGAACGAAACTAGACTCACTAGTGCTTTAGCAAGCAAATATCCGACCGCTTCAGTATTGAAAGCAGACCAAGTATACAATGTATCTACGAAGGCACCAGTATCCAAGGCCTATAATAATGAAAAAGCGTTACTTAGCAAAGCAAATTCTTGAATTAAATTGTAACAGCTCGTACGATGAAATTAATATTTCCACGGCATCTGTATGCATTCCACAATGCTTTCATAGCATCATTGGTTTCGTTAATGTTAGATGTCCAACCAGTCACCAATATTACGCTGTTCAGATCTGTTCGAAATTCGCTATGACTCCACAACAAGTCGGGATATTGGAGTGGAACTGAAAATTTTTTATTTTTCGTCAGAAACACCAAATTCATTTGGCTCACGTGCGGTGACACCTTCTTTTGTGGTTTTATTTGGTCCTTAGAGAGTGCGGTCGAACCTAAAACAAAATTCCGTATCGTATCGTAACGTAATCGTTATTATTTATCGATTGAACTTACAAAATAAATTAATTGTTTTAAAGAGGGCTTTCAAAGGATATCCTGCGATAAGATTTTTACTGGCAGAAAATATCGTTTCAACGCTCGGTACTGAACTTGGTATTTTCTTGACTATACCAGTGGCGGTATCTTTAACGGATTTGAAAACATTTGTAATTACATTTGGGGAAGCAACTTCATTACTTAATAATAAACACAGAATAATCGCATTAATAAACGAAACTTTCATTTTATTACGATGAGATTGCACAAACATTTATGAAGCATCTGAGTTAGATATTTTTATCGTTTAAGAGCTTCGACTTAATTAATTTCTTATATCTCGACTGAACGATGTTAAACGTTGGAAAAATTAAAATGAAAAAGCTATTTTGACTTGATCAAACTGCTGGGGAACGTTGGTCGTTTGACAAAGTAATGAACACTTGCGTTCCGTAGTCTTGTGTTCACAATAATGAAAAAATGTGGAATCGTTTCATTTTTTGATGAATGTTAAATCAATTATGGCTACTTGTTGTACTGACGATTTCCTATTTGAATTAACAGAAAAATTATATTTGGTATGAAATTTGCACTTGAAAAAGGAAAGGCAAATGCATCACTTCGTACACGGTCAACAATTTTCAATAACATAATGTTGTATGTCTTAGCCTGTTATAGGCGGCAAGCATATGACCAGTATTATTATCGGGTCTATTACTTCCATCGATCAAAGTATTTTTAATCGGTTGATTTCAAATCTAGTACTTCAATTTTTTTAACATGCATTTTACTATATGAACGACCATATTAACCAGAGCCTGTCGTTATTTTTGTCGTCGTTATCGATAACAGATGAATAGCCGTATGTGACAGGTCAGACAATGATCACGCTTGCGACAGGTGAAAAAATATAAGTTCTCACCACGCACTGTCTAGCACCGAAGCTGACTCTGACGTCACTCAAATAGAGGACTATTAGAGGGGCCGAGCCTGGTTTTTTACGTTGCGATTTGGCTACCAAAAATTAAAAAAAAAAAAATAGTTAACAGGTGTGTGTTTGACCTTCTATTTCAGTAATGTCAAAGTCAGCTTCGGTGCTCGACAGTGCTATTGTTCTCACTAATTTGTTCAATTTATTTTCAGAAGTACGTCATACCTCAATGTATCACTTTTGCAAACAAATAACTATCTGTAAAAATATGTCTCAGGGTCAACTCAAGCCGTAAAGGCGCTGAAACAAAATAAGAGAAATAAGAGCTAGAAGAGTCTAACTGACCCAGAAAGCTTTGGAAGCTCTGACATTTATTTTTCAATGACCCTAAATTTGCTAGTAGCCCGACCTCGTTGCAAAATCTTTATCATAAACAGTTCTTGCTGAGAATCATACATGGCATATTTGGTATCATTGGAAAGCTTAGAATTCAGGCTTTTTGTTACAAGGTATGTCGTGTTGAAATATTCCAACCGGCAAGGTATGGGAGTAGCCAAAGTTCACCAAGGGTAGCAAAAAAGTGACTTTTCTGAAAATGTATCAAAAGAGACCACTTTCAAAAAAAATTTATTGCCATTCGAAAGAGCACATTAACCTTGTCTAGAAACGCTATTAAAGTGCTGGATCGAGAACTTCGTCGAGGAGGAATCACCTCTTGAAGAGGTGGAGTTTTCGACTTTCAGCTTCTATTGCTATGTGACCAAATGACCGAGAGCAACAATTTTTACATGGTTGTTCTTAGAATTTGTCCCTCTACTGATTCCGCAGCTTCAAACACTGCTCCAGCAACTTCCGCGGAGCCAGGCGACGATATTCCTAGTTCTCAGAAACGGCTCAGCGGTTGCGCCCGCAACATGTGCCTTTGGATAGTACACGCCTCCCCTAACTCAGCTATGAAAAGAACCGAGATCGAAGTCGACATGTTTATTTAAAGTTCATTCAGCCCCACCGTGGCAATTACAAAAAGTGCCAATGCTATTATGAAAAGAAATAGTTCGAGAACGGGTTACAAAATGGGGCTGTTTTTGTCACTAGATGTGAAGCCTTAAAACGACTCAGGTAAAAGTTAACTTTTCTTAACTAGTGTTGAAATATCGCGAGTTCGTCAAATATTTCTGACTATTCAGCAACTAGTATAACTAGTACTAAATACGGCGGTCACCTCACTTACGAACACTCGGTAAGCTTTCGATTTCGAACAAAAGAAAATGTTGACCCAAGGCACATTGCTGTCGATAGAGACAGGCGAACACTGAAACCATTTAAATTAAAATCGCCCCCGGCAAACTGTTGAGACAATATTCCTATTAATTCTAAAAACGACACACTTTAGCGAATTAACGAAAACATTTTTGCCATCACGGACTCGATTGGTTGAAAAGTTTTCGAACCTTTTCCACAATGTTGGTATCAACTACATTATTAGAAAAGGTAAATTAGGTTTGATATCTGATTTTCAATTTATCTTTCTGAAAATGTTTTACAAACAACTTTATCAAAATGTCTTAACATCGAAGCAATACCGAGTACTGGAGTACATCAAAATCCCATCATCGTGAATTGATGAAGTCTTTTTTTTAGAGGTGGAAAAGGTTTTTGGGTTGTTTTGGTATATAAATTTTGCATGTAAATATACACATCAGCCAAAGTGAGATATTTTCAACTTTTTGATTAGCTCTACCCATTTTGATGGAATGTTTTTTAAAGTAGTGGGGTAAGGGAGGCTGTATTTACTATGTGGAAAACTTGAAACATGTAAATTGTGATTTAATTTCTTAGCACCGCAACCGCAAAAAACGAGTACCCACAACGACACCCCAGAAAATGAGCTAACATTGACGGAACATAGATATTCTATTAAATTTAACATAAAAAATATGGAACATGAATTTTCCTTTGATCGACAATGTTTGATATGCAAATTGATCGTTTGTGTATTTGCTAGTTATAGGCTTGGTTGAGCGGAACTGAAATTACGTTCAATTTATGTTTTGTTGGCAGCAAGGCAGCAGTTTGTTTTTTGATGGGTTAATGAGATTAGTAGTTTGGAGGTTGGTTTTTTTCTTTGATTATGCTGTTGTGGTAGTTACTGTGGTATAGACACACGCCATGACATTCGGTTTTCCTTACATTGTAGTAAAAAATGGGTCGATGTAATAATTTAACCAAATTAGGCATTAATGTTCCGCTTACACAAAATAAATTATCGTTATGTTTTGTACGTCTGTCCGGCGCGGTCATTTGAAAAGAACCTGGTTGGCAACACTGAAGTAAAGTCTACCTCAGTGATGCAAACTAGGTTTCTTTCAAATGACTAGCTGCGTCAGGCCAGCCAGGTCCCTTGAGGGTTTTCCATAAGTGTTACAATATTTTAACGGACACGCGACCCAATGCACAACCATATAATTTAATGAAACGTCACATCGTTGTTCGGTACAACATTAAATTAAACCAAATTCGTTTTAATAAGTCCATCTCCCCTCGTTGCTTGAAACTTAACCTAATCTTTTTATTGTACCTCAAAATTTGATGAAAATCCGATTTTCCGTGGATTTTTCCATCAATCAAAATGAAACGAAACGACAGATACAAAACTGGAAAATGAGTAAGTCGAATGGGTTCATAATATTATAATGAATATTCACGATGTGTTTAATTTGCCATACTTTACTTTCTATGGGAATGCTTTTTTTACGTTTTCGGTCGACCATTGAGCAAATTCAGAGGCATTTATGAAGGGATTTCAAAAGCGGAAGGCCCCAAGGGAATTAAATTTTAATTGTTTCGCTTTTCGCTCAATAAGAAGCGTTGAGCATTTTTACAGTATCTTCCTCATGAGAAAACGTTTTTTCGGTGTGCATTTGTGATGAATTATTCAGGTGGATAAATAATTCGTTTTTTTTACAAAATGCTTTTTCTTAGAATTGCAGAGCGAAGAGCTATACATTAACGAATGAACATGCGAAGAGACCATAGGGGTAATCCATTATGGTTCGTAAAGTTCGTTAGAAGGGCGATTTCGTGAACTTTTTATATTTCTTCTATTTGTTTTATGTAAAAAGTCTACGAACTATAATGGTTTACCCCGAATAAATTAATTATGCCAGGTCAGCGAAACAGTTATTTATCATCAAAGGTAGGTATGAAGGTATTTTCTCGTACAAGATGCCGATATTCAACCCGAGGCGAAGCCGGAAGATATCGTTTACGAGAATACACCTTCATACACAAAATGTTTTATTTGCAATTTAGATGTTCATAGTGAATGCAGTGCAGTGCGATCGAATAGTCTTCGAGGCTTGCGTTCAGAGCTTACTGTTTTCTAAGTCACATTAGGATATTCCAATAAAAGCTCTTTAAGAGGCACCGGTACTTTGCCGAAAAGCATACATTAGGGCGATTTTTAAATACTGGATTTTAGTTTACTTTTGATGATATCTTTCCATCAGAATTCTTTTTCAAAAATGTACGACCGCAATTCCGACCACGAATGTGTTAGCTTTCAACAGAAAATAGATTCGGTTGCAGCAATTTGACCAGCTCTGAGAACAATGAGCAGTTTATGAAAATTTCATTAAACTGCTCACTTTTCTCAAAGCTGATCAAACGACTACAACCAAAACTAATTTTTATTTAAAGCTAACAGATTCTTGGTCGGAATTGCGGTCGTACATTTTTCAAAAAGGATTCTGATGAAAAGATATTAACAAAAATGACATACGAAACACGCAAATGTAGGCTACAATTTTAGCTAAGTGCCGGTGCCTCTTAACAGTCAATTAAATTGGTTATGTTACCATTAGAAACGGGTAAAATATACGTCTCAAAATTAACGATGAGGTGGTAAAGAAATAAACAAAAAAGTCAAATTAGGAAGGGAAATTGATGTGTCAAAACCGCGAACAATTTGTTCGATTTAGCCAATATGTGTAGCGATGGCCACATATTCCGGATAATGACCAGTAAGAGATTGGTAAATGTGGTTTAAATACCTGAATTCAGAATTTATATTCTGCCGGTGCCGGATGTAACCCAGAATTACTTTCGTTTTCACGATAGCCAAATAACCATTGAGTAGAGAACCAATGGTTAATTTGTCTACCGCTCAAATATCTAACGATGGGATCTAACGACGTAACTTACAAAACTTTTCCAACACCACTTTACACCAATTTTTTCATGTGACCGAAAGTGAGGGTATTTTATAATTTCTTTCGGATTTTCGTCCTTTTACGTAATCTGTAACGAGTGATGCAAAATTCCTTTTTCAACACGAGCCACAAATTACGTTTTTTTTGCGCTTGAAAAATGAAATGAGACAAAACTACAACAACACTAACACCACTCTACAACCATTTCAACAACACAGTACAATAGTACAGTACATGCACAACAGAGTGTTCCACTTCGAATTTCGAACAACTTTCAAAAATGAATGTCGCTGGTAGGCAGCTGTCAAAAACAAAACAGCAACGGACAAATCGAAATTTTTTCTTCTAGTAATTGACAGCTGCGAAGCTTGGAATTCATTTTTCAAACCTATTCCAAAATCGAACTGGAACACTCTCTTGATCGCGTCCGAAAAATATATGAAAATCCATTTTTGGCTGGAGAGAGTAACTTTTTCGATCGGGAAGTACAGAAAAATTGAACTATTCGATCGTAATTTTCAAGCGCAACATAGTTTTCCATTATTATGGAGGAAAAGTGGCATTTCCTTCCTAAGGAAAAAGTCTTTCCTCCTTCGTAAAGGAAAACGTCATACTACACCCGGGAAATAATTTGACATTTCATACCGCGATGAGTAACCCGAACTGACTCAAATGCATATAAGAAAATCCAACCTCCCGAAAATTATGTAGTTTTGTCAGGGTAGATTTTTCTTACAAAAATACCAAGCGTCCCAGATTTGTGGACCGTTTTTGCATACGGGTCTTGACTAGCCATATTACTCTTACAGTGGCGTCAAATGCATTATTTATTACAGTAATGAAATGCAGTAATATTACGAAAATGGTCATAAAAGTTCTGCTGGCAAATCTTCGTTTCAAAATATAAATCTGAACCCATAGGCGTATGAATATTTATTTAAAAATTGGCAGAGAGAAAATGTATTTTTTATTTAATTCCATAAGTATGAATAGAGCCGAATAGCGTTATTGTCAAGCCGCCACATTGGCATTTACATCAGTAAATCTCTATTTTATTGAGTGATATACAATTTATGTATACCACATAATAGAGGCAAACCATTCCGGTTCGCAAAGCTTGTGAGCATTGCGATTTCGTAGACATAAAATATATGGGAGAAATGTCAAAAGTTCACGAAATTGCCATACTTACGAACTTTACGAATCATAATAATGGTTTACCCCTAATATATAGAAATGGGAACAGAGCAAGTTGTTGTATGTTCTTCCGATAGAAGTTCACTGTATAGTGTATACGAACGAGCAAGTTTAAGAAAAGTCTGGACAATAAAATGAGTTAAGTGTTGGCTACAATTTGATTTGAATGATGTCCTTTTGATGCTTGAATGGACAATAAATTTTTCATTGTTCGATGAATGTTGTTACGGATTTTAACGCATTTGAATAATTTCCTTATATACAACTGTGTGCTTGAAAAGGAAAGGGACATTGATTGAATTTTATTGCAGGCAGTTGGCTTTAGAGTGAGTCCATGAAAATGAACCTTGAAAGAATTTCCAATTTCTGTTGGGTCGAGCTTCCTCTTTCCTAACGCGTTCTATTTGATAAAAGATCCGAGTAAAGTGAATGCAGTTGATGGACTAAAAAAGTGGTACAATTCGGTTTAAACATTTTAATTTCGTTCGTCATTGCAACATTTTCATTTCAAGCTACTCGAATGATACGTCGTCGCTTGGCTCCCTTCTGGCGCAATTGATTTCTGATTCCTTTAGTGCATTCTCACCGAACGGCTTCGATCGTTTTGTTGTCAAAAAGTAGTTTCCCTTAGCAGTTCTCGGACAATCAATACCCATTGGGATACGTTTACCGGGACAGCTTCCACTATTGAGCGATGTGATCGAATTACATTTGGTAGCCATATATGCTCTTTCGTTGCCCGGATAAACACTTTCCGCAAAAAATTCCCAAGATCTTGCATGAGCGCAAACGATGGTCAGACAGCCGGGCGGAAGTGGGTTTACACTATTTAACCAGAAACGAAATGGTTATGTCACGAAAGGTTTAAATTAAAATTGGTTTTACCCATTGGGGTAGAAATCAACATCGCCGACAGGATCCTTTTTACCCAAAACACCGCTATTGCTATGGATAACGTCAACGAACAAAGCGTCACCTCGAGACAGACCAGACAAATTTTCGCCTTCATTGAAGCAAGGCGAAGCTGTAATCAAAACAAAAATGTGTCAGACTCTAACAAAAAACCTCCAATAAACCTTGTCGGACCTGGATCCAATCCGGTTATGCGTGGGAGTGATTTCGATGTGAACTCAGTAAAATATCTGCCCGCTGCACCAACAATGTGAGCACCAAGAGAATGTCTAAAAGTGATGATCAAAATGAGAACAGAGTTGAAATTGTCGGAAATTCGTGTTGTCTTACCCGACTAAATGGATATTATCTTCCGAATATATTTTTACCAATTCAGCAAGACCTTTTGCGAAACTTTTACCAATTTCCTCTGTGTTGAAGGCAGACCAAGTATATAATGTATCAACATAATCAGCTGCATCAATTACCTGGTTATGCGAAAGAAAAAATGTTTAAGTTTTTCTTTTTGTCAATCATTCCACGTCCCGTATGTACGTACAACAAAATTTAAATTTCCTCTGCATTTATACGCTTCCCATACAGTCTCCAGGGCATCGTTTTCCAATGTCGAATTGATGTTAGAAAACCATCCTGTAACCAGAAAAGTTGTCTCCAATTCACGATTAAATGCTGGATGTCTCCACAATTTTCCTGGCGTTTCAATGGGTATCAAATAGTCACGGTCGGGTGTTTTTAAGAGATAATTCATCTTGTTCAAGTCAGGCAAAACTTTTGGTTTCACTTGCTTCTGAGCCAGTGAAAATGAACCTGCAAGATAGGCGAATTTATTGAGTAAATTTTCGATTTTGTTTAAAAGTGGCGATAACTTTGGAGCAATTCACACACTGTGTCTCATGGGGAAACTTACAAAAGGTGTTAATGGCATTGAAAACCTGTTCCGTCGGATATCCTACTATCAAATTGATTCCGATATCAAAGAATTCCACCGGTGTAGGAATTGGTGCATTTTGTGCAGTCAGTAATAATCCCGTACTCGCATCAATTGCAGACCGAACTACATGATCCGGTTGAAATCTACGACCAAATTCAAAAGCACTACTCAAGAAATTTGGAACGTATTGAGCATTGACAAAGATAATAGTGTTGGCTAACAGTGTTACAATGTAGCGAAGATGCAAAGAGTTGCGTAGCACTCGAACTACCAGCATTTTTCTAACTGGAGAATTTTTAGAACGAAATGATGTTTTCTTCGGATTAACGAGCCAAACGAGTTTGGCATAAGTGCTCAGGGAAGTGTGTGGATGGGGCTCTAAGGGTTACGTTTATGGATAACGCAAAATATATTTTATTCGATTAAATGAGATCAAAAATTAGTTTTCAAATCAAAATATGAATTAGGAAGGCGCTAGTGGTAGGCTTCCCTCAAAAAGCTGTAGTATAACAAACGCCAATGTACAAATGCCATAATATTATTCTACTTATGATGTCCAAGGTGAAATGGGCTTGAATATTACTTCAATAATTTCAACGATGACTGTTTGTAAATAGATTTTTTTTTTATCCGGTTTTTGATGCAGATCATATACTTTACGAGTATTTTCACGAGGAATAGCTCCTAGCGAGAAGGTGAATTAAAAATTAAATATCAAGTATTTGTTGATAAAGCCAGAGCCGAATGCTATTTTACCAACACTGAACATGAACAGAAAAGCTGAAAAATGTAGGAAGACTAGCAAAATGTTGAGAAATTTCTACCGTAATTTGCGTAAGTAACTTAGCGTCAAGTTTTGATAAAAGAATTTTATTTTATCTAAATTTGTCGCTAAAGTGTCTCATTCAAATTCTACTTCTCCCCGCGGGAGAGAAAGTGCTGCACTTTTCTCACTAGAAATGTCTTGACGATTGGTCGGTCAAGAAATAGTATATTTCGTACCTAGGCTTAAAAGCCTTTTTTCGCGTGTGAGAGGTTTCCAGACAGAGCCGAAGGCGAGATCTGGAATCGAATACGCTAAAAAAAACTTTAGGTCCTAGGTATGAAAACGCAATTTTCTCATGGCCTTTTGAGGGGAGAAAATAAGGCAACATACAAATGTGTGAATTTTGTTGATCCGAGGCGAAGCCGAGATCAATAAACACACGAAAACGAGTCTTTTCATATTTATACCGAGTTTTACATGCTGAGGGCGTCGAATGACGTGCGTCAAATATGAAAAGTACGGTTTTCGACGCATGTAGCATGTAAAAATATTTTGTTGGTTTTGCCTTCTTCTCTTTTTAAATTCTCTTCTGAATCTATGATAATTGGGCATATGCACTGCATACACTGTAGCCGCGACAGTTTAAATACGGCCCTGTAGAATACCACAATTTGAACAATAATTAACCATGACTTTACACACAAAAATCGATTACGAAAAAATAAGTTGTGTCTACTCATTAAGAAGAAGTTCACAGAATTAAAGATCTGCCAATGCAAACAAACAAAATTTGTCGATGTAAAAAATGGATGATTTTTTTGTGGTATATTGGTATATTCGTCAATGCCATGTATATTGGTCACATATAGCCGAAGTGCTTGAAAATTATTCAACTGATGCCCATTACCAGCACATCTATTACTCGATTATGGAAATGTTGGGTAAACAAAATTCAAAACGAATGCAAAAACGTAAAAAATACTCACAGAATGTATTTATAGCACTGAACGCCCGTTCAATCGGATAACCGAGGATCAAATTTTTACCGAGATTAAAAAACGCCTCTGGTGTTGGTATAACATTATCTATGTGCAATGCAATTCCTTTGCTTGCATCCTCCGCAGAGTTAATTACATCTCCCAATCGAAATCGATTCGATCGGCTATTTTCGATGGCATTTTTTAAAAGGTTACCAAATAATTGACCGTTTGAATAGTTCACTGCACATATCACAACAAAGGAACATACAATTTGGATCACTCGCATTTTCAGTCTAAACATTTTCTTGGACACGTCTTAATCGTTGAAGTAGAGTTATCAGAATGTATTAATCGGTTGATTGAAATGGATTATTTCGGTGCTGATTTATTACCGGAAGATGATTTGAACCAGTTTTTTTTTTTGTTTACTTCCCATTAGCAAATTAATACGCTCCAGGCGACACGAAAAAAATCGAACATCTAACATATCGAAACAGACGTTCAATTTACAGAAATGTCCAATAATTTCGCTTGAGAGTGAAAAACTAGCTGGACGACCGCAAATACACAGGAAAAGTACTTACAAAATTTATTGATTGCAGTGAACATAATTTCAACGGGATAACCAGCCAATCCATTCTTCGTGAGCTGGAGCATTGCCTCTGGCGTGGGTATTATCGATGGCAGTTTCGACACGACGCCTTTAATTGTATCAACGCCTGATTCGGCTACATTCCCCAATGAAAATTTATCTAGGGGTGAAGTACCACTGCCGATGCCTAACGCTCCCAATATGGATGCACCGTGAACGTATGCATGTCCAAAAAGGAAACAGACACACACTCCGATGAAAATATTTTTCATTTCTTATAGAGGACACTAAAGTACACCAAAATGTTTCGGAACTAAACCTTCGTGGTAGGACTGAAGATTGTTAGTGTTTGAAACATAGGCATTGGGACATTATATAACGTTGCTGTTATCTTCATTCTGCATTCATTTAGTCGGTGGATACACTGGTTCTTAGATACACTGGTTCTCTTAAAAAATATTGCCAGATAAAATGTAATGCACGCAATGGCCTGGAAAAGTTTCCAAAAATTGAAACAAGTATGGAGACGGCCGTCTAAATGCATCAATTTTTGGTGAACCGGTTTCAAATTTCAAGTTCAAAATTGTATTAATGATCGTTGCAAGTTGTTGTCTTTGCAGCGATATAATTGTTCGAATGCACGAACTATACAGAAAAGATGTATATTTACAGTTAGGTGGAATGGAACTCATCAGGAACTGCTTTTTATTAATTTTAAATTATGCTGTGTGTGCTGATAGTACACTATTCGTTCATACTACAAACTATATCACTATCTCCACTGTTACCAATCCTGCATTTTATTTAAATAGTAAACTGCATGGAAGTAAAAACTAATGGAAACGTTTCGCAGATGCGTTTCAACACATAGGTCGCCTTACAAAATGGAAATTAGAACTCATTACTCAGTGTATCTTTTACTTGTTGTAGTAGTAGATTATGCACCTCTGTCCAAAATGTTTATTTTGACGATTTGTAAGTTATGTAGTCTACCGAATATTTGTCAACACTGATGTCTCGCTATTTTCTACTTCAAGGGCTCGATTTCTATTTGATAATTTTTTCCCAAAAACTTCCCAGTAACAAGATTAGCATACAGCTTAACACAAGAATATACCTTTCCCAACAAGCTTAAAAGTTATTGATTAAGCTGCATTTTCTGGAATTCCTGGAATTTTCTTCGATCATCTGGTCACCATATATTGCGGTACACAAGAACAGGCTGGAAAGTGTACAAAAACAGCTCGTCTTGTTGGGCGACGATAGACGCCATCTGACGGAAGACAACATTTTACCACCATACACGCACAGATGTGCTCAGTTAAAAATGGTTACTCTGGTTCGACGACGTATCAATGCCACGATCCTCTTTATGCATTCATAAATCGTTAGGAAATTGAAGTCACTGCATTTACGATCGATGATTACATTAAACAGGACGGAGAGAGCGACTCGATATGCTGATTTCATTACGATCAGTGTTGACAGTAGACAATATTTGGCAACGTCACCGTTTAAGGCCAGTTTACTGTTCAACATTGCTTCCAGACACATTGACCCGTCGTTGCCTCGTATTCAGTTTCGGACTGCGCTGAAAAATATTCCTGATCATGTGTTTGGAGATTGGACCACTCTGTAAATTGCCTATTGTTCGTAGACTGAGGTTTTATGTACTGTTCTTGTTGACGGTTTTGGTTATTATTCCTGCTCTTCCGAATTGTTATATGCTTTTGGATTTTATACTTTTCTACCTCTCGTTTTCTTTTTATTTGACTAAGTCTTCAGTTAAGTACCTGTGATATAGACTGCATTTTTGTCTTGCTTTCTTTTTTTTTCGTTTTTATTTAACTGTAATTGGACTGTTTTTCTTTTCATTTACTTTTTGATAATTTCGTTCAACTATTGCTATTTAGACTACTTGTTTATATTTACCGTCTGTCTGTATTAGATCGACGTTAAAAGATGCGATAAATAAATAATTCCCCTACTCGACTGAGTTGCCAGTGCTGACCTACAACCTGTGAAACTTACAACGCGGATTTAACAAAAGAATTCTTAGTAATTTAGTAATGATCTAGCCCCAAACGTTGAGGAGGCCGTTAAGACAGATTATTATTCCTCAACAGCTTCAGTTTTTGATTGTGCCTATCTATTGTAAAGAATCAAAGTATTATGGATGTACGTAAAATGTACATCCCGGGTAAAATTGTTATTAACCAATACCCTCTCTAACAAACAAACTTCGTTTTGACGCTATCAAAATATCCCCTTATTCCTTTGACTAATTTCTAAGTAAAATCTTTTTTTGTCAGCAAAATTATTCTTTTTTTGCAGCAAAATTATTTTTTTTATCAGCAAATTTATTCTTTTAGTTCAGCAAATTTATTGCTATTGTGACTAAAATTTAATTCTTCGTCTGCAAATTTATTTTTTTGAAGCAGCAAATTTAATCTTATTTTGTCAGCACATTTATTTTTTTGCAATATGCAAAATTAAATATTTTTTTAGCTATTTTTTAGCAGCAAATTTATTTATTTCTATCAGCAAAGTTAATACTTTTGTCAACAAATTTATTTATTCGTCATCAGCAAAATTAATTGTTTAGTTTAGCTATTTTTTAACAGTAATTCTATTGATTTGCAACAGCAAATTTATTCTACTTTTGTCAGCAGATTTATTTCTTGTCATAAGCAAAATTAATTGTTTATTTTAGCTATTTTTTATCTATTTTTGGTGAAATGGATTTTCATATATGCTTTTCGTCACTAGTGGTGAAATGGACACCAAAACCCAATGCTTATCGAGCAACACCTCTAACCATTCGGCTATTGAGATATATAATCGCAGTGTAACAATTTTCAAAAGTTCATTTTTCGCAGCTGGTTGCAGAAAACGTTGTATGCAACACGTTGTGAAAGTGGTAGTTTTTGTCACATGCTTCGCTCGCTTCGCACGTTTGATAACATTACATCTAGTGACACAAACTACCACTTTTCGCAACTAGCTGCAGAAATTACTATTTCACGTCTTACGTCAACGTAAATAGTTATTGACACTACACGGACAATTCATTTCTTTTTACGAAATGGATACCAATTTTCATTGCACTTAAAAAGCGTTTTAACACGCCGAGCGATCCGGCCCATTGCCCCGGAGCGAAGCGGAGGGCCGCAATGCGAGCCGGGCGCCGGAACGGTGTCGGTAACTTAGGAGTTAATTTTTTTTTTCTCGCATCGTCTAATAATTAGTCTGTGTAATTCATTGCCCATAAAGAGCGTTTTAACACGCCGAGCGATCCGTAAACTTAGTTAAAGTGAAATTATTATGAAAGGTGTGCATCCTAGAAATTACGCATAGCGAAATTACGAAGCCCCATTCAAATCGAGGGATAAATGCTTTTTAGGCACTAGGTGTGTAGATTGTCACTCGATACCGCAGGTCGAGCGTGACAATACACATCGTGTGCCTAAAAGATCTATCACCGAGTTGTGTACAACGTTTTTCGCAATAAAGGCAACGGAAAGTTCTACTTTTCGTCGCTTGTTGAGTTGACGTTTTCGTGTTAGTGGTGTTAGTGATATAATTTTATATGTCCTACTGCGGACATATGCTGATTGAAGATAGTAATTTTCCTACTTATAAAAAAATAAATTTGCAATTGAAACACTAATAAATTTGCTGACAAAAAGCAATAACTTCGAGGTATTAATTTTGCTGTTCGAAGGCATTAAAAGTGCATATTACAAAACAATAAATTTGCTGACTACAAAGTAATAAATTTGCTGCCAGGGATTTGCTGCAAAAGAATTATTTTTGCTGCTTAAAGTCAGTAATATTGCTGCTCAGAAAGCAATAAATATGCTGTTCGAGTACTAATAAGTTTGCTGAAAATAAGACTAATTTTGCTGATACAAAACACTAAATTTGCTGATAAAAAAGATTAAATTTGCTGCTAAAAAAAATAAATTTGCAGAAAAAAAGAATAAATTTGCTGATGAAATAAATAATTTTGCTGCTAAAAGAATAAATTTGCTGACAAAAAAATAGATGCCTAATTTCTAATTTTATATGTAAAATCACAGTACTGCTACTAGCACGAACATAGAAAATATTCGGAGGCTGATGAAATCACAGTAGGCAATGCGTTTCTGTTATACAGATAGATGACTTGTTTTCGTTGTAAGCGGCAGCTTGACACTTGTCAATTCAGTGTTCATGCTAGTGCAGTGCTGTGGTAAAATGCAAAGGCTACGTTGCATTTTTACCAACTTAATCAATGTAGTTAGGATGCTAGAGATGTTATTGTATAACCGGAGGGACTTGCTTCACATTTTAAGAGTATCTGATTGTATTTTGCCTACCAGATTCAATTTGTATAGACTATAGGTATATCACAGGCTCACCTGATTTACAGTTGTAGACTGATATCTATCTAACTGATCTGTGTTGACCCTTAAAAATTGTGATTTTTAGCAAGTTGACGATTTACTGGAGATTTAAAAGTTAATGCTGAAAATTGCTTTGAACATTCGAAGCAACCTACAAAGCTTGATACAGAACATTGTAGCTGTCACACGACTTTCAATCACACCAACTTTGAGTCGTAAGGGTCGTCATATCTAACAAATATTTAGATCAATTTCGACCCTTTTCGCGTGACGCCAGCGAAAAGTTGGTAAAAACTTCAATATAATAACGTGACGTCATTTATGTACGACCCCTAACGATTTCTCACCTCCCTCTTACTCTTTCTTTCTCAGTGATTTCAATAATTCACTGCAGTCGGACTCAAAATTATTTTCAATGACGAGTTTGACCTGATAACGAGGCTGCAGCTGCATCACATAGCGATTATCATCTAACAAAAATTGTTTAGAATTTATTGCAGTCGAATCACTTTCGCTTATCTCCAAATAAGAGTGTAAGTCAAGTTTTCTGATTGAATCTGAAAATGTTTTGTTTCTATCGGTCACACACTTCAGAGAAGGCAATGGCTGTGAAGCATTTTTCGTTTTTCAAAGTTTTCGTGTTTTTACTTTTGATATTTGTTTACTTAAGTGAAGGAAGAGTGAAACAGCCAAGACATGTTGCATCAGATGAGATCAACGAAATTGGAAACCGATCAGCTGTACCAACTTCTCAAACGGCTTCTCTCTCGGAATATGTTAGTTCTGGTGTAAGCACAGTCAAGCGAATGATTGACGCACTACCTAGTCCGTACCAAGTCATACATTACGGAAAACAAGCGTTAATCGGAGTCCCCGAAGAAATGGCATCGGAAGCAAGACGATTTTTGTGTGAGTCGGCAGTGTACCGTATAATACACCGTGATATGAAAAACGATTTAACGAATTCGTTAAAGGTTCCAAGGTTGTAAAATTGAACGATATAGTCAAGGAATACCATCCAAAAGCGGACGATTTGAATTTTGAGTATCTTACATACGATTCGGACAATGTAACAATTGCATTGAGCGACACTGAATATTTGTTTAATCATCCGAAGTTTCGTATGAACTGGAATGTGGTTCTATTTGTAACCGGTTGGAATGTGAATGCATCAAATGAAACGGTTACAGCAATGTACGATGGTTACAGATGCCGTGGAGGATATAACTTTTTGGTGAGAACATGATTTATGAGACAAAATATTTCCATTTCGCATCGTTATTGTACGTTAGGTCTTGGACACTTCCAAATTTCTTGATTCAATGTACGCTTGGTCAGAATTTAGTGCCGAACCGATTGGCGAAATAGTTGGTGATGCGATTAAGAATCTGACTCGATTCGTACCTTATGAAAGAATTCATTTGATCGGTTTGTGTTGCCCGAGCCTGTGCTTGACGATATCATTGACTGGTTATTTTCAAAAAAGGAGAAGGTATCGGTGCTCACATTGCTGGAACAGCAGGACGTTACTACACCAAAATGACGGGAAACGCACTTCCTCGAATAACTGGACTCGATCCATCTAGACCATGCTTTAGTGAAGATGATCGACCGAACGGCCTGCAGCGAGGTGATGCGCTGTTCGTTGATATTATTCACTCAAACGTAGCGATGATGTGGAGACTAGACCCTATTGGAGATGCTGATTTTTATCCCAATGGGTCTGTATATCACGAATGTTGGATCATCTTTTCCACTGGAACACAGCTAGAGATTGCATTTATCGACTTCGGTAAAGTTTCGGTAAATAGCACCTGCAGGTCAGAGCATGTAAATTAGCGTTAATTTAAATGGTCTGACCTGCAGGTGCTCGAAATTTTCCGAAGGCGCTAAATGAAATTTAGACACAGTCTTCTAAAATGTGGAAAATCTTTTCAGTCCGAGTATAATCCAACACGGTTGCTGGTCTACTTCTTGCACTAGAAATCAAGCTTATCAATTTTACGTTAAGACGATTTATCCCGGAATGGAATATTCGTTCAATGCAACAAAATGTGAGTCTTTTCGATTATTTCGAACGGGAACTTGTAACGATGCATCGACTCCAATACCGTTGGGATTTTCGACGCCTCATTGGGCTAGAGGAAAGTTCTTTTTGACATCATTGATGTTACCTGACTTTCGGGTACCATCCAAAAAACAATGCATCGAAAGCTAAATACAAATTGTGATTCAATTCGGAGAAATTTGTACTTTCAGATTTAGAAGCATCTTTATTGAATAACTGTGCTTTACGCAAACTTAAATCTGAAAATTTTCTTGTTATTAAATCTGTTACGGATGTTCCCTATGCGTAGTTTATCTTCAATAAGTCGAAAATCGATTCAATAACTTCAAAAATATAGCAACAAATTCGGCTCTGACTGAAATGCCTTCCTAATGTCAACAAGTTAATGAATTTGTGTATCGTTATCCCGAATATCAAGCAAAAAAGCTTCACTCTCGTAGAGATTCGACTGAATTGAAAAGCACAAAAGTTGTACGGTAACGTTGAAACACTAAACTTTCTAAGCTTTATAGCTAAGCTTCGTTCCATGATTTATTAGAAGTTGCCAATTTCATTCAATAAAGGAGCTTACTTGTTTTCAAACAAAAAATGAGCCAGAGGCTGTGCTGCAGAGTCTGCAAGAGAAGAAGGAAGTTGTTCTAGAATAATGCCGTTGACTGTAATTTGTGTCTTTCCGACGTGGAAAGCTCGCAGTTCAGTAAAAAATGAAGCAAAATTTAAGTGAGGCATTTCCACCACTTCCTACATGTGTAGTGTAAAACGTTTTCAGTCATTGAACGTTTTCTGTTATGTTGCGCTAAACAATACGAAAGCTTTTAGCTTTTTCGGTGAGTCGTTGCTGAAAAGCTTTCCTTTTCAGGTCAAATCAAAGGATAATTCGATTCATTCATGTTTTTTTTTGTCGTGACATGACTGAAACAATTTTTCTCCAAATTGTTCAATGTTCAATAATTTTAGTGCAGGAGAATATGCCTCGACAATATGTTATCGTACGCATTTACTTGTAAGAAGATGGGGTGATTTATGAAAAATTCTTTAATCTTGATTCGATTTTATGACTTTTTTTTTGGTGTGTGTGTGTGTGTAAACAAAGTCTGCAATAAATTTAACGTTGTGTTAAGTTCTGCCTTTTCTACATATTTCGTCGTTGAATTCGATAACAAGAAATAAAAGAGAATGCTTCAGGCTGACATATGAATCAGATATCAGTTTTATATTGTTTTCGTATGGAGTGGCACTTTTCACAGTTCATACATTTTTGTATGGGAACATTGATTTTTTCTCGTTATTTTTTTTTTCTTCTCCTCTCGATATAAACAGATTGTTTTGTTTTTCCTTCTCGTTTGATGGTTTTACACACAAAAAATATCTTTTTACGGACGATATACTTAAGATAGAAGTGAATGTTGTTTTGGAAATTCGTATGCGATTAAGCTTATGTAGTTTAATGTATAAATTTGAACAATTTTTTGCGCTCTTTCGAGAAAACAAATTTATGTGTTTGATGGAACATTTGCTGATTCACAGCAATTGAATTGTATATTTGGTAACGAAAGTATAAAGCACAGCCCCCAGAACTAGGACGTTTTTCGGATTACATAAAAATGGATTGTTGCGACCTTGAATAATATTTTCTTGCGTACATCTTCTAAAAGTGGAAGAAGTGGAATAGACACCCGACCGAATCTTTTTTTTTTTCCGAAATCCGATTTTAACGGGTCCGACGAGTTTGAATTCCATTCGAGCCAGAATCCGATCGATCGAGTTTTTTTAAGCTGCCTTCGAAAATTTTCTCTAATTAAGATTTCTTAATAAAAATTTATATTTCCTCAATCACGTAAATTTTCACTCGATCTGAAATTGAATGAATATACTCTCACGACTAGTGCTCTCGTAGTAGTTGTTGAACTGTCCAGAAAATTTTGTTTCGTGTACGTCTTAGCCCAATCTGGTCCGACTTTAGTGGTGATGTCAGGGGCTCGCCAAAACATATTTTTTTCAAGTTAAGCAAGGAACAAGGAGCCGCTGTAAAATTTAAAACTTCGATAGTATATTCAATTCTAGCGATATATATTTTCCATATTCGATCCACTTTGTTAAGGTGATGTCAGGGGCTCGCCAAAACATATTTTTTTCAATAACTTAAGCAATGAACAAGGAGCCGCCGTAAAATTTAAAACTTTGTAGGAATATTCAAGGTAAATATAATGTGGAGGTAATGTCATAGATAACCGAATCGGATTTGTGGTGGCATGAACGTTCGATACAAACGCCATCTCCTCCCTTCGTTAAAAACGAAAAATGGAATAGAAGTCGGTCCATCTGTTGTGAGATAGCGAAAACATTTTGTAAAACATAAGTAAATTGTAGTCAACCATTTAAAAAAGGTGTCATTAGCATGTGCGTCTGTATGGCATTACCTTGGAATTTACCTTCACTGCTGCCATTTTGATACCACCCTGACGTCAGCACTCGGCCAGCAAACGGTCAAAATATGGTCAACTTTCAAATAGGGCTGTTCCTCTGCAGCATTAATGTTCTGATGTGCCGACCACTGGTCTTGGTAGCTGACCTTAGCCACCATCACATACAAACCTATTTCCTCAGAACTTTTATGTTTACGAGATTGCGGACCATTTATTACCAAATTATTTACTAACACCACTCGCCTTCGAGACTCTAGGTTGTATGGCGCCAGAAACGAAGAAATTCATAGACAAATTGGGTTCCTTAATGAAAAAAGCAACTGGTGAAGCTAAATCGAAAGACTATCTTTTACAAAGAATCTCAATCTCAAAAAATCGATTTTCTTTATATTATTTCACCGTAAACTGTCTTCTTGAGAGATCTTCTCAGCTCATTGGAAGGGTACGCATTACGAATACATCGGCGCCAAGGGACCCCACCTGTTCTTCGAAGATTGAGAGACATGAACAATCTTGAACTACTTCATTTATGTTTATATATTGCAGAACATACTTCTGTTCCAGGTTTTCGTACATAATTATATCCATCCATTAACGGTCATTATGGGAATAAAGTTGTAATTGAAAGGATCAAAACGGTGTAATTTACCACTAATTTCTATTTAACTTAATATAAATTAACTCATCGACACAGTCGCCAATCTGAAAATCTGTCTGTTTTAGGTATATTGTGGACTCGTCGTATTTTCACTAAGCCTGAGCGTGAAGTGTTGGGGAGATATAACAAAAAAGTGTTTGTTTTAGCTAAATTTCGAGTTAATTCAGTACCGGACTGGCTCGAAAAAGCCCATCGGGGGCTCCATGCAACTCATTGCAAAAGGCCCAAAAATTAAATATTTTCATACAAAAATCGAAAAGGCCCATCGGGAATTCCCGAATTCACCATATGGCCAGTCCGGGCCTGAGATAATTTCACTAAACCTGAATCGATTTCTGTAAATTTTTCCCAATTCCCCATCCTGTTTTATTTCAAATTATTCTTTCGTAATCGAAAACCTTTAGGCAACCCTAGCTCAGGAAAGACCGATCCTAATATTCCTTGTTTCAGACTGAACCCATAATTACTGATTCTTGAAAGTCTCTCTATCTTGGATTATATTGCTGTGGGCTCTGATATCATTTACTAAATATACCGGTGGCTCTCGATTCTGATAGGTTTATTCAAGCTATTAAACGATTTATTTCAATAAAAATCTCTTAATCGCATTTGGCGTATTAGATATCAGTACACGGCATGTATGTATAACATCAAGGGAAGAGATAATATTGTAGGATGAAGTTTCGGTATTATGCCAAATGTATCGATTGGGATTTCAGAAAAAGTTTTTTTTTATCTTCCGTTAAAAGAATTTTCGTAAATTATCGCATTATATGACAACGAGCACTCTCTGCACACATTAGTGCATCGAATCAAAGCATTGTTGGTGAAAAGGGAGAGAGATATGGCTGGTTAAGAGGTCATCAAAACCGAAAACTTGCACTTTTCTTAAAAAATTTTCTCAGTTATATTGGAAAGTAATAGGAAAATTTCGCTCTTGGTCTAATTTTTTCGCATGCGAAAGTTTTGCAATCTCCACTTTGGTCGAAAATACATTAAATATGAACATTTTTTAATGGTAGAAACTTGTTTATTACAAAATTAAGTTTATGGGCAACCATTTACTACTGGAAGTATGTTTTTGATGAAAGCAGTGTGCTGAAAGCAAACAGTCCGTATAACATTTGCATTAAATACCACAAAA